>NC_059199.1:20832588-21145088 GCF_020615455.1 Coregonus clupeaformis | reverse complement strand
ACCGCTCAGGAAGGAGACGCGTTCTGTCTCCTAGAGATGAACGTACTTTGGTGTGAAAAGTGCAAATCAACCCCAGAACAACAGCAAAGGACCTTGTGAAGATGCTGGAGGAAACAGGTACAAAAGTATCTATATCCACAGTAAAACGAGTCCTACATCGACATAACCTGAAAGGCCGCTCAGCAAGGAAGAAGCCACTGCTCAAAACCGCCATAAAAAAGCCAGACCACGGTTTGCAACTGCACATGGGGACAAAGATCATACTTTTTGGAGAAATGCCCTCTGGTCTGATGAAACAAAAATAGAACTGTTTGGCCATAATGACCATCGTTATGTTTGGAGGAAAAAGGGGGTTGCTTGCAAGCTGAAGAACACCATCCCAACTGTGAAGCACAGGGGTGGCAGCATCATGCTGTGGGGGTGCTTTGCTGCAGGAGGGACTGGTGCACTTCACAAAATAGATGGCATCATGAGGTCACAAAGCCCTGACCTCAATCCCATAGAACATTTGTGGGCAGAACTGAAAAAGTGTTTGCGAGCAAGGAGGCCAATAAACCTGACTCAGTTACACCAGCTCTGTCAGGAGGAATGGGTCAAAATTCACCCAACTTATTGTGGGAAGCTTGTGGAAGGCTACCTGAAACATTTGACGCAAGTTAAACAATTTATAGGCAATGCTACCAAAATATTAATTGAGTGTATGTAAACTTCTGACCCACTGGGAATGTGATGAAAGAAATAAAAGCTGAAATAAATAATTCTCTACTATTTCACATTCTTAAAATAAAGTGGTGATCCTAACTTACGTAAGACAGGGAATTTGTACTAGGATTAAATGCCAGGAATTGTGAAAAACTGAGTTTATATGTATATGTACAATATTTGCACATAATTATTAAAACATTTATTCAAGCTCTGTCAAGTTGATTTTTGATCATTGCTAGACATTCATTTTCAAGTCTTGCCATAGATTTTCAATCTGATTTAAGACAAAACTGTAACTAGGCTACTCAGGAACATTCAATGTTGTCTTGTTAAGCAACTCCCGTGTATATTTGGCCTTGTGTTTTAGGTTATTGTCCTGCTGAAAGGTGAATTTGTCTCCCAGGGTCTGTTGGAAAGCAGACTGAACCAGGTTTTCCTCTAGGATTTTGCCTGTGCTTAGCTATATTCCTTTACTATTATCCTTAAAAAAACTCCCTAGTCCTTGCCAATCATAAGCATACCCATAACATGATTTTTAATTTTTTTTATTTCACCTTTATTTAACCAGGTAAGCCAGTTGAGAACAGGTTCTCATTTACAACTGCGACCTGGCCAAGATAAAGCAAAGCAGTGCAATAAAAACAACACAGAGTTACATATGGGGTAAAAAACATGATGCAGCCACCACCATGCTTGAAAATATGAAGAGTGGTACTCAGGGATGTGTTTTGTTGGATTTGCCCAAAACATATTGCTTTGTATTCAGGACATAAAGTTCATTTCTTTGCCACATTTTTTACAGTTTTACTTTTGTGCATTATTGCAAACAGGATGCATGTTTTGGACAATTTTTTATTCTGTACAGGCTTCCTTCTTTTCACTCTGTCATTTTGGTTAGTATTGTGGCTTAACTACAATGTTGTTGTTGATCCATCCTGAGTTTTCTCCAATCACAGCCATTACGCTCTGTAACTATTTTAAAGTCACAATTTTCATCATGGTGAAATCTCTGAGTGTTTTCCTTCCTCTCCGGCAACTGATTTAGGAAGTGTATTGGGTGTATTGATATACCATCCAAAGTGTAATTAATAACTTCACCATACTCAAGGGGATATTCACTAACCACGTTTCCATCCACAGTTTTTATGTGAGTATAGTCATAGCGTATAAAAAAATCACAACAGCTGTGATGGAAACAGGAAGTTTCGGTACAATTTCATAAATGCAGACAGATCATTTGTTCGTTTGACATGGTGGGATCTTTTTGTGTCAGTTAAATTAATTATGCGAGAAATGGTGGTGAAATACTAACCATCATATCCAAGTAAACTTGGAGTCACGTGATGACATGGTGTGTGGTCCTCCAAAAAGCAAGTTCTGCAGGCTCTAGTTTTGTCTAATCTTGGTTATTGTCCAGTCATGTGGTCCAGTGCAGCAAGGAAAGACCTAGTTAAGCTGCAGCTGGCCCAAAACAGAGCGGCACATCTTGCTCTTCATTGTAATCAGAGGGCTGATATAAATACTATGCATGCCAGTCTCTCTTGGCTCAGAGTTGAGGAAAGACTGACTGCATCACTTCTTCTTTTTATAAGAAACATGAATGTGTTGAAAATCCCAAATTATTTGCATAGTCAACTTACACACAGCTCTGACACACACTTACTCCACCAGACATACCACCAGGGGTCTTTTCACAGTCCCCAAATTCAAGAAAGCATACAGTATTATATAGAGCCATTATTGCATGGAACTCTGTTCCATCTCAAATAAATAAACAGCAAACCTGGTTTCAAAAAACAGATAAAGCAACACCTCACGGCACAACGCCTCTCCCCTATTTGACCTAGATAGTTTGTGTGTATGTATTGATATGTAGGCTACATGTGCCTTTAAAAAAAAAGGTATGTAGTTCTGTCTTTGAGCTGTTCTTGTCTATTAATGTTCTGTATTATTTCATGTTTTGTGTGGAACCCAGGAAGAGTAACTGCTGCTTTTGCAACAGCTAATAGGGATCCTAATAAAATACCACATCGATACCTCCCACTACAACTCGGGAAACCATGCAGTTTATTAGGCTACAGATTAAATTAATTATGATGAACTTCTCAGGGTGTTGAAAGAGCACGGTGATCTTGATGTTCCTTTCCAATAAATATTGAGGGTCTTATTCTGGTGACATGATGATCAATGCTTGACTGCCTTTGACAAATAAAAAGATTCTCGCGCTTATCCATAATAATCTCATCATTTAGACTAGCCTACCCGCACAGCCTACCCACACTGTATCTGCGAGCTGTTGGCTAGAGCGCACGTGCCAAGACCAGAGAAGGCACATTTGCTATTTAATGCAACAGTTTTTGTGACAAACCTGTGGGTAGTGTGGTGGCAGAATTTGGGGTGAGCTGTTGTAACTCAAGGGATATGTTCTATGTTGGACTGTGATGTTATGCCTTACATAGACTCCTGGTATGTCTGCACCCTAACACAAGGCCATTGTGTTCCGGAACTGTTGCTTGTATTGAAAGAACTGTTGTGTAAACAATATGATTGTATTATCACCTCCCACTATATAAGGGACTTTCTCTACACTTGCAGGTGAATACTGTTGTATTTTTATTTATGTTTGTATTTAGTAAGGATTCCCATTAGCTGCTGCCAAGGCAGCAGCTACTCTTCCTGGGGTCCAGCAACATTAAGGCAGTTATATACTGTTTAAAATATTACATGACATTACATTTCATAACACTTTACCCAATACATTTAGTGTGTTCCCTCCGGCCACTACTCCACTATCACATATTTACAATACAACATCCATGTGTACGTGTGTGTAGAGTGCGTGTGTTATCACGTGTATGTGTGTCTGTGCCTGTGTGTGTTTCTCTTCACAGTCCCCGCTGTTCCATAAGGTGTATTTTTATCTGTTTTTTCAAATCTGATTCTACTGCTTGCATCAGTTGCCTGTAGCCATCAATCAATCAATCAATATTATTTTATATAGCCCTTCTTACATCAGCTAATATCTCGAAGTGCTTTACAGAAACCCAGCCTAAAACCCCAAACAGCTAGTAATGCAGGTGTAGAAGCACGGTGGCTAGGAAAAACTCCCTAGAAAGGCCAAAACCTAGGAAGAAACCTAGAGAGGAACCAGGCTATGAGGGGTGGCCAGTCCTCTTCTGGCTGTGCCGGGTGGAGATTATAACAGAACCATGCCAAGATGTTCAAAAATGTTCATAAGTGACAAGCATGGTCAAATAATAATCAGGAATAAATCTCAGTTGGCTTTTCATAGCCGATCATTAAGAGTTGAAAACAGCAGGTCTGGGACAGGTAGGGGTTCCATAACCGCAGGCAGAACAGTTGAAACTGGAATAGCAGCAAGGCCAGGCGGACTGGGGACAGCAAGGAGTCACCACGGCCGGTAGTCCCGACGTATGGTCCTAGGGCTCAGGTCTCTCAGTTGGCTTTTCATAGCCGATCATTAAGAGTTGAAAACAGCAGGTCTGGGACAGGTAGGGGTTTCGTAACCGCAGGCAGAACAGTTGAAACTGGAATAGCAGCAAGGCCAGGCGGACTGGGGACAGCAAGGTGTCAGCATGCCCGGTAGTCCTGACGTATGGTCCTAGGGCTCAGGTTCTCAGAGAGAAAGAGAGAACGAGAGAATTAGAGAGAGCATACTTAAATTCACACAGGACACTGGATAAAACAGGAGAAGTACTCCAGGTATAACCAACTAACCCCAGCCCCCCGACACATAAACTACTGCAGCATAAATACTGGAGGCTGAGACAGGAGCGGTCCGGAGACACTGTGGCCCCATCCGAAGAAACCCCGGACAGGGCCAAACAGGAAGGATATAACCCCACCCACTCTGCCAAAGCACAGCCCCCGCACCACCAGAGGGATATCCTCAACCACCAACTTACAATCCTGAGACAAGGCCGAGTATAGCCCACAGAGGTCTCCACCACAGCACAAACCAAGGGGGGTGCCAACCCAGACAGGAAGATCACGTCAGTAACTCAACCCACTCAAGTGACGCACCCCTCCTAGGGACGGCATGAAAGAGCACCAGCAAGCCAGTGACTCAGCCCCTGTAACAGGGTTAGAGGCAGAGAACCCCAGTGGAGAGAGGGGAACCGGCCTGGCAGAGACAGCAAGGGCTGTTCGTTGCTCCAGAGCCTTTCCGTTCACCTTCACACTCCTGGGCCAGACTACACTCAATCATATGACCTACTGAAGAGATAAGTCTTCAGTAAAGACTTAAAGGTTGAGACCGAGTCTGCGTCTCTCACATGGGTAGGCAAACTGTTCCATAAAAATGGAGATCTATAGGAGAAAGCCCTGCCTCCCGCTGTTTGCTTAGAAATTCTAGGGACAATTAGGAGGCCTGCGTCTTGTGACCGTAGCGTACGTATTGGTATGTACGGCAGGACCAACTCGGAAAGATAGGTAGGAGCAAGCCCATGTAACGCTTTATAGGTTAACAGTAAAACCTTGAAATCAGCCCTTGCCTTAACAGGAAGCCAGTGTAGGGAAGCTAGCACTGGAGTAATATGATCAAATTTCTTGGTTCTAGTCAGGATTCTAGCAGCCGTATTTAGCACTAACTGAAGTTTATTTAGTGCTTTATCCGGGTAGCCGGAAAGTAGAGCATTGCAGTAGTCTAACCTAGAAGTAACAAATGCATGGATTAATTTTTCTGCATCATTTTTGGACAGAAAATTTCTGATTTTTGCAATGTTACGTAGATGGAAAAAAGCTGTCCTTGAAACAGTCTTGATATGTTCGTCAAAAGAGAGATCAGGGTCAAGAGTAACGCCGAGGTCCTTCACAGTTTTATTTGAGACGACTTTACAACCATCAAGATGAATTGTCAGATTTAACAGAAGATCTCTTTGTTTCTTGGGACCTAGAACAAGCATCTCTGTTTTGTCCGAGTTTAAAAGTAGAAAGTTTTCAGCCATCCACTTCCTTATGTCTGAAACACAGGCTTCTAGCGAGGGCAATTTTGGGGCTTCACCATGTTTCATTGAAATGTACAGCTGTGTGTCATCCGCATAGCAGTGAAAGTTAACATTATGTTTTCGAATAACATCCCCAAGAGGTAAAATATATAGTGAAAACAATAGTGGTCCTAAAACGGAACCTTGAGGAACACCGAAATGTACAGTTGATTTGTCGGAGGACAGACCATTCACAGAGACAAACTGATATCTTTCCGACAGGTAAGATCTAAACCAGGCCAGAACTTGTCCGTGTAGACCAATTTGGGTTTCCAGTCTCTCCAAAAGAATGTGGTGATCGATAGTGTCAAAGGCAGCACTAAGGTCTAGTAGCACGAGGACAGATGCAGAGCCTTGGTCTGACGCCATTAAAAGGTCATTTACCACCTTCACAAGTGCAGTCTCAGTGCTATGATGGGGTCTAAAACCAGACTGAAGCATTTCCGTATACATTGTTTGTCTTCAGAAAGGCAGTGAGTTGCTGCGCAACAGCTTTTTCTAAAATTTTTGAGAGGAATGGAAGATTCGATATAGGCCGATAGTTTTTTATATTTTCCGGGTCAAGGTTTGGCTTTTTCAAGAGAGGCTTTATCACTGCCACTTTTAGTGAGTTTGGTACACATCCGGTGGATAGAGAGCTGTTTATTATGTTCAACATAGGAGGGCCAAGCACAGGAAGCAGCTCCTTCAGCAGTTTAGTAGGAATAGGATCCAGTATGCAGCTTGAAGGTTTAGAGGCCATGATTATTTTCATCATTGTGTCAAGAGATATAGTACTAAAACACTTAAGTGTCTCTCCCGATCCCAGGCCCTCGCAGAGTCTGTGCAGATCCAGGACAGCTAAGCCCTGGAGGAATACGCAGATTCAAAGAGGAGTCCGTAATTTGCTTTCTAATTGTCATGATCTTTTCCTCAAAGAAGTTCATGAATTTATTACTGCTGAAGTGAAAGCCATCCTCTCTTGGGGAATGCTGCTTTTAGTTAGCTTTGCAACAGTATCAAAAAGAAATTTTGGATTGTTCTTATTTTCCTCGATTAAGTTGGAAAAGTAGGATGATCGAGCAGCAGTGAGGGCTCTTCGGTACTGCACGGTACTGTCTTTCCAAGCTAGTCGGAAGACTTCCAGTTTGGTGTGGCGCCATTTCCGTTCCAATTTCCTGGAAGCTTGCTTCAAAGCTCGGGTATTTTCTGTATACCAGGGAGCTAGTTTCTTATGACAAATGTTTTTCGTTTTTAGGGGTGCAACTGCATCTAGGGTATTGCGCAAGGTTAAATTGAGTTCCTCAGTTAAGTGGTTAACTGATTTTTGTCCTCTGACGTCCTTGGGTAGGCAGAAGGAGTCTGGAAGGGCATCAAGGAATTTTTGTGTTGTCTGAGAATTTATAGCACGACTTTTGATGCTCCTTGGTTGGGGTCTGAGCAGATTATTTGTTGGGATTGCAAACGTAATAAAATGGTGGTCCGATAGTCCAGGATTTTGTGGAAAAACATTAAGATCTACAACATTTATTCCATGGGACAAAACTAGGTCCAGAGTATGACTGTGGCAGTGAGTAGGTCCAGAGACATGTTGGACAAAACCCACTGAGTCGATGATGGCTCCGAAAGACTTTTGGAGTGGGTCTGTGGACTTCTCCATGTGAATATTAAAATCACCAAAAATTAGAATATGATCTGCTATGACTACAAGGTCTGATAGGAATTCAGGAAACTCAGAGAGGAACGCTGTATATGGCCCAGGAGGCCTGTAAACAGTAGCTATAAAAAGTGATTGAGTAGGCTGCATAGATTTCATGACTAGAAGCTCAAAAGACGAAAACGCCATTTTTTTTTGTAAATTGAAATTTGCTATCGTAAATGTTAGCAACACCTCCGCCTTTGCGGGATGCACGGGGAATATGGTCACTAGTGTAACCAGGAGGTGAGGCCTCATTTAACACAGCAAATTCATCAGGCTTAAGCCATGTTTCAGTCAGGCCAATCACATCAAGATTATGATCAGTGATTAGTTCATTGACTATGACTGCCTTTGAAGTGAGGGATCTAACATTAAGTAACCCTATTTTGAGATGTGAGGTATCACGATCTCTTTCAATAATGGCAGGAATGGAGGAGGTCTTTATCCTAATAAGATTGCTAAGGTGAACACCGCCATGTTTAGTTTTGCCCAACCTAGGTCGAGGCACAGACACAGTCTCAATGGGTATGGCTGAGCTGACTACACTGACTGTGCTATTGGCAGACTCCACTAAGCTGGCAGGTTGGCTAACAGCCTGCTGCCTGGCCTGCACCCTATTTCACTGTGGGGCTAGAGGAGTTAGAGCCCTATCTATGTTGGTAGATAAGATGAGAGCACCCCTCCAGCTAGGATGGAGTCCGTCCCTCATCAGCAGGTCAGGCTTGGTCCTGTTTGTGGGTGAGTCCCAGAAAGAGGGCCAATTATCTACAAATTCTATCTTTTGGGAGGGGCAGAAAACAGTTTTCAACCAGCGATTGAGTGCTGAGACTCTGCTGTAGAGCTCGTCACTCCCCCTAACTGGGAGGGGGGCCAGAGACAATTACTCGATGCCGACACATCTTTCTAGCTAATTTACACGCTGAAGCTATGTTGCACTTGGTGACCTCTGACTGTTTCATCCTAACATCGTTGGTGCCGACGTGGATAACAATATCTCTATACTCTCTACACTCGCCAGTTTTAGCTTTAGCCAGCACCATCTTTAGATTAGCCTTAACGTCGGTAGCCCTGCCCCCTGGTAAACAGTGTATGATCGCTGGGTGATTCGTTTTAAGTCTAATACTGCGGGTAATGGAGTCGCCAATGACTAGGGTTTTCAATTTGTCAGAGCCATGGCTCTATGTAGTACTGTGTGCCTCCCATTGTCTGTTCTTGACTTGGGGATTGTGAAGAGACCTTTGGTGGCATGTCTTGTGGGGTATGCATGGGTGTCCGAGCTGTGTGCTAGTAGTTTAAACAGACACCTCTGTGCATTCAGCATGTCAACACTTCTTTCAAAAACAAGTAGTGATGAAGTCAATCTCTCTTCCACTCTGAGCCATGAGAGATGTACATGCATATTATTCATGTTACCTCTCCGTGTACATTTAAGGGCTAGCCGTGCTGCCCTGTTCTGAGCCAGTTGTAATTTTCTGCGGTCTCTCTTTGTGGCACCTGACCACACGACTGAACAGTAGTCCAGGTGCGAGAAAACTAGAACCTGCCTTGTTGATAGTGTTGTTAGAAAGGCAGCGCAGCGCTTTATTATGTTGGATCAGTATAAATACTGTTGGGTCAGTATATAAATAAGGATTGGTTTCCCTATAATTAAATATAGCAAATACAAATATAATATATATAATCGGTTTGCACACGAGAGGGTTAAGGAAGTGAATTTAAGGACTGAGCATGTTTAATGAACTTGGTAGAAGTAAGTGAGAAGCTTGAAGGTCATTACATACATTTTACTGTAATTGTTTGGTGGTAATAGGACGGGTTGGGTGTAGAGAGGAAGTGATAGACCAGTGGTCGGGTAGACTTGTGTCGGTTGAGAGACTTAGTGGGATAAAGAAAGACCGAATTGTATGTGTGTATAATGGGTTATTAGAGATTTGGTGTAATAACAAGGTTTTAAGAAGACAATTAGAAATCATGGGTGCTAAACCCTCTAAGTGTACCGCTGAAGGTGCTGATCCAGCTGGGAAAATTCAACTTGCGCACCCACACATAGACGTACGTAAGTGGTGTAAAAAGTATTCTGAGAAATGTTCAGAGTGGTCCCTTTATGGATCATTTGATAAAGATCAAGGTCAAAGCATTATATGACTGTCTAAAGGGTCTTGGAAATAAAGTCTCAGACAAAGATTGGCACATCTTCTATGCTTTTGAAACCGCCTCCGATGACATTAATCAGAGCCTTTGTGAAGAGTTAAACCAGGCTAGGGAAAAGCTGCAAGGCACAGATAACCCAACACCTCCCTCAGCTCCCCCTACACAGCCTCAACCCCCACCACCACCACCAGTGGTTTTGTATCCTCCACTGGAACACCTAAGTAAGAGGAAAAATGGGCGTTAGAAGCCATAGCAAAATAAACTGATAGAAGGTTGAAAAGGGAGACGGATAATCAGCGTAGAATAATCGAGGTACAAACACAGGGGGAGGAGAACGATGCCTAAGGGTTTTCATTCCTCTCCTCCCCATAGGGAGTTTTCAGCCCAGCACACAACATTCGGTCCCACAACAAACCAACTAACCAGTTTAAAACTGATGATAAAAGTGTACTCAACCTCCCTCAGAGAATTATCCCCATTGTGAAATCCAATACTGATGGGTTGGATGAAATTGTTGATAGATTGGTGCAGAGACCCTTTTCGCCTGGAGAGCTGTTGCAATTTAAATATAAAATGCCACGAATGACAGATGGGGGGAATAAATGGTTAGAATAGCTAGAACCCATTGTATATTTTTATTCCTGCACCACTGGAGATGTTGTACTCCAGAACTGCTAAGGACGTAGTTGCTAGACCCAATTGGCTAGGAACGCTGATTGGGAGACTCCACAGCACCCACCAGAGAAAATTGAAGCACTAAAAGTGGAGGCTGCTGAGGGGAGGACGGCTCATAATAATGGCTGGAATGGAGTCAATGGAGTAGTATCAACCACATGGAAACCATGTTTTTGATGTGGTTGATACATTTCCATTGACTCCATTCCAGACAACATTATGAGCCGTCCTCCCCTCAGCAGCCTCCACTGGTACTAGTGTTACACTGCTACCCTACTCGGGAAGATTGGAACAAAATTACATCCTCTGTTATGACTGAGGGGGAAGATGCCCATGGTTTCTCGAGCAGATTGAGAGACATCTTTTTCAAGCACTCTGGAATGGCGTCTGATGCGGAGGGGGTTAACGGCCCCCTGGTATCAGCATATGTGGGTGGGTTATCAAATACGTTTTCTGAGCTACTCAAGCAAATTACTCTGGGTTGGCAGGCTAAAACCCTACTGGAAGTTACTATCCTAGCTCAACATTGCATGAAAACTATTAAAAATAAATCCACCAGAACTGACAGTCGCGTACAGGCAGCTCAGCTACAGTTTTACACGGCAGGAGCTTTTCAACCTTGGGGCCGCAGTCACGGCAGGGGACGGACTCGCAGCCGTGGGTGTGGCAGGGGTGGTAACAACGGAGCAGCCAGGGGGGATTGAGATAGGGATAGGAATGGAGATGAAGGCTGCTTCCTTTGTCACAACCCCGGCCACTGGAGAAATGAGTGTCCAAAGAGATTGCAACCATAGAGGAGAGGGGATAGCTCAGAATAGGGACGCCCCTTAGAGGAAACAATATCTTTGATACAGCAATGCCATAAGGTAAAAGTAGACCAATCTGGCCGAAATATTATGGTAAACATACAGGGGAAAGAAATTCCTATGCTGGTAGATACGGGTGCTACTACATCCACTTTTGGTAATGGTACGGGACTTTCCCCACCCCTAACCAATAAAACTATAAAGGCTTATGGGATTTCCTCCACCCCGGTAATACATTTTGAAACAAAACCATCCCCTGTTCCAAAGGACTAACGAATGTTGAACATGATTTTCTGTATTCACCCACCCAACCGTTTAACTTGCTAGGTAGAGACTTGTTAACTAAACTTAATGCTACAATGTATTGTACCCCAGATGAAGTTCTCGTTGATATCCCAAACAATGAGGTGTTAAACCAATGTGTAAGTAGGCAAATTGAACCACTCCTCCAGGAGGAGTGGGGGTCTGACGCTGCCTCCCAGTCTATTCTGTCTCAGGTGCCAGAAACCTTATGGACAGAACTTTCCAATAACAGTGGACTGATATGCAGTGCCAGCCCAGTTGTAATTAATGTTGATCCCAAGAAGAAACTCCCCAGGTTACCTCAATATCCTATTAAACCAGAGGCAACAGAAGGGATTAGACCAATTATTCAATGACTGCTGGCACAGGGTAAACTGTATGTAACAAAAAGTGTCTGTATCACCCCCATTTTCCCTGTTAAGAAACCTGGGAGAGATGAGTGGTGCTTGGTTCAGGACCTGAGAGCTGTAAATCATGTGGTAATCCCAGTTTATCCAGTAGTACCTAACCCAGTTACCATCCTCTCATCGGTTCACCTGGAGGCAGAATGGTTTACATTTACATTTAAGTCATTTAGCAGACGCTCTTATCCAGAGCGATTTACAAATTAGTGCATTCAATTTAGGATAGCCAGTGGGACAACCACCACTGGGGGAGGGGGGGTGTAGAAGGATTACTGTTAGACTATTCCAGGTATTCCTTAAAGAGGTAGGGTTTCAAGTGTCTCCGGAAGGTGGTCAGTGACTCCGCTATCCTGGCGTCGTGGGGGAGCTTGTTCCACCATTGGGGTGCCAGAGCAGCGAATAGCTTTGACTGGGCTGAGCGGGAACTGTGCTTCCGTAGAGGTAGGGGGGCTAGCAGGCCAGAGGTGGATGAACGTAGTGCCCTCGTTTGGGTGTAGGGTCTGATCAGAGCCTGAAGGTAAGGAGGTGCCGTTCCCCTCACAGCTCCGTAGGCAAGCACCATGGTTTTGTAGTAGATGTGAGCTTCATCTGGAAGCCAGTGGAGTGGAGAGGGGTGACATGAGAGAACTTGGGAAGGTTGAACACCAGACGGGCTGCAGCGTTCTGGATAAGTGGTTTACTGTAATAGATCTCTGTAGTGCATTTTTCTCTGTTCCGTTGCACAAGGATAGTCAGTACCTGTTTGTTTTTTACGTTTGAAAAACAGCAATATACGTGGGCGGTCCTTCTGCAGAGCTTTACTGAAAGCCCCTCCCTCTTTTCTGCAGCACTCATGAATGACTTGAGTGGCTTAATTTTGAGTGAGGAGACTGATGTAGTAATATTCAGTACCAGTCAAAAGTTTGGACACAACTACTCATTCAAGGCTTTTTCTTTATTTTTACAATTTTCTACATTGTAGAATAATAGTGAAGACATCAAAACAATGAAATAACACATATGGAATCATGTAGTAACCAAACAAGTGTTAAACAAATCAAAATATGTTTTATATTTGAGATTCTTCAAATAGCCACCATTTGCCTTTATGACAGCTTTGCACACTCTTGGCATTGTGTACTTTCCTCAGGGAAATCCACCACCATTTATACTGACTCACGCTATGCATGGGGGGTTGCTCATGATTTGGGTATTCTATGGAAAATTCGGGGGGGGGTTCTAACCAGTTCTGGCACCCCTATCTCAAATGGTGGCCGTATTGCAGCATTGTTGGATGCTATTATGCTGCTGTCGTATCGAGTGAGTGGTGGCAATTATTGCTGATAAACAAAGGAGTCCGCTCATACTGAATCCTTGATCATAAGTTTATTCAGATCACAAACTTCAGCATAAGTGACAGGTGACATGACACCCGGAGAGCGACGCCTCAGAATGGCTGCTCTGCCTCTCTTCTTCGTTTACCCCTATTTATAAACAATGCAAAAAGATGGGCTCCCTCTTCTGGCCAATCACCAGCCTCTCCTGTCTACAACCCACTTCCTGTCTGTTGTATGTGGCGTTACACTAAAACATTCCCTCTTGATACTAACATAAACAACATTCCATTTCTTCATGAAAAACATTTAACAAAGACATAATCTTCATATACGATATTCCCCCCTTCGAGACAAACTAAAAGTCTCGAAAACAAACAGAATAGGATTATGACAAGTAACAATTTATCTTATTGAGTATCTTTAACATTAAACCAAAAACATTCTCCTCTAGAGTGTAAATACCTTTCTATGAAATATGAACAACTGTTTATGAAGTGTGAATACATTACTATGACATATGAACAAATCTCTATGGAGTGTAAATACATTACTATGAAATATGAACAAATCTCTATGGAGTGTAAGAGCGAAAAACTGTCCGGCAACCTTCCATCCATCAATCAAGACAGTAAAATTCTCTCACGGTCCCTCTGCCCCAGGCAACCACCTTCGGTACTCCAGATAAACTCATAAACCATGTAAATGCATTTGAAACTATGATGCAATTAAATACACATGTAAGCCCCTGCAAACAAAATCCTATCCAATAAATATCCATTGTAAGGCTGGTCAACCCATTGGACCCTACAGTGAACCTCTCCCTGCCTAAATTCCCTGTCCCTAAACATCACCGAACTAAACAAAAACATCTAAGATCCTCACATGTATTCAATAACATCAAACATCATTCTACAAAAATTAATACCTAAGAATATGACACAATTATGTATTACACATGTCTATATTTCATTGCAGACACTGGAATGTTGTCCACTACACTTCATCTCCCCGTAGTCTCCTCTTCCAATGGACTGTTGATGATGGAATCGGCCACACCCTCCTTGTTTCATCTCCTCCAGTCATATTGTCCCTTCATATTGTCGTTGTTTGAGTATTTCATTCTCCATATGTTCCCCCAAATGCTTCTGAAAGAAAAGGAAAGACCAAACAGTATCTTTTGCAAAACAACACTTTCAAATTGTGTCACGGTTAACTAAGCCAGAACCCAGAAGCAGACCAGGACACGGTACGTGAGACAAAGGTGAGTGTTTATTTATAGAGTCCGAGTGAAACTGAATAATCCAGGGAACAGAGCGGGTGGCGTGGATGGGTTGTTGAGGGTGCAGTGGTTGGTCCGGTACTGGCTCGGCAGCCGCCGACCATCAGGCAGAGGTTGGGTGAAGGTTCCGGGTGAGAGACTGCAGACAGAACAAAACGGAGGTGAGTACACAGCAAATCAACAAGGTGCAAAACAACAAAACTAACGCTAGAACTCAAAGGCTGATACGCTGACAAACATACTGTTCATGGCTAACGATCCGGCAGGAACTGGATGTTGGGCCAGAGCCTAAGAAGGGTGATGATCAGGACCAGGTGTGCAGATTGCTGATGGGATGCAGGTGCGGAAAACCAGAGCGCTCCCGGAGCGTTCCCGAACCCTCGGGAAACTGGAGAATACGAGCAGGAACACTAGTCACCAGACAGGACCCGACTCAGACAGCCGGGATCGTCACAGTACCCCCCTCCGACGAACGCCACCGGGCGGACTTCCCGGAGCGCCAGGATGGAGGCGGTAGAAGTCACTGATGAGGTCTGCGTCTAGGACCTGTCGCCGCGGAATCCAACTCCTCTCTTCAGGGCCATACCCTCCCAGTCCACGAGATACTGGAAACCCCGGCCCCGCCGTCTGGAATCCATGATGCGACGCACCGTGTAGGCAGGACCACCTCCGATCATCCGAGGAGGAGGAGGAGGAGGCGGAGGAGGCAACAGAGGACTGAGGGAAGACAGGCTTGAGGCAGGAGACATGAAAGGTGGGATGGACTCTGAGCGTCCTCGGTAGTTTGAGTCGAACTGCCACTGGATTGATCACCTTCTCCACCACAAACGGACCAATGAACTTCGGCAACAACTTCCCTAGACTCAGTCCGTAACGGAAGATCCCGTGTGGCCAACCAAACCCTATCTCCGATGGTATAGGTGGGAGCGGGAATCCGGCGACGATTCGCCTGGAGCTGATACCGGTCCGAAACTCTAAGGAGTGCCTTTCTGGCCCGATGCCAGGTCCGGTGGCAACGCCGAATATGGGCCTGCACAGAAGGCACTGAGAGCTCCTTCTCCTGAGAAGGAAACAGGGGAGGTTGATAGCCATACAGGCACTGGAAGGGAGACATCCCAGTGGCAGATGTAGGAAGAGTATTGTGGGCATACTCAACCCAAGGCAACTGAGAGGCCCAGGAGGTGGGGTTGGAAGAGACCAGACAGCGTAGCGTTGATTCCATCTTCTGGTTGGCTCTCTCCGCCTGACCATTGGATTGGGGGTGAAAACCAGATGTGAGACTGACCGTAGCTCCAATGGCCAAACAGAAGGACTTCCAGACAGCAGAGGTAAACTGAGGGCCACGGTCGGAAACGATATCACTGGGCAAACCGTGGACCCTGAAAACCTCCCTAACCAGGATCTCGGACGTCTCCGAGGCAGAGGAAGCTTGGCAATTGGCACAAAGTGGGCGAACTTGCTGAATCTGTCCACGATAGTCAGAACGACCGTGTTCCCCTCAGAAGCGGGCAACCCCGTGACGAAGTCCAGGGCCAGATGCGACCATGGTCGCCGGGGAATAGGAAGGGGGTGAAGTAGTCCAGAGCTGGGCCGATTGGTACTCTTATTCTGCGCACACACTGGACAGGCAGCAACAAAACCCCGAGTATCCTCGGCCATGGCAGGCCACCAAAAACGTCTGCGAAGAAACGCCATAGTCCGAGCCACGCCAGGGTGACAAGCCATCTTGCTGGCGTGGGACCATTTGAGGACAGCAGGACGAACCGACTCAGGCACAAACAACCGACCGGGTGGACCGTTACCGGGACCGGGCTGAGTCCGAAGGGCCGCCAGCACCTCCTCCTCAATCTTCCACATAACTGCTCCCACGACGCAGTTCCGGGGGAGGATTGTCTCGGTCTTGGACCCACTCTCCTCCGTCTTGGAGAACATCCGGGACAAGGCGTCCGCCTTGCCGTTCTTAGATCCAGGTCGGAACGTCAGGGCAAACTTGAATCGTCCGAAAAACAACGCCCACCTGGCCTGACGGGAGTTGAGACGTTTAGCTCGATTGCACGTAAGCAAGATTCTTGTGGTCCGTCCAGACCATAAACGGTTGCTCCGCCCCCTCCAACCAGTGGCGCCACTCCTCCAAGGCAAGTTTCACCGCGAGAAGCTCCCGGTTACCCACATCGTAATTCCTCTCCGCAGGCGAAAGGCGCCAGAGTAGTAGGCGCAGGGATGGAGTTTACTGTCCGTGGAGCATCGCTGCGACAGGATGGCGCCAACTCCCACATCAGACGCGTCCACTTCAACGATGAACTGACGGGCCGTGTCCGGTTGAGAGAGAATCGGTGCGTTGGTGAATCGCCTCTTCAAATCCAGAAACGCTCGATCCGCCTCCGGATTCCACTTGAAGGTCCTGATGCTGGAAGTCAAGGCAGTTAACGGAGCGGCCACACGGCTGTAATCCCGGATGAATCTCTGCGGTAGAAATTCGCAAACCCCAAAAATCTCTGGAGCTGCAATCTCGTACCGGGCTGGGCCCATTCCAGAACCGCTCTAACCTTCTCCTGGTCCATCCTAATCTCTCCCCTGGAGATGATGTACCCGAGAAAGGATGTCGTGTGGGCGTGAAACTCGCACTTCTCGGCCTTCACAAACAGGCGATTCTCCAACAATCGCTGCAGAACCTGCCGGACATGCTGGACGTGGTCGGAAGGTTCCTTCGAGAAGATCAGAATGTCATCCAGGTAAACAAACACAAAGAGACCGATCATATCTCTCAGGACGTCGTTCACCATACTCTGGAATACCGCTGGAGCATTGGTCAGTCCAAACGGCATCACCTGATACTCGAGTGACCCATCGGTGTATTGAAACCCGTCAACCACTCGTCCCCCTCTCTGATCCGGACCAGGTGATACGCATTGCGTAGGTCTAGCTTGGTGAACACCGTAGCACCCTGTAAGGAGTCGAAGGCAGAACTCATCAAGGGCAGGGGATACTTGTTCTTGACCGTGATGTCATTCAACCCCCGATAATCAATACACGGTCGAAGAGAGCCATCCTTCTTACCCACAAAGAAGAATCCTGCCCCCAGGGGTGATGACGAGGGACGAACGAGACCAGCAGCTAGGGACTCCTTGATGTAGGTCTCCAACGCCTCACGTTCAGGTCGGGAGATACTGTATAACCTTCCCTTGGGGTAGACAGCTCCAGGGACCAGGTTGATGGCACAATCATATGGTCGGTGGGGAGGGAGTGACAGAGCCTTCTGCTTACTGAAAACTTCCCCCAAATCGTGATATGTCTCGGGAACCAGGGACAAATCTGGGGGTTTAGCCTCAATCACCTGACTGGGAACCGAATGGGGGCAGGCAGTCTTGAGACAGTTAGCATGACAATCAAGGCTCCAACTCGTTACCTTGCCCGTCACCCAATCGAACGTGGGATTGTGTTCCTTCAGCCAGGGGTATCCAAGGACCAGAGGAACATGGGAAGACGGCAGAATGAAGAATGAAATCATCTCAGAATGATTCCCCGACAACCGCATCTTAACCGGTTCAGTCCTCATCGTGATACGTGCCAGACTACTGCCGTTCAGAGTGGTAGCTTCAATGGCTTCCGGCAATTGCTCCTTGGAAAGCCCCAGCTGTTCCACCAACTCGGCATCTAGAAAGCTTCCATCGGCACCTGAATCGATAAAAGCGTTAATCGCTAAGCTCTGATTCCTGTTCATAAGGGTAGCCGGGAAACGGGGTCTGACAGAGGTATTGAGAGGTCGAAACTGGCTCGCTAAAAGTCCTCCCAACTTTAGCGAGCCGCGCAGTTTGACGACCCGACTGGATCCTGAGAAGCTGATCGGTTGGACGGGACCCATTGCTTCTCCCTCCTTCGGCTCTCGGACTCGATTATCCACCCGAATAGACAAAGCTACCAAGCTGTCCAGGTCACTAGGCTCCGGATAGGAGATCAACTCATCCTTGAGCTGCTCCGACAGACCCTGGTAAAAGGCCGCTTGCAGAGACTCCTCGTTCCACCCACTCTCCACAGCCAACGTCTTGAACTCGATCACGAAGTCGGCCCACGCTGCGAGTTCCTTGGCGGGCGAAAACAGGCGCCTAGCTGCGTCCCTCCCTCGGACGGAATGGTCGAAGAGCTTCCTCATCTCGGCCGTGAACCCCTGGTATGAAGCCATGCAGGGATCCTGTCGTTCCCAAACGGCTGAAGCCCACTCCAGCGCTCGACCACGCAGCAACTCAATCACAAAGGCTATCCTAGCCTTGTCTGTGGCATAAGAGTAGGGCTGTAGATCGAACACTAGTCCACACTGCATAAGGAAGGAACGGCATCTTCCCAGCTCTCCCTCATACTTATCCGGCGTCGGAACCTTGGGCTCACGGATGGACACAGCTTCAGAAGCGGCAGGCGAGATGGGTGAAACCGGTAGTGGATCCTCCACCGGACACTTGCGTTGGTTCTGGACCTCCGTCAGACCGGTAGAAAGGTTCCGAACTGACAACGCGATCTCCTGTAGTACCGTGCTATGATGGCCCAACATCTTCTCCTGCTGGGTAATAGCATGGCGAACAGAGTCCAGGTCCGCTGGGTTCATTACTGGCCGGATCGTTCTGTCACGGTTAACTAAGCCAGAACCCAGAAGCAGACCAGGACACGGTACGTGAGACAAAGGTGAGTGTTTATTTATAGAGTCCGAGTGAAACTGAATAATCCAGGGAACAGAGCGGGTGGCGTGGATGGGTTGTTGAGGGTGCAGTGGTTGGTCGGTACTGGCTCGGCAGCCGCCGACCATCAGGCAGAGGTTGGGTGAAGGTTCCGGGTGAGAGACTGCAGACAGAACAAAACGGAGGTGAGTACACAGCAAATCAACAAGGTGCAAAACAACAAAACTAACGCTAGAACTCAAAGGCTGATACGCTGACAAACATACTGTTCATGGCTAACGATCCGGCAGGAACTGGATGTTGGGCCAGAGCCTAAGAAGGGTGATGATCAGGACCAGGTGTGCAGATTGCTGATGGGATGCAGGTGCGGAAAACCAGAGCGCTCCCCGGAGCGTTCCCGAACCCTCGGGAAACTGGAGAATACGAGCAGGAACACTAGTCACCAGACAGGACCCGACTCAGACAGCCGGGATCGTCACAAATTGACCATCAATATCAACTAAGAATATAAAAATGATATATAAATGATGTATGAATCACATTAACCTCTTCCCCCCTTGATTCATAAAATCATACCAACATCACCCTAATATAAAAAAAAAAAAAAAAAAAAAGAAAAAATCATCAAATAATCAAAAATGATATTTATCCATTCAGTTCTACTTGTCCATCTTCATCCAGATCAGGAACAGTCAACACCGGCATCTGAGTGTTGTCTCCAGGCATCACTCTCCAACCTATCTCAATATCATAGCTTTCTCAAAGGTCAGTAACAAATTACAAACATCACACAGTGTTATCAAAGCTGCCATTAAATGTAACCCATCACTGCCCCTACTGGCCTACCTGATCTTGCAACCAAATCCTCTCAGATCTCCCAAACGCATCCCTTATATTCTTCAATGCATATATAACCCTAGTGATAATATCTGAACTATCTGGACTCAAAGCATAACTAACCTTATGTTACACCATACCATGGAAAAAGTCCCCCCTTCTCCCTTAGATTTATCCTTCAATGATAGGCTTGAAGACTATGACATGTAGCCATGTCTCTTTTCATCCAATTTCAAATATAGCTTCAGATTTCTGTGTCCGGTGCTACCCCTCTTATAATGGTAGAAACCTCATATGGAAGCTTCAACGTTGACATGTAACAACATCCTGTCTATCCATAGGGTAAGAATATATATGCTTTATCACCACAAACCCTCCAAATATCTCTAAAATTCCCCATAGTCACATTGTCAGGCAAAAGCTAATCTTTTAACCATCAAAGTCCTGCTGTTCTTACTACCTGGTACATAAAAAGTAACATATTTCTCATTACTACCCTTAAGGTCATGCATACCCAAAGTTATCATATAACATCACAATCTGATATTCCCATAAACATACCCCTTACATCATATGTTTTATTAGAACAAAAACAACTTTTAGCCCTCAATGGTTACACCTCAAATGCTTCAGGGTTTGCTGTTACCTGATTTTCCTTCCCATCTAACAAATGCACACAAGTTAATTCACTTAACCTAATAACACCTAACCCTAGGCTTAAACAAATGTTTTGACAATGACATTATTTTATCTGTTACTGACTGTTGCTGATACCACAGTCATGACAACGCATAAGATTGACACATACTTGATAGAGGTCGAGCGACCGTCTCTAACATGTTTGTTGCTGGAATTCTCAACAGACATGGACCCTCAAGATTCCTCACTGATCTTCCAGAATGAGTTAACCGCTGGAACCAAAGATTCCTACCTGCCATCTATCTCTAATCTTCACAACAGAAGAATCAAACCACTCCCTTTAGTTTCTCTCTTCCCTAACGAGCGGTACTGATCAGATACCTCTCCTTGTCTGTCATTAAAATCAAAGACCTCATCCTGTACCTCCATGATGAATCTATATTCTCTCTACTACTATCTGTTCTCCTATTTTAACATAAACCCCTGAGTCCTTCTTGCTACCCCTTTAATTTCAGAAAAGTTGTTGTCGGTGTCATACTTCCTACATTTGCTATTGCCATCGTATCATTAATCCCTTCCAAAGTTACCATTAAAGTAGTTGATTTAATTGCTGTATCAACCTTAATTACTTCTAGTGCGAAAGTTCCCGTTATCCTCTGTGTATTATCTACTGTTGGAGTGGCTACTGTAATCTACTCCTCCTGAACTCCCTCAATGACTGTGGAGGCTACAACAGACCTCAACTCTTCCATTATAAGCGTTACTTTATGAATTACATAGCCTTTTAACCAATAATTCTTAACCGGAACAAATTTTAATGCTTGCACTAGATAAGTACACATATACTCTCCCTGACCTTTCTCTGTAACATTACGCCAAATAAGTGAACAGTCACTCCTAACCTCTTCCACTTCATATCGTTGTACAAACTATCCCTCCTTTGACTAGGGGACACCGCTTCTACATCTGGTCCTGATAACAATACTTATTCTCCATAATTATCTCTCCATATGGGAGGAACGTCCCCATCCTAACCCTAATAAGTATTTTTTCCCCTAAAATTGGTGATGGAGCTATTGGTTCCCTTATAATCAAATGCGATATATTTATGGCTTTAATAACTATCAATGTTGAAAGAGTTAAATTGCTTCTCACTGTTGTTTTAATAGACTGAAGTGTTAATGTCCTTAGTTACTTCTAGTTTCCCCAAAGAAAAGTTGTCTTTGCTTGTACTTCCATCTATCACCACTAGTGTCACTTTTTCCCAACTCTCAGTCCTATCTCTAATCCCTGACTTTCAAACTTTTGATTATAAAAAATACACCTATAATTACCTTGATCTCCCTGCTGGGAACTGTAACTATAGATACTCAATCACCCTCAATCTTCTCTTATCATTCAGCAACACATACTTTCTCAATGCATCTGCTCCTAACAGATCTAAACTCCTACTATATCTTCCCACTAAACTTTAAAATGTCCTTCACTACTGTTCTCTCTCTCTTACTAATAACTTTGAAACTTAGCTTACTGTCTTAGAGTTCCTTCAACCTAGTTCTCCTAACTTATTTTAATCTAATCTTTTCCTCCTAACCTTTAAAAACCTTTTCCACTGATTTATTCACAAAATCCCTTTACCACCAAATTTTTAGGAATATGTGATTGGGAAAGTCCCCACCTGCTTCTGACTTTTTTACACACAGACTTGGCAAACGACTAAACACCTTTTAGCCTAGCCTGAAATCTCTTGGTGTAAGAATGTAACCCAGAATAACAGTCACCCCTTTTAACTTTTTTCAGACAGATTGTCTAATAGGCAGTCTAACAGATTATCATCCTTCCTATGATATTATCTTTTTAAGCCAATATGATTCCCAAAAACCCTACTTTTTAAAATCTTCTACCAGACAGTCGTCTAGTGTACATCCTATTGTACAGTTCAATTTAAACAATGCATCTCTTCCCAACAATGCAATAGGTATATGCTCTAATATTAGTATCTTAAGAGTAATTAACTGTTTTACTACCTCAAATCCCTATCCTAATTAGTTAATTTTACATAGTGAGATGTTTAACCTCTTTAGGCTGAACACAGATAAGTTTTTCCACTATTCACCATCACTTCTAATGGTCGGTTGTTTTTACTTCAATTGTTGGATATTTTGTCTTCTTCTCTAATCGGTGCTATCAGCTGGCACCCCCCTCGTATCTTCTAGGCACTCTAGAATCTTTAGGGTTCACCTGGAGAACAGGTGATCTTGAATTGCCCCTGTATCTTCCTTAAAAATGTTCTCTGTTTTTCCTCCTGACTTGTTGCACTCACAGGTAAAGTACCCAAACTGTCCATAATTATAACAGTCTTCTGAAAGTTGCTGGAAGTGTAGCTGAAATCTTCCTCCTCCTTCTAAGCCTTCTCGTCCTCTTCCTCTCCAATTCTGTGTCTGTCCAGAAACTGGCTGTGGATATGGAACATTTGGTACCCCCCTTGGCTAGTACAATTGCATTTGATATTGTTCAGTTGAAGCTGTAACAGTGATTGTTGATTTGGTTCACTCTGATTCTTCATAACCAAAACTTCTTTTCTCCTTCTCCTTCTCCAATTCTTGGGATCCTTTTCTCAGCAGTTTCTCCTCTTCTGTATCTTCAGCTGTGTTACTTCTTCTAAACTATTTGCTTTATCCAGGCATGATAAACATCGGTATATATCTCTATTTCTTCTTTGCTAGTCATTGTAGGATAAAATCCTCTTGAACATAAAGCACCTTTAATCTCCAAATCTTCATCGCTTTCTTCATCTTTGCTTTCATCAGAGATCAAATCTCGTGTATCCTTCTTCCTTCAACTTCCATCAGAGATCAAATCTCTAGTATCCTTCTTCTTTCCTCTCTTGCCAACTTCCTTCTGATCACAGAGTCATATCCACCCATGACCTCTTCTCAATCACTCATCTTCATCATCCTCATCCTCTTTAAGTTCCATCCTCCTTAACCTCCCTCTTTTCTTCCAGACATCACATTTTCTTCCTTCTGGAGTTTTGATTCATCTTCATCGTCGTTTCTGCTTGTCCTCTATCTATTATTCATCTTCATCTCTAATGCAACAATCACCCTCCTGGATGATCCCTGGAAACGGAGGATAAACATCCCTAAGCTCTCCTTCCCTTCTCATAAGGTGGGTGTCATTTTGCTGAATCCGTATGTGAGAAAGGTGTACTAACTTCTGCCATTAGTTTTTCTAACCCTACTTTAGTTAAAGGATTACTATTTTTTCCCCTATATCAACCCTTCTATATTCCTTTATCGTGAATTATTTTATTTTAGACTATATAGCCTATGGCTTCCCCCCTTAAATTATTTAAATAAATCAATTAAAAGTCATGAATAATTAAAACCAATTTTTATTCCTATATCCTATGTCACCAATTTATCAATTAATGTTGGCTATCTTACCACAACCCATCAAATGCAAGTAAATGTAAATTAGTCAACTTCAAAGCAATCCCAAAAACAAAGCCTGTAACCCCTTGCTCTATAACCCCTAATTATCTTAAATTTACAGAATAATGTCAGTCCTCGATTCCCAACACAACTCCAATCAAACCCCAGTGATGCACAGAGCCTCCAAAATGCAATTTTTAATGAAATAGTATTTGCCAAGCCTATGTGAAATGGTCATAACATCAAATATTTTGTAAGGGATGATTTTGTGAACTAGCCTGATATCTGATCCTCTGCCTCTTCACACCTTGTCACGTGACGCACGTCAGTCACACGTTAGCCCCTCCTCTCTCCTGTCGTATCGTCCTATTGCTCCTCTCATATGACAGAAGAACAGAGACACAGAATAACATTTTAGTAGTTAATGCAATCACTGAGTTATTTCAAGCATATTCAATATTCCTTCGTTCATATTCGCTCTAAGACTTAATTTAATTCATTACGTATTTTATTTTAATCCGTCATTTAACTCAGGACTAAATAGATCGCTCAAATACATTTTTATTTTATTTTAATCCGTCATTTAATTTAATTCATTATACTTCGCCAACATATATTTAATGTATAAATTCACTACATCTCAACAAATAGTTTCATGTTCAAACCCCAGCCACTTTACACTATAAGATTCGTGTTAAAATCTCTCCTCTTTGTTCCCACGTCTGTGTCTCCCTGTCTCCCCCTGCAGTGTAACAGATGTGTTGTTTAGTAAAATCCCACGCATGCGCGATACATTCAAAAATACTTTTTCATTCTTAGACCTCTCCCCAACCCAAATAGACGGTTTAACAGTCCGGCTGTAACTCCCGTTTCCCCCTCATAGTCAAACAACATTTAACGGCACTCACAAAACATAGAACCGAAATTCCACATACAAACATAATTTAAGAGGCTTTATTACCATCGCAGTGGACCTCTACGGTCACATGTTAGCATGCAGCATATTAGCATTTAGCCTTAGCATTTAGCCTTAGCCTGTATGCACCCTGTAGCATAAAAACAATGTACCCGACATTGCGTCTTTAATTACGTTTTCATTTGTCCTAAATTTAGGCTGCCGTGAGTATGGATATTTATATGAGCGGTCCCCCCCACGCAAATATCCCGTCGGACAGAGGATGGGCAAGCAACCCCCAAATAAATCTTCAACCAAACCCCAGTCTAAGACTGACCTGAAACCCATAACGCGTTCCCAGGATTTTATGGCCCACCATGCGGTCGCCCCGTTTGTCACGAGGGCTTATCAAATCCTGCAATGTCCTAACTTGTATACATATCTTGGCCCCGATTGTTCTTGACTTACTATTCAAGCAACACATCTCTATAAACAATTCATAAACTCTACCCACTTTTGCGCTGTTTTTAAAATTTTATAATGATTAGCCAGACCCCCCAGTCATCAGCAAAAACGCCACCCGAGGCACGGTCGTAATGGTACATTCCTCCAGTGTACAATCACATAGCATCCAAAACTAACAATCTCCAAAGCTGTGAGGAAAACTCACCCTTTTCTGGCACTTCAGACCGAAGTTAGCTTGGCGGCTACGAATGAGCAAAGGAGGATTGCAGACCAGCCCCACGTTGGGCGCCATTTGTCGTATCGAGTGAGTCGTGGCAATTATTGCTGATAAACAAAGGAGTCCGCTCATACTGAATCCTTGATCATAAGTTTATTCAGATCACAAACTTCAGCATAAGTGACAGGTGACATGACACCCGGAGAGCGACGCCTCAGAATGGCTGCTCTGCCTCTCTTCTTCGTTTACCCCTATTTATAAACAATGCAAAAAGATGGGCTCCCTCTTCTGGCCAATCACCAGCCTCTCCTGTCTACAACCCACTTCCTGTCTGTTGTATGTGGCGTTACACTAAAACATTCCCTCTTGATACTAACATAAACAACATTCCATTTCTTCATGAAAAACATTTAACAAAGACATAATCTTCATATACGATACTGCCTTGGCAGATTGCTATTGTAAAGTGTAAAGCTCACACTCAAGGACATGATGTTGATTCACAAGGCAATGCCAGAGCTGATGCAGCTTTTAAGACAGCTGCTCTGGCAAACCCTAGGGGGATGTGCCTACAGACAGTTTCTGTTCCTTTTCCTGACCTAATTTCTGTGAATGATGTGGCTCCCTTACAAGACGCTACTGATAATGAAGTGAAATTGTTGGGTTACCTTGGACGCATGTATCACGGGCGGCAGGTAGCTTAGTGGTTAAGAGCGTTGTGCCAGTAACCGAAAGGTCGCTGGTTCTAATCCCCGAGCCGACTAGGTGAAAAATCTGTTGATGTGCCCTTAAGCAAGGCACTTAACCCTAATTGCTCCTGTAAGTCGCTCTGGATAAGAGCGTCTGCTAAATGACGTAGATGTAGATGTATCCCGGTGTGTCGCATGTGTCCAAAGGGGTAATGATCACCGCACAAATATGTGCCCAATGTCTAATTTGTCAAGAACACAACTCAGGAAAGCAAGTACCGACCTCTTTGTCTAGCCTACCTGTCCCCTGGGGCCCTTTTGTAAATATGCAAATTATTCACATGCCTGCCTGTAAAATAAAAATATATATGTTGGTAATGGTTGACAGTTACTCCAAATGGATTGAAGCCTTCCCCACATCAAATGAGTAAGCCAAGACTGTGGCTAAGTGCCTGTTACAAGACATTGTTCCACGATTCGGTGTACCACAAAGTTTAGATAGCAATAGGGGGACACATTTCACCTCAAAGATAATGAAAGAACTGTGTGACATGATGCAAGTTAAGAGCAATTTACATGCACCATTTCACCCGGAAAGTTCTGGACTTGTAGAACGCTATAATGGTGTTCTGAAAGGCTCTGTCCAAATTAGGTACTGATGGCTCGTCCCATGAGGACCCCTGCGTCACAACCAGCTGCAGTCCCTGATCTCCATCTGTGGATGACACTATGATGAAGTACTGTATAGCTCTGACTAACTATATTCGAGCTGTTCACTCACAGGTCTCTGCTGCCCAAACTCCCCCAGACAACCGTCCTCATCACGATCTCCAGCCTGGAGATTCGGTAATGATCAGGAGGCACGATAGAGGTAAAGAACCTTTGAAACCAAGGTGGAAAGGACCACATTAGATAGCCCTCACCACCCCAACGGCGGTGAAGTGCTTGGGGAAAGACATCTGAATATGTACAGTGCCTTCGGAAAGTATTCAGACCCCTTGACTTTTTCTGCATTTTGTTACGTTGCAGCCTTATTCTAAAATGGATTAAATAAAAAAATGTCCTCTGCAATCTACACACAATAACCCATAATGACAAAGTGAAAAAAGGTTTTTAGAAATTTTAGCAAATCATGAAATACCTTATTTACATAAGTTTTCAGACCCTTTGATATGAGACTGGAAATTGACCACAGGTGCATCCTGTTTCCATTGATCATCCTTGAGATGTTTCTACAACTAGATTGGAGTCCATCTGTGGTAAATTCTATTGATTGGACATGATTTGGAAAGGCACACACCTGTCTATATAAGGTCCCACAGTTAACATTGCATGTCAGAGCAAAAACCAAGCCATGACGTCGAAGGAATTGTCCGAGACAGGATTGTGTTGAGGCACAGATCTGGGGAAGGGTACCAAAAAATGTCTGCAGTATTGAAGATCCCCAAGAACACAGTGGCCTCCATCATTCTTAAATGGAAGAAGTTTGGAACCACCAAGACTCTTCCTAGAGCTGGCCCCCCGGCCAAACTGAGCAATCGGGGGAGAAGGGCCTTGGTCAGGGAGGTGACCAAGAACCCGATGGTCACTGAGACGGGAGAACCTTCCAGAAGGACAACCATCTCTGAAGCACTCCACCAATCAGGCCTTTATGGTAGAAAGCCAGACGGAAGCCACTCCTCAGTAAAAGGCACATGACAGCCCGCTTGTAGTTTGCCAAAAGGCACCTAAAGACTATCAGACCATGAGATGAGAACCTAGATTCTCTGGTCTGACGAAACCAAGATTGAACTCTTTGGCCTGAATGCCAAGTGACACGTCTGGAGGAAACCTAGCACCATCTCTACAGTGGTGGCAGCATCATGGTGGTGGCAGCATCATGCTGTGGGGATGTTTTTCAGTGGCAGGGAGACTAGTCAGGATCGAGGCAAAGATGAACGGAGCAAAGTACAGAGAGATCAATGATGAAGTCCTGAGCTCTCTGGAGTAGGTTCTCAGACTGGGGTGAAGGTTCACCTTCCAACAGGACAACGACCCTAAGCACACAGCCAAGACAAAGCAGGAGTGGCTTCGGGACAAGTCTCTGAATGTCCTTGAGTGGCCCAGCCAGAGCCCGGACTTGAACCCGTTCGAGCATCTCTGGAGAGAACTGAAAATAGCTGTGCAGTCACGCTCCGCATCCAACCTGACAGAGCTTGAGAGGATCTGCAGAGAAGAATGGGAGAAACTCCCCAAATACAGATGTGCCAAGCTTGTAGCGTCATACCCAAGAAGACTCAAGGCTGTAATCGCTGCGAAAGGTGCTTCAACAAAGTACTGAGTAAACGGTCTAAATACTTATGTAAATGTAATATTTCCTTCTTTTTTTTGGTGTGCAAAAATGTCTTAAAAACATGTTTTCGCTTTGTCATTATGGAGCATTGTGTGTAGATTGATGAGGAAAAAAAACAATTTAATAAATGTTTGAATAAAGATGTAACATAATAAAATGTGGAAAAAGTCAAGGGGACTGAATACTTTCCGAATGTACTGTAGCTTGGACTAAAAACAAACAAAAGAGAACTATTGTAAAATATACTGTGTCCATGTAATGTATATAATATGTATAAGTTGCAAGTAGAAGCCTATGTGTTGTTGTCAATTAGTTTACTCCAATTAGGGGAGGGGTGGTAGATTTAGGGGAAAATATTAAAGAAGGAAAATATATTTAAGCAATAACGTCCGAGGGGGTGTGGTATATGGCCAATATACCACGGCTAAAGGCTGTTCTTAAGCACGACGCAACGCGGAGTGCCTGGATACAGCCCTTAGCCGTGGTATATTGGCCACATACCACAAACCCCTGAGGTGCCTTATTGTGATTATAAACTGGTTACCAATGTAACTAGAGCAGTAAAGATATATGTTTTGTTATATCCGTGGTATACGGTCTGATATACAACGACTGTCAGCCAATCAGCATTCAGGGCTCAAACCACCCAGTTTATAATAAAAAAAATATATATTTTATATATACACTAACAGTCAAAAGTTTGGACACACCTACTCATTCAAGGGTTTATCTTTATTTTTTACTATTATTTACATTGTAGAATAATAGTGAAGACATCAAAACTATGAAATAACACATACGGAATCATGTAGTAACCAAAAAAGTGTTAAACAAATCAACATTATTTTATATTTGAGATTCTTCAAATAGCCACGTTTTGCCTTGATGACTGCTTTGCACACTCTTGGCATTCTCTCAACCAGCTTCATGAAGTAGTCACCTGGAATGCATTTCAATTAACAGGTGTGCCTTCTTAAAAGTTAATTTGTGGAATTTCTTTCCTTCTTAATGCGTTTGAGCCAATCAGTTGTGTTATGTCAAGGTAGGGGAATGTATACAGAAGATAGCCCTATTTGGTGAAAGACAAAGTCCATATTATGGCAATAACAGCTCAAATAAGCAAAGAGAAACGACAGTCCATCATTACTTTAAGACATGAAGGTCAGTCAATACGGAAAATGTCAAGAACTTTGAAAGTTTCTTCAAGTGCAGTCGCAAAAACCATCAAGCGCCACAGGAATGGAAGACCCAGAGTTACCCGTGCTGCAGAGGATAAGTTCATTAGAGTTACCAGCCTCAGAAATTGCAGCCCAAATAAAAGCTTCACAGAGTTCAAGTCACAGACACATCTCAACATCAACTGTTCAGAGTGGACTGTGTGAATCAGGCCTTCATGGTCAAATTGCTGCAAAGAAACCACTACTAAAGGACACTACTAATAAGAAGAGACCTGCTTGGGCCAAGAAACACGAGCAGTGGACATTTGTCCTTTGGTCTGGAGTCCAAATGTGAGATTTCTGGTTCCAACCGCCGTGTCTTTGTGAGATGCGGTATGGGTGAACGGATGATCTCCGCATGTGTAGTTCCCACCGTAAAGCATGGAGGAGGAGGTGTTATGGTGTGGGGGTGCTTTGCTGGTGACACTGTCTGTGATTTATTTACACTTAACCAGCATGGATACCACAGCATTCTGCAGCGATACGCCATCCCATCTGGTTTGGGCTTAGTGGGACTATCATTAGTTTTTCAACAGGACAATGACCCAACACAACTCCAGGCTGTGTAAGGGCTATTTTACCAAGGAGAGTGATGGAGTGCTGCATCAGATGACCTGGCCTCCAGTCGGACCTCAGAGTGAAGGAACAGCAGCCAACAAGTGCTCAGCATATGTGAGAACTCCTTCAAGACTGTTGGAAAAGCATTCCAGGTGAAGCTGGTTGAGAGAATGCCAAGAGTATGCAAAGCTGTCATCAAGGCAAAGGGTGGCTATTTGAAGAATCTGTTTAACACTTTTTGGGTTACTACATGATTCCATATGTGTTATTTCATAGTTTTGATGTCTTCACTATTATTCTACAATAAAGAAAATAGTAAAAATAAAGAAAAACTCTTGAATGAGTAGGTGTTCAAAACTTTTGACCGGTAGTGTGTGTGTATATATATATATATATATATTTTCACTTTGTCATTATGGGGTATTGTGTGTAGATGGGTGACAAAAAAATATATATATTTAATCAATTTTGAAATCAGGCTGTAACACAAAAATGTGGAATAAGTCAAGGAGTATGAATACTTTGTGAAGGAACTGTAGATGTAAAAAATAAAATACAATAAACATTTCTTAAAGAGATAACCTCATGACATGATGGAAGACAAACAGACACTAAAAAGGCACAAGGAAAGGAGGGGAAAATATTTTAATAGTGTCGAGACAAAAAATATTTTCATAAAATGTTACATTTTAAAACATTGGTATTACTGCAGTAATTTGTAAACACGTAAACTTCTTTCTACACAGTAACATGATAGTTTAACCCTCACGCACCCTGAATGAACAGTTAGGCCGGGGTTCAATCCGAAACCGCGTTGTAGCACACTTTACATTTAAAGGCAATTTCCCATTGAGCCAACCTCTGCAGCGTTTACCGTGAATGCGATCTCTTGCAACATTGCCTTTAAAAGGATTGAATCCCGGCTATCTACATCTAACAACAGACCTCATTACAAAACAACCATTGGCCGCCGAAGCAAGCATAGTGAGACAAAGACAAAGGCTGTCCCAATGGCACCCTATTCCCTATATAGTGCACTACTTTTGACCATAGTGCACTAAATAGGGAATAGGGTGTCATTTGGGACAGAGACAGTGATACAAAGGACAATGAATAGTAAGTGGTGCTGTTCTAGAAAAGTAGTCACACAGATAGGAGACAAATGGTTAGGAAGAGATCGAGAGAAGAAATCTGACTGTCCAAGTACAGTGAAATACCTTTCTTGATTGCTCTTTTCCCACAATGCAGTAATCAATATCAGTAGTACTATAAAAAAAAAGTCGAAGTAGAACAAAAACACACAAGAAAGTAAGAAAGCTATGTACAGAGTCAGTTCCAGGGTCAGTGCCAAATCCCTTGAATGCGATCTCTGCAAACGCGGGGATATTACCTTTAAAAGCTGCATTGTCTACAAGCGGGATCGGATTGAATCCCCAGCCCAAGTCTCCTCAATAGAAAATAACATTCTTGGTTTCTAGTGAAGGCATGCAGAGGTTGCCTCAGGTATAAAACGTTTGACGGATGTATTGTTGTTCTTGTGCTTCTAGAAGATAGAAAGAAAAAGACGTGGTGAATGATGCTATATACAGTAGTGTGGGTTTGATGCTATATGTATATGTCCTACGCTGAGTGGGATTTATCAGTGTGTGTGTGTGTGTCTGTCTGTGTCTGTGTGTGCAAGCCATCTGATGCACATATTGGTTTTGTGTCCATCTCCATCATCCATATAACTCTCAGCCTTGCGTGTGTTCATCTGTGTTCGTATTTGTGTGTGTTCGTATGTGTGTTCTTGTGAATGTTTGCCTTCTGTCTTTTCATGTCTTTTCATGTGTTTTCGTGTGTGTGTGTGTGGGTGTGTGTGTGCGCGCAGACAGCACTGTGTCATCCATAACCCTGTATCACCTGTGTGTGATTAAGCTTACAGTAGTTATGTTGTTCTATTGTTCCTTTTGTACTACACAGTGTTTATTAGTGCGCATATTAATATGTGTGTGTATAGGAATATATTTGTGTGTTTTTGCGCATGCGCTGTGTGTGTGCGTGCATGCATGGGTGTGTATATAAAATATTAGGGGTGTAACGGTGGCGGTACAGGGACCTCGGTTCGCACTGTGAACCCGAATTAATACACTATTTTGTATTAAAAATAAATAAATAGGCTATGCCTACGCTGCGATGTATGCCTCGAGTAAACCTGTACTGAAAAAACATTTCAGGCTATTCCCTTAAAACAACTACAGCCTATGCGCACGTTGTAATCACATTTCAGATCTTAATTGGTGCATTTCAAAACTGTCCTTTTGTGAGGCTCAGCAGGGAACTAGTTGTGTACAATGGCGAGTGGTGGGGTCGATCAACCAGGAGGAAGCGCCATCATCGTTTATCTCTAGTTTGGGAAACGTTTTGGCTCCCCAGTAGATTACAACGGCGATGGACAGAAAGTTGTGGATAAAACGTTAACAGTATGTCGCCACTGCTCAAAGAGAATAGCCTATGCAGCTGCCAACACCTCAAACATGTTGACACATTCACAACGAAATCACCCCAGTATTCCTACCACTGGAGCAAGACTGGCAACACAAGGAAACAACACAACATCATCTCCCCTCTGCATTCAAGCATCCCTTCACAGCTGATATGACCGGGCCAAAGAAATTACAAGAGCGATAGGCGTTTATAGCGTGGATATGCACCCATTCTCGTGGTTGAGAATAGGGGGTATCAGCACCTTGTGAAAGTGCTTGCGCCACGTTACTAACTTCCCTCTCGCACCCATTTCAGCAAACAGGTAGAACCTGCTGTATATAATATCAGCAAGCCAAAGTCGAAGTTGTCAATGAATTGGCCAATTCACCCTGTGTTGTGCTTACTAGAGATGAATGGATCTCCAGGGCTACAGAGCTACTTAACAGTGACAGCCCATCACATTACCTCGGAGTGGGAGATGAGAAGTGCCCCCTTTATGAGAGTCACACAAGTGCACATCTTTTTCTCTTTGTAAGAAAAACATTATAGCTTAGGCCTATACAATGTCTGAGCCATGTTTACACATTGATTTCACACGCATATTGCACTTTATTTTAATGTTGTTTTGATGAGTAATTGTGTGTTTTCACAATCAGGAATACCAACACCTTGTATTTTCTTAAATAAAAATAAAGTAACTACAGTAGGCTAACTGTTGGCATTTAATTTTCCCGCTGTACCGTAACCGAACTGTGACCCCAAAACTGCAATATATACACCGAACCGTGGGTTTGGTGAACCATTACACCCCTTGTGTGTACATTTCAATGTGTGTGTGAGCGTGTGCGCATGTGTGTGTGTTCAGAGCAGCCTGCCCAGTACCACTCCCTCTCTGTGTCGTGCCTCTCCTCTGATGATCTCCAGGAAGCCTAGTTTAGTCAGGAAGTCCAGCCTCATACGATCTGTAGGCTGCACCTCACAGAACACACCCTGAGAACCTGCAACACACACACACCACACGTGCACACACACACACACAGAGAGACAAAGAGAGTGAATTAGATGATTGTTGATAGAAATATGAGAGCGAGCAGAGAAGATAAACTAGAACACGAGTCAAACTCATTCCACGGAGGAAAAACCAAAAACCTGCATACTCCGCCATCCGTGGAATGAGTATGACACCCCTGAACTAGAACAACCAGAAAGACAAAGGCTGCCTCCCAAATGGCACCCTATTCCCTACATAGTGCACTACTTTTAACCAGGGTGCTTATATTTGTCCTGTTTCACACAGTGTGTAACCTGTACAAGTGTGCGGTGTCTCGGAGAGTGGGGTCAAGGCCAGGAATCAGCCATTATTGACGCTGACCCTGGAGCATTTAGGGTTAAGTGCCTTGCTCAAGGGCAGGTCGACAGATTTTTCACCTAGTCTGCTCTGGGATTCAAACTAGCAACCTTTCGGTTACTGGCCCAACGCTCTAACCGCTAGTGTTTGTTTTATTATCTTTGACATAGAAGTGGAGGCTTTCTCCTTGAGGAAACCTACTGGAGAAATACTAAAAGAGCACATTTCCATAACTTGTAGGTAGGTAGGTAGGACTGGGGTCAATGCAGATAGTCCGGGTAGCTATTTGGTTAACTATTTAACTAAATATTTAGCAGTCTTTGACATGAAAAAGTCCCTCTTTGACATGAAAATTAACTTAATCCCCCAAAAACATTTCCACTGCATTTCAGCCCTGCCAAAAAAAGGACCAGCTGACATTGTTAGTGATTCTCTCATTAACACAGGTGAGAGTGTTGACGAGGACAAGGCTGGAGATCACTCGGTCATGCTGATTGAGTTAGAATAACAGACTGGAAGCTTTAAAAGGAGGGTGGTGCTTGAAATCATTGTTCTTCCTCTGTTAACCATGGTTACCTGCAAGGAAACACGTACCATCATCATTGCTTTGCACAAAAAGGGCTTCACAGGCAAGGATATTGCTGCTAGTAAGATTGCACCTAAATCAACCATTTATCGGATCATCAAGAACTTCAAGGAGAGGTTCAATTGTTGTGAAGAAGGCTTCAGGGCGCCCACAAAGTCCAGCAAGCTCCAGGACCGTCTCCTAAAGTTGATTCAGCTGCAGGATCGGGGCACCACCAGTGCAGAGCTTGCTCAGGAATGGCAGCAGGCAGGTGTGAGTGCATCTGCACGCACAGTGAGGCGAAGACTTTTGGAGGACGGCCTGGTGTCAAGAAGGGCAGTGAGGAAGCCACTTCTCTCCAGGAAAAACATCAGGGACAGTCCTGTGTCATGCCAACAGTAAAGCATCCTGAGACCATTCATGTGTGGGGTTGCTTCTCAGACAAGGGAGTGGGCTCACTCACAATACTTGTGTCATTCTCAACTTTTGACCACGACTGTACAGTACCAGTCAAAGGTTTGGACACACCTACTCATTGAAGGGTTTTTCTTTATTTTTTACATTGTAGAATAATAGTTCAGACATCAAAACTATGAAATAACACATATGGAATCATGTAGTAATAAAAAAAAGTGTTAAACAAATCTTAATATATTTTATATTTAAGATTCTTCAAATAGCCACCATTTGCCTTGATACAGAATATAGCCCTATTTGGTAAAAGAGCAAGTCCATATTATGGCAAGAACAGCTCAAATAAGCAAAGAGAAACGACATTCCATCATTACTTTAAGACATGAAGGTCAGTCAATACAGAACATTTCAAGAACTTTTAAAGTTTCTTCAAGTGCAGTCACAAAAACCATCAAGCGCTATGATGAAATTGGCTCTCTGCTGCAGAGGATAAGTTCATTAGAGTAACCAGCCTCAGAAATTTAACTAATCAAACAGAGTTCAAGTCAAAGACACATCTCAAAATCAACAGCTATTTTCAGGTCTCTCCAGAGATGTTTGATTAGGTTCAAGTCCGGGCTCTGGCTGGGCCACTCAAGGACATTCATAGACTTGTCCCGAAGCCCTCCTGCATTGTCTTGGCTGTGTGCTTAGGGTCATTGTCCTGTTGCAAGGTGAACCTTAGCCCCAGTCTGAGGTCCTGAGCGCTCTGGAGCAGGTTTTCATCAAGGATCTCACTGTCCTTTGCTCCGTTCAGCAACTGGCTAGCCAGCAGTTCGTTCGTCTGTCCCTCGAGGATGATGACAAATCCGGTGAACCACAAAATTAAGAGAATAGTGAGTGAAAAGGAGCTGGCTACACTCATACTGTCCCTAACTAATAAACAAAAATCTGATTGAACAACAAACTTCAGTGTCTCAACACTCTTAGTGAACTCTATTGTTGTTCCCCAAGATCACCTCAGCCCAATCTGATCGTACCCCGCCAATATCCTTGGCACCACACCATACATGATGCGAACAGTTCCAGAATGCAGACATGAGCATTGCCACACAATAAACTAAACCCAGTCTTTACAGGGGGTTACACATGCACTACCGTTCAAAAGTTTGGGGTCACTTAGAAATGTCCTTGTTATCGAAAGAAAAGCAATTTTTTTGTCCATTAAAATAACATTGAATTGATCAGAAATACACTGTAGACATTGTTAATGTTGTAAATGGCTATTGTAGAGGGAAACTGCTAATTTTTTATGGAATATCTACATAGGCATACAGAGGCCCATTATCAGCAACCATCAGTCCTGTGTTCCAATGGCACGTTGTGTTTGCTAATCCAAGTTTATCATTTTAAAATGATAATTCATCATTAGAAAACCCTTTTGCAATTATGTTAGCACAGCTGAAAACTGTTGTGCTGATTAAAGAAGCAATAAAACTGGCCTTCTTGAGACTAGTTGAGTATCTGGAGCATCAGCAATTGTGGGTTCGATTACAGGCTCAAAATGGCCAGAAACAAATAACTTTCTTCTGAAACTCATCAGTCTATTCTTGTTCTGAGAAATGAAGGCTATTCCATGCGAGAAATTACCAAGAAACGCTGTGTACTACTCCCTTCACAGAACAGCGCAAACTGTCTCTAACCAGAATAGAAAGAGGAGTGGGAGGCCCCGGTGCACAACTGAGCAAGAGGACAAATACATTAGAGTGTCTAGTTTGAGAAATAGACGCCTCACAGGTCTTCAACTGGCAGCTTCATTAAATAGTACCCGCAAAACACCAGTCTCAACGTCAACAGTGAAGAGGCGACTCCGGGATGCAACAGGACAATGACCCAAAGCACAGCTCCAACCTATGCAATAACTATTTAGTGAAGAAGCAGTCAGCTGGTATTCTGTCTATAATGGAGTGGCCAGCACAGTCACCGGATCTCAACCTTATTGAGCTGTTGTGGGAGCAGCTTGACCGTATGGTATGTAAGAAGTGCCCATCAAGCCAATCCAAATTGTGGGAGGTGCTTCAGGAAGCATGGGGTGAAATTACATTTACGTCATTTAGCAGACGCTCTTATCCAGAGCGACTTACAAATAGATCTCTTCAGATTACCTCAACAAATTGACAACTAGAATGCCAAAGTTCTGCAAGGCTGTAATTGCTGCAAATGGAGGATTCTTTGACGAAAGCAAAGTTTGAAGGACACAATTATTATTTCAATTAAAAATCATTATTTCTAACCTTGTCAATGACTGCATTTCCTATTCATTTTGCTATATTTCCTATTCAAACTCATTTCATGTATGTTTTTATGGAAAACAAGGACATTTCAAGTGACCCCAAACTTTTGAACGGTAGTATACATATCTGTTTCACCGTTTAGAAATGAAAGCACTTTATGTATCTATTCCCTCCATTTGAAAGTGTCATGAGTATTTGGACAAATTCACTTATATCTGTATTAAAGTAGTCAAAAGTTTAGTATTTGGTCCCATATTCCTAGCATGCAATGAGTACATCAAGCTTGTGACTCTACATCTTGTTGGATGCATTTTCAGTTTGTTTTGGTTGTGTTTCAGATTATGTTGTGCCCTTTTATTGTAAATAAGAATAGAATATGTTTCTGAACACTTCTACATTAATGTGGATGCTACCATGATTACGTATAATCATGAATGAATCGTGTATAATGACGAGTGAGAAAGTTACAGAAGCAGAAAGATCACACTCCCAAGACATGCTAACCTCTCACCATTATCAATCACAGGGGAGGTTAGCATTTTTGGGGGGTATACTATTTATCTATGTGATGAAGTTGAATCAACGTGGAAAACTAATTGGATTTGCAAAATGTCATCAACGTAAGGGCATTTGATCTTTTTTTCACCCAACTTTTAAACCATATCCAATGAAATAGTGAAATGTTTTGTTGATTTCAAGTTGAATTCACATTAGTTGACAACTCAAACAAATGTAAATCAAAACTAGACGTTGAATTTACGTCTGTGCCCAGTGGGAAGCTTGATGTAGTCATTGAGTGCTAGGAATATGGGACCAAATACAACACTTTTGACTACTTTAATACACATTTATACCACAGCATTGTTGAATACTTGTTTCTGATTGGCTAGAAGGGCATTCTAGAATGGACATTAAAACCAGATAACGGGACAGTTGGAAAAGATATCGGGACACCTTGCAATCATGATCCAATATGCGCCTACTCATGCAGACTGTACTTGCTACAAAGTTACAATGAGGAAAAACGTAGCTAGCTAGCATTGATTTGTTTTTGAGCGTCTGATGACCTAAGATGGTGAGTGATGAACATGAATTTCTCTGGTCCCTACTGTTGCAGTCATGACGCAAGTGGGGCTTTGCTGTCAAATGTTTCTAGTTTGTAGTTTGACCAGCTGTTTTCAGCAACTGGTATTTTTTTATTTGGCAGTCATATTGGCAGGTTTGCTAGCAACAAACTATTTAGCTAGCTTCTAGCCTAGTGTTTGATATGCAATGCGATCTCCTCGTAATGAACAGTGTCGAGTGTCCTGACGAGAAGGCAAACTTTTCTAGCTAAGCCAGGCAAAATCGAGCATCAGCTCATTGTTATGGATGTATCCAAATGAATGTCAACAGAAAACCGCTTAAACAAACTCAAATGCAGCTACTTCGCTGTAATTCTGGCTGCAGAGGTGACTGTGTTAGCCGTAGCTAGTTGGCTAGCTAGGAAGCAAGGGTCAAGAACGTAACATATAGAATGAAAAACCATAAATATCAACGACTGGGTCGCTTCTCTAGCAACCAAAAGATGAGAAAGTATCAATTCTCTTATTAAAATGAAAATATCAACACAAAATGTTTATTTCTACCCGTAAATGTGTGCTTTAGTGTTGTTTTCTTTGTCAACTGTGGTATAAGCGGGACAAACACCTCCATAATGCACATTACCTTGGAAAAATGTACTCCGCAAAGGGACTCGGCTTCGCCTCGTGCCGCTGTGTCGTCCATTATTTCCAAGGTAATGTACAGAACGTTGGCGTTTATCCCTTACATAAGTGAATTTGAACTGATGACACCTTCAAATGGGGGGACTAGATACATAAAGTGCTTTCATTTCTAAAATATAAAAAGGTGCTAATATGAAATGATCTCAAATCCAAAATGCTGGAGTATAGAGCCAAATTAAAAGTTTTAGCTTCACTGTCCAAATAAATACGTAGGGGAGTGTATAACCAATAAATCATTTGATCAATCCTTGTAACTTTTTATACCTGGGCCTAAACCATCGAGGACAGACAGTTGTCCTCAAAAGGCAAAGTCTGCACGCACCACGCACACACACCGTTGGCTTTGAGTGAAGTGAATAGAGCTGTCAGCAGGCAGCGGTTCACACTGACGTCCACTTACACACACACACACACACACACACACACACCCCACTCACTCACCCCATCCACACACACTCACCATTGGCTTTAAGTGCAGTGAGTAGTGAGGTTAGCAGGCAGCGGGTCACACTGACGTCCACCAGGTCAGGCAAAGCGTCCAGACGGAGCTGGGAGGGAAAGTGGTAGAGAAGAGAGTCTGGGTATTCCCCCTGGTCCCCCTCTATCTGCTGCAACACCTCCTACAGGACAGGAGGGGAACTGGAGTTAGATAATACATAGGAAAGAGGGATGGGGAGAGGAATGGGGAGAGGGGTGGAGAGCAGGATGGAGAGAGAGTGAGGGATGGGGGAGAGAATGAGTGTGTGTGTGTACGTATGTGTTCTTACCTGCATGTGTGTGTGTGTTTGTTTGTTCTAACCTGTGAGTTGGCGTGTCCGGTGCGAGGTGGGTATTTATCTCTCATGGCGGGCATCCAGCAGGCCTGGCAGCGCTTGGCGAAGGAACGAACATCTACGATGCCCAACACACACCCACACACACCCAGCTCATCCTCCAGCACCATGCTGTACTCAGGACACAGAGCAAGGCAGGGCCCCAGACACCTGCAGGGACAAACACACACACACACACATATAAATACACAGGCACACAAACACACATACTGTTGATCATTTGTCCTCAAGCTCGCATGCTCAGAGACACATACCCTTTTCACACTATGCTGCCAACCTGAACCATGCGTAACAAAGCCAGCTCAGTACAGCTTTGTTCGACTCAGTGTGAAAAGTCCTTTGTAGGCCTATACAGTTTACAGAGCATAGGAACAGACACACACACACACACACCTGTCTCCAATGAGGTCAGGATGTGCTGGGCTGGAATCAGGGCTCCCCTGGGTTCCCTGTTGAAGCTGGCGCACCATACGATACAGCTCCACCTAGGGGACAGGAGGTATAATACAATACAATAATATATAACATCTATAATGTATACACACAGAAAGTCACCATACAATACAGTCAGTCAGCTGACAGAACAACGTGTGTGTGTGTGTGTGTGAAAATGTCCTTTCACCTTGTCCTTGTTGTGGTAGGGTCGTATGTTGTACAGTCGTGAGGTGGGGAAGAGAGGAGGAGGGTGGCTGAACAGTTCACTGTTACTGCCTATAGGGAGAAGCATCTGTAGGACAGAGAGAACATTTCAAACAAGCTGGTGAAAGTAAGCATGGAAAATACACAATAAATGGAAAATGTATTATAAATGAATACGTTTTCTTATACATGCGCTTACATTAAACGACATAATACACACAGACACACACACACACACACACACACACGCACAAACACACACACTGTCCTACCTGCACCTCTCCGGACACTCCCCCTTTGAACACCCATGGTTCTGACTCCACCCCCAGTAACTCCGCCCCCGTGGTCGTCCCGCACCCTATCAGAGACGAGAACCCACCTGTCAATCACACAGCATTTAAGGAAGACCATGCTCAATTCCATAACGACCCAATGAGGGGTCAGGGTTGAAGGATCAGGGGTCAGAGACAGTGGAGGGGTCAGGGGTTGGGGTTGAGGGATCAGGGTTGAGGGGTCAGGGGTCGTCTCTACTCACAGTGGAAGCAGTTCCTCCAGGAACCCAACGGAGAGCTGTCACTCAACACACGCCCATCTTAGACAGAAAGAGAGAGGGGGGAGGACAGATAAAGGGAGAGGGGGAGAGAAAGAGAGTGGAATATATCTTACACAGTGTATGCTTTATCCAAGTTGAAATGTTTCTTCTCTCCTCAGCCCCTCTCTCTTGCTCTCCTTTTCCCTCCCTCCCTCCTCCCCCACTCTCTCTACTCACCAAGCCAGCAGATGAAGGCCTTGGCCACCAGTGCGGTGTTTCTGAGGTCCCATACGTAAGGGTAAAGGTCATACAGCACGGCCCTGCTCACTCCACTCACCACACTACTGTGCAGCACAGCAATCTCCTCACACACACCTAGGAACCCGGCCGCTCGGCCACGCCACTCCTCCGCCTGCAACACACACACACACACACACACACACACAAGCATGAAGGCGCACACACGCGGGCGCACACACATGTTCACACACACACACAAACACATTACCTCGTAATTACCTCGTACCCTTGCATATCAACGCGGTACTGGTATACCGTGTTTATAGCTATGTTATCGTTACTCATTGTGTATTTATTCCAAGTGTTATTATCTTTCTATTATTTTCTATTTTTCTCTCTGCATTGTTGGGAAGGCCCCGTCAGTAAGCATTTCACTGTTAGTCTACGATGCATGTTGTTTCCGATGCATGTGACAAATACAATTACATTTTTTGACACACACATACATAGAGTTGAGATACAGTCACATATACAGTACATAGGCACACACAAACACACACACACACACACACACACACACAGACCTTCTGCTGCGGTCCCTTCTTGTCGTTAGCGCTGACCAGGTGGCAGTGTGCTTTGAGCCAGGTGAGGTCCTGTAACAGTCTCTGGGCTGACGGGCCGTGCTCATGGGGAAGGTAGTGGAGACCTACCAGCAGCCGGATCTGGGACTCGCTTAAAGGAGCCTTCCCACCACACAGCACCCTGCCCTGGGCCTCCCTGGGGACTCCCCCTGGACCCCCTGGCTGGCCTGGCCCTTGTCGGAACTGGTTGTTGTGGAGCTTCTTCTCTCTCTCCTCTCCATCTCCTCCCTCTCTCCTCCCCCCTTCCTCCCCCCTCCTCACCCCTTCCTCCCCTTCCTCTCCCTCAGGGCTGGAGGTGGGAGGGCTGTCCCCCTGCGGGGGTTCTCTAGGGGGTTTGGGGCGACCTTCTCTGGTGGTGGTGGTGGGATGACAGTTTGCACTCTCTAGGGTCCCCGACTTTTGACCCGAAGACCTCTGGTCTGCCTGTCTGCTCTGGCGACCTGTGGAGAAATAGAACCAAAATATAGAACCAAAATGAGTAGAATTCTAGAATTTGAATGAGAAGAATTCTAGAATTTGAATGAGAAGAATTCTTGAATTAGAATGAGAAGAATTCTAGAATTAGAATGAGATTATTGAATTAGAATGATTAAAATGATAGATATAGAATGGATACAGATCTGAATCCACATCAACATCTGGATGAACAGTTGAGATCAAGCTTCTGTTTCTTTTGAGTACCTGACACACACACACTCACACACACACTACCTGGCTGCAGTGGTTGGCTGAGCTCGTCCATCCAGTCGTGTAGTGCAGTAGACAGCGCCATCTCTGGACAGTACTGGTACTCCTCTGCACACAACATAATACATGTACACACACCATGGTTAGGAACACACAAACCATTGTGAAGAATACACATTCACTTACACACACACCATTGTTAGGAACTTGCACACACACACACACACACACCATGGTGAGAAATACACATTCACTCACTCACACACACAAAACACACTCAACAACAAACACACGCACACATGGTTTGTTAAAGTTTATGTGACGCAAAAGTAGTTCAGTCAGACCTTGAGTTAAATGTGTACATGAGGGTAGAGGAAGTTCAGGAGTAAAAACAAACAAAATATAATTATTGTAAAATTGACTATGTCCATAAAATGTACACTACCGTTCAAAAGTTTGGGGTCACTTAGAAATGTCCTTGTTCTCGAAAGAAAAGCAATTTATTTGTCCATTAAAATAACATCAAATTGATCAGAAATACAGTGTAGACATTGTTAATGTTGTAAATGGCTATTGTAGCTGGAAACGGCTCATTTTTTATGGAATATCTACATAGACGTACAGAGGCCCATTAGCAGCAACCATCAGTCCTGTGTTCCAATGGCACGTTGTGTTTGCTAATCCAAGTTTATCATTTTAAAAGGCTAATTGATCATTAGAAAACCCTTTTGCAATTATGTTAGCACAGCTGAAAAATGTTATGCTGATTAAAGAAGCAATAAAACTGGCCTTCTTGAGACTAGTTGAGTATCTGAGTATTCTTGTTCTGAGAAATGAAGGCTATTCCATGCGAGAAATTACCAAGAAACTGAAGATCTCGTACAACGCTGTGTACTACTCCCTTCACAGAACAGCGCAAACTGGCTCTAACCAGAATAGAAAGAGGAGTGGGAGGCCCCGGTGCACAACTGAGCAAGAGGACAAATACATTAGTGTCTAGTTTGAGAACAGACGCTTCCCAGGTCCTCAACTGGCAGCTTCATTAAATAGTACCCGCAAAACACCAGACTGGTGTTTTCAGCTGTGCTAACATAATTGCAAAATGGTTTTCTAATGATCAATTAGCCTTTTAAAATGATAAACTTGGATAAGCAAACACAACGTGCCATTGGAACACAGGACTGATGGTTGCTGATAATGGGCCTCTGTAAATGAGCCGTTTCCCTCTACAATAGACATTTACATTTATCTGATCTACCCCCCCAAAAAAGTGTACATCATGATGTCATATTCAAATATAATGAGCCAGTCAGATCATGTATCACACTGGCCTGACCCCTAACATCCTATCGTAACCCTGGTGATAGCGGTTACCCTCCATGTAACTGTGGCGATAGTGCTTACATTACCCTCCATGTAACCGTGGCGATTGTGGTTACCCTCCATGTAACCGTGGTGATAGTGATTACCCCTGGGAGTGTGGAGGCACTGAGTGTTCTGATTCTCAGTCCACTCACACGCTCCAGTCCTCTCTTTATCTCTCTCACTCCCTCAATTCTCTCTTTATCCGTTCTCTTTCTCCTTCACTGCCCATCGCTCTTCCATCCTTCCTTTCTGACATCACTCACTTTGTGTCTTCTTTTCTTCTCCCCTCACTTGTCTTTCTTTTTGAGCTTATGCTTTTGCGCTTACTTTTTCTCTTTCCTCTCTTGAATGTCTCCCTCTTTCCTTCCCTCTTCCTTCTCCTCACACTCTCTCTCCCTAATCACTCTATGATGTTGACACCGTGGATAACACCAGTCTAAGGGTCTGCTGCTCTGATAGTGTCAGTGGACCCAGTCTGTGTGTGTGTGTCAGTAGACCCGGTAATAACATGATCATTAGTGGTTGGATAACACCAGGAACATTACATTATCACATTAAGTCCCAAATTGCACCCTATTCCCTACATAGTGCACTACTTTTTGCCATGGCCCATAGGGCTCTAGTGAACTATGTAGGGAATAGGGTGCCATTTGGGAGGTAACTTGCTCTACTCTTCCCTACTTTCTCCTCTCATCCCATCATCTCTCTTTTATTTTCTTCTCATCTACTCTCTCTCTGTATCTCTACCTCTTTTTCTCTAACACTGTCGCTTATCTGTCCAAATATATTTAGTTGACATAAACCTTCCTCCTCTCTCCCCTCTATCCTTCCTCCCTGCCTCCTCCCTCCCTCACCCACTATCCATCCCTCTCCCTCCTCTCTCCCCCCTCCCTCCCTCCCTCATCCACTATCCATCCCTCTCCCTCCTTCCCCCTCCCTCTCACCCCTTTTCTCACCCTTCTTCTCCTCCCTCCCAGTGCGGTACCAGGTCCCCAGCGTGTGCAGGGGTATGTAGTTGGCCTCGAACTCGCAGTTGGGGTTGAGCAGCAGGCCCCGGAGGTGGGTGGCAAGCTGGGGGTAGCGACCCTTGAAGGGACCCAGGAAGAGACGTCTGGAATCATAATCACAATAAGAATCAACCTTATTCTCCAAGCACATTTGCATGTACCAGGAATTTGACACGGTGAAATGGTGCTGACAACACCTTACAATAAACAAAATATACAGACAAAATATAAGATCTTATATTATCTTCTTATCGCATTTGATCTTATCTTACCTGGAGTCGTAGTCATTTGCGTGCAGGTTGTCCCACACCAGTGGGGGGCGCTGTAGGACAGACTGTACTTCAGACAGACCCTCTACACTCAGCTCTCTCGAGATCACCTTACTGCCTGGAGCGGAGAGAAGCAAAATGGCATATATTATATATATTATTACAATATATATTACATATATAGCCAGGTCCATCATTATTGGCACCCTTGATAAAGATGAGCAAAAAATATGATAAAATCAATTACACAAATACTGAGCTATATTGTATGCCCAAACAAATTGGGAAATTGCATTATTTTATACTAATATCACTGCTTCAGAGAAAGAGATTTAAACAATAAAAAGTAATAATATTGACACCCGAGTTTTCAATACCTTTCAATACCTCACCTTGCGAGGATAATGGCGCTGAGCATGTTTTATGAGATTGGAGAACACATTGTGAGGGATCTAAGAGGTCAGCAACACTGAGAAATCTTACTGCTGATAGGTACTTAGCACAGTAGGAGGCCGTTCCATCTCTTGCTAGAACAAAATACGTACTGTGCTGGGTACCAACCTGGTACCGACGAACCTGCAGTTTCTACTTGTAGAATCGCAATGCTCGTCAGTGGCCGATAAATTGACTTTGAGCCTATCAGAGAGCAAAAACCTCCACATGAGAGAGCCGACAGGAGTGACAACAAAAAGGAAAAAAAAAAAGAGTGCACCTTTCCCAGTGTAATCCACCCCATCATCAGAAGGATAGGTAGCTAATGAACTCCCCTGGAGTATAGATATACTGTAGAACAGCTAAGGTAATGAAGCAGAGCCAGACGGAATACTTGCCAAGCGCAGGGATGAGAGCGCATCATTGCACCTAATTGAGTGGTTTTGCACACACGCAACCCATTATTTGCCCTTATGATTCAGAAGCATATGAAAACATTGAAACTGGAAATAAGTTTCTCTCAGTAATATATTCAAACAACAAAGAAAATCTTTGTATTTCAAGCCCAGATTGAAGTAGAATTCATTTAACTCTGATCAATCCATGATAAGGACATGCACTTGAATCTGCAAGGAAGATCCGAGGGAACTAATGAATAAATTGAGGGAACACATTTTTATATTGAGGGAATTATTTATTTTTTTAAACAGAGGGAACAGATGAAAAAAAACAGAGGGAATGGATTAGCCTGGCCTGTTTTTTTTTTCTCTCACTGAATGGGCTCCGTAGAATTGTTCTTACTAAAACAATAAAGCTGCATAATACTTTTTTTTTTAGAGCAAGTCTTTACATCTAGCTAAGGAGTTAAGTGTTTGAAGAATTATTTTTCTGTTAGGTTTGATAAATGTGCACTAGTTCATTAGTTAGCTTGCAAGTCATACTTCACATGAAACTAATGGGGTGGCAAGTGCAGCACAATGCACACAACACTAAATGCTTTACCAAGCTACTATCTAGCAAGATGAAGAAATAATTGAATTCACTCTCTATTATCCCATACTCCCAGTGCTAGTTCGCTTGCTAGCTAATGTTAGCATCGCCATTTGCCAGTTAGCACAACATAGCTAGCTAGCTACTCCACTGACTCTCGGTAGCTAATAGACAGCTGCTTCATTCAAAAACGAATACAATGTGATATAATTAGAATGTTGCTAGCTAGGCTAGTTATCTACTTGTGGCCATCTGGCTAGTATCAACAAGGGCTTTATACAAATTATTGCTAGCTAGCAACAACATTAGCGCAGCTTGCTAGTTAGCTCACATTAGCTTTCTACAGCAGGTGCAAGCCAAACAAGCTACTGCCTCCTTGTGGTCTGGAGTATTTTAACGAGGCTGATCGGTGGTTGATTTGTGCAGTTGATCTGTGCGATGTGAACAAAAACATAGCGGGAAGTAGGGGTGCTGAAGGTGCTGCACCCCCTGAAAAACCGTAATAACAAAACATTATATGTGATAAAAAATAAAAATAAACGATTTCATGTATATTACGCTACTTTCCATTATGTGGACAGTATGTGTTACTACATTACACAAGCTGATGTTTTTAACACATAGAATTGGTGGGAATTACACATCCTTTTTACCTAAGATTGGTGATGTTAGTATAAAAGTTTATAGTCAACACGATGACACAAGATCAATTACTTTGGTTTTGTACTGTTGATTTTGTCACGCGCTGGGGGTCGCAAGACTTAGAACGCAGCTATAATTTTCTTTCTCAAATGGAACAAATAATTTGGGGCAGTCTCTCTATTGAAGTTGCTGGCCACACACCAATACATAGATTTGAAAGTCAAACTATCACTTAAAAAAGAAAGGTGGAGGTGTATGTTTCATGATAAACTACTAATGGTGTGATTGTGGTAATGTGCAGGAACTCAAGTCATTTTGTTCTCTTGATCTGGAATACCTCACTATAAAATACCGAACTCATTTACCCCCCCCTGAGAAATCTGAGGAAAACGCTACCAAAATTGTATCAACATCCCCTGTGCAACACGCTCATCAAGCACTCTTGATCCACTGCTACACCCCCTTCCGGGATGGCAACAAGGCAAATCAGATCATACCTCAATTTTCCACCTCCCCTCCTATGAGCAGAAACTTAAAACAGCAGGTACCTGTGGTAAGGACAAAGTTGGTCTGACCAATCGGAATCTATGCTTCAAGATTGTTTTGATCACGCGGACTGGGATATGTTCCGGTTTGCCTCTGGGAATAGTATTGACGTATACACTGACTTGGTGACTGAGTTCATCAGCAAGTGCATAGAGGACGTTGTTCCCACTGTGACGATTATAACTTACCAAAAACTGTGCATAGATGGCAGCATTCACGCAAAACTGAAAGCGCGAACCACCACATTTAACCACAGCAAGGTGACTGGGAACTTGGACGTGTACAAACAGACCAGATATGCCCTCCGTAAGGCAATCAAACAGGCAAAACGACAGTACAGGGATAAAGTGAAGTCGCAATTCAACAACTCAGACATGAAAAGTATGTGGCAGGGACTCCAGACAATCACAAATTATAAAGGGAAAGCCAGCCACGTCGAAGACATTGTCCTCTTGCTCCCGGACAAGCTAAACACCTTCTACGCCTGCTTCGAGGAAAACAGTGCCCCCAACGCAGGCCACTGCCGCTCATGAGGACTGTGAGCTCTCATACTCCATGGCCATTGTGAGTAAGACATTTAAGCATGTTAATCCTCGTAAGGCTGCCGGCCCAGATGGCATCCCAAGCCGCATCCTCAGAGCTTGTGCAGACCAGCAGGCTGGCTGGAGTGTTTACGAACATATTCAATCTCTCCCTATACCTGTCTGTTGTCCCCTCTTGCTTAGTATTTTATTAGAAAACCCAATACTCTTCCTGGGGTCCAAACAGGATACAAAACACAACAAATAAAATAAATAAAATACATAACACAATACAAAATATATAAAAAGGTCTCTCTTCACAGACCCTGTTCTTTTATCTAGTTTTTGAATCTGGTTTTATCGCTAGCTTGAGTTACCTGGGGTGGCAGAGAGTTCCATGTAGTCATGGCTCTATTTAATACTGTGCGTTTCCCAGCCTCTGTTCTGGACCTGGGGACTGTGAATAGACCTCTGGCTGCATGACTTGTGCAGTACCGATGAGTGTCCGGACTGTGTGCCAACTGCTTGAACAGACAGTTCGGTACCTTTAACCTATCAACAACTTGCACAAAGACCAATAGTAATGCAGTCAATCTCTCCTCAACTTTGAGCCAGGAGAGATTGACATGCGTACAACTGATATTCGCCCTCCGTGTACATCTAAGTGCAATACGTGATGCTCTGTTCTGGACCAACTGCAATTTTCCTATGTCCTTCTTTGCAGCACATGACTACACAACTGGACAGTAGTCAAGCTGCGACAAAACTAGGGCCTGTAGGACCTGCATGGTTGATTTAGATGTTACGAAAGCAGAGCAACGCCTTATCATGGACAGACCTCTTCCCATTTTAGCAACCATTGAGTCTATATGTTTTGACCATGACAGCTTGCTATCTAGGGTTACACCCAGCAGTTTAGTCTCCTCAACCTGCTCAATCGCCACGTTATTCAGTAATAGATCTAGATGAGGTTTAGGGTTGAGTGAATGATTTGAGATATTTAGCACCAGCCTATGGCTAGTTACCCATTCTAAAACAGACTGGAGCTCTATGTTAACGGTGTCAGTTATTTATTTTTGTGTCGTAGCTGACGTGTATACGGTTGTGTCGTCAGCATACATAGACACACATGCTTTATTCAAGGTCAGTGAAAGGTCATTAGTAAAAACAGAAAACAATAATGGCCCAAGCCGGCTGCCATGCGGTCCACCCCACTCAACCGAATATGCAGTAGAGAAGCTTCCATTAAAGAAAACCCTCTGTGTTCTATTAGATAGTTAACTCTCAATCCATAACACCTACGTTTTTTCAGAAAAAGGTTATGATCGATGATATCAAAAGCTGCACAGAAATCTAACAAAACAGTTCCCGCACACTTCTATATTATCAATATCTTTCAGCCAATCATCAGTGATTTGTGTCAGTGCTGAGCATGTTGAGTGCCCTTCCCTATAAGCATGCTGAAAGTCTTTTGTTAAATTTGTTTTCTGTAAAATAACAATTTTCCTTTGCCTTCCCCCAGGCCTGAGGGCACACACAGTCTTCTAGGCTTAAATTGAAGATGTGGCAAAAAGTAGTCACAATGTATTCCGCTACCAACTTCAGCAATTTACCATCCAGGTTGTCGGTACTAGGTGGCTTGTCCTTATTTATAGCTAACAATAATGTCTTCACCGCTTCCACACCAACTTTTAAGAACTCAACTACTGTGCTTGTATTTCATTATTTAGTCAGTTATGCATGAATATGAAGGCTCAGCATTTGTTGTTTACATGTCATGCTTAAGTTTAATAACTTTTTTTGTTGACAAGATTAGTAAAGTGGTTGGCAATATCAAAGGGTTTTGTTATGAACAAGCCATCTGCCTCAATGGAGGACGGAGCCGAGTTCGCATTTTTGGCTAAAGTTTTATTTAAGGTACTCAAAAGCTTTTTACTATCATCCTTTATATAAAAATAAAATAAAATAAATATGCCATTTAGCAGACGCTTTTATCCAAAGCGACTTACAGTCATGCATGCATACATTTTTACATATGGGTGGTCCCGGGGATCGAACCCACTACCTTGGCGTTACAAGCGCCGTGCTCTACCAGCTGAGCTACAGAGGACCACATATCATTATATCATTTATCTTTGTTCCATAGTACAGTTTTTTTCTTTTTGTTAAGTTACAGTGCATTCGGAAAGTATTCAGACCCTTTCCCCTTTTCCACATTTTGTTACGTTGCAGCCTTATTCTAAAATTGATTAAATAATTTTTTCCCCTCATCAATCTAAACAAAACACACCATAATGACAAAGCGAAAACATGTTTAACATTTTTGCAAATGTATTAAAAATTAAAAACAGAAATACCTTATTTAGATAAGTATTCAGACCCTTTGCTATGAGACTCGAAATTGAGCTCAGGTGCATCCTGTTTCCATTGATCATCCTTGAGATGTTTCTACAACTTGATTGGAATCTACCTGTGGTAAATGCAATTGATCGGACATGATTTGGAAAGGCACACACCTGTCTATATTTACATTTTACATTTACATTTACGTTATTTAGCAGACGCTCTTATCCAGAGCGACTTACAAATTGGTGCATTCACCTTATAGCCAGTGGGATAACCACTTTACTTTTTCTTTTTTTTGGGGGGGGGGGGGGGGGTACGGGGGGTAGAAGGATTACTTTATCCTATCCCAGTTATTCCTTAAAGAGGTGGGGTTTCAAATGTCTCCGGAAGGTGGTGAGTGACTCCGCTGTCCTGGCGTCGTGAGGGAGCTTGTTCCACCATTGGGGTGCCAGAGCAGCGAACAGTTTTGACAGGGCTGAGCGGGAACTGTGCTTCCACAGAGGTAGGGGAGCCAGCAGGCCAGAGGTGGATGAACGCAATGCCCTCGTTTGGGTGTAGGGACTGATCAGAGCCTGAAGGTATGGAGGTGCCGTTCCCCTCACAGCTCCGTAGGCAAGCACCATGGTCTTGTAGCAGATGCAAGCTTCAATTGGAAGCCAGTGGAGTGTGCGGAGGAGCGGGGTGACGTGAGAGAACTTGGGAAGGTTGAACACCAGATGGGCTGCGGCATTCTGGATGAGTTGTAGGGGTTTAATAGCACAGGCAGGGAGCCCAGCCAACAGCGAGTTGCAGTAATCCAGACGGGAGATGACAAGTGCCTGGATTAGGACCTGTGCCGCTTCATGTGTAAGGCAGGGTCCTACTCTCCGAATGTTGTAGAGCATGAACCTACAGGATCGGGTCACCGCCTTGATGTTAGCGGAGAACGACAGGGTGTTGTCCAGGTTCACACCAAGGCTCTTCGAGGAGGACACAACGGAGTTGTCAACCGTGATGGCGAGATCATGGAACGGGCAGTCCTTCCCCGGGTGGAAGAGCAGCTCCGTCTTGCCAAGGTTTAGCTTGAGGTGGTGATCCGTCATCCATACTGATATGCCTGCCAGACATGCAGAGATGGGATTAGCCACCTGGTTATCAGAAGGGGGAAAGGAGAAGATTAGTTGTGTGTCGTCTGCGTAGCAATGATAGAGGCCATGTGAGGATATGACAGAGCCAAGTGACTTGGTGTATAGCGAGAATAGGAGAGGGCCTAGAACTGAGCCCTGGGGGACACCACTGGTGAGAGCACGTGGTGCGGAGACAACTTCTCGCCACGCCACTTGGTAGGAGCGACCGGTCAGGTAGGACGCAATCCAAGAGTGAGCCGCGCCGGAGATGCCCAGCTCGGAGAGGGAGGAGAGGAGGATCTGATGGTTCACAGTATCAAAGGCAGCAGACAGGTGTAGAAGGACAAGAGCAGAGGAGAGAGAGTTAGCTTTAGCAGTGCGGAGAGCCTCCGTGACACAGAGAAGAGCAGTCTCAGTTGAATGACCAGTCTTGAAACCTGACTGGTTTGGATCAAGAAGGTAATTCTGAGAGAGATAGCAAGAGAGTTGGCTAAAGACGGCACGCTCAATAGTTTTGGAGAGAAAAGAAAGAAGGGATACTGGTCTGTAGTTGTTGACATCAGAGGGATCGAGTGTTGATTTTTTGAGAAGGGGTGCAACTCTCGCTCTCTTGAAGACGGAAGGGACATAGCCAGCGGTCAAGGATGAGTTGATCAGCGAGGTGAGGTAAGGTCCCACAGTTGACAGTGCATGTCAGAGCAAAAACCAAGCCATGAGGTTGAAGGAATTGTCCATAGAGCTCCGAGACAGAATTGTGTCGAGGAACAGATCTGGGAAAGGGTACCAGAAAATCTCTGCAACATTGAAGGTCCCCAAGAACACAGTGGCCTCCATCATTCTTAAATGGAAGAAGTTTGGAACCACCAAGACTCTTCCTAGAGCTGGCCGCCCAGCCATACTTCACAATCGGGGGAGACGGGCCTTGGTCAGGGAGGTGACCAAGAACCCGATGGCCACTCTGACAGAGCTCTAAAGTTTCTCTATGGAGATGGGAGAACCTTCCAGAAGGACAACCATCTCTGCAGCACTCCACCAATCAGGCCTTTATGGTAGAGTGGCCAGACGGAAGCCACTCCTCAGTAAAAGGCACATGACAGCCCGCTTGGAGTTTGCCAAAAGGCACCTAAAGACTCTCAGACCATGAGAAACAAGATTCTCTGGTCTGATGAAACCAAGATTGAACTCTTTGGCCTGAATGCCAAGCGTCACGTCTGGAGGAAACCTGGCACCATCCCTACGGTGAAGCATGGTGGCGGCAGCATCATGCTGTGGGGATGTTTTTCAGCGGCAGGGACTGGGAGACTAGTCAGGATCGAGGGAAAGATGAATGGAGCAAAGTACAGAGAGATCCTTGATGAAAACCTGCTCCAAAGCGCTCAGGACCTCAGACTGCGGCTAAGGTTCACCTTCCAATAGGACAACGACCCTAAGCACACAGCCAAACAACGCAAGAGTGGCTTTGGGACAAGTCTCTGAATGTCCTTGAGTGGCCCAGCCAGAGCCCGGACTTTAACCCGATCGAACATCTCTAGAGAGACCTTAAAATAGCTGTGCAGCGACGCTCCCCATCTAATCTGACAGAGCTTGAGAGGATCTGCAGAGAAGAATGGGAAACACCCCAAATACAGGTGTGCTAAGCTTGTAGCGTCATACCCAAGCAGACTCGAGGCTGTAATCTCTGCCAAAGGTGCTTATACAAAGTACTGAGTAAAGTGTCTGAATACTTCTGTAAATGTGGTATTTCAGTTTTTTATTTTTTATTTATAATTTGCTTCGTCATTATGGGGTATTGTGTGTATATTGATAAGAAAAAACATTTAAAATCAATTTTAGAATAAGGCTGTAATGTAACAAAATGTGGAAAAAGTCAAGGGGTCTGAATATTCTCAGAATGCACTGTATTCCACATTTTGTTGTGTTACAGCCTGAATTCAAAATGGATTAAAAAAATAATAATCTCACCATCTACACACAATACCCCATAATGACAACGTGAAAACATGTTTTTAGAAATGTTTGCACATGGCCTCCCGAGTGGCACAGCTGTCTAAGGCACGGCATCACAGTGCTTGAGGCGTCACTACAGACCCGGGTTTGATCCCAGGCTGTGTCACAACTGGCGGTGACCGGGAGTCCCATAGGGCGGCGCACAATTGGCCCAGCGTCGTGAGGGTTTGGCCAGGAGGGGCTTTACTTGGCTCATCGCACTCTAGCGACTCCTTGTGGTGGGCCGGGTGCCTGCAGGCTGACTTCAGTCATCAGTTGAACGGTGTTTCCTCCTACACATTGGTGCAGCTGGCTTCCGGGTTAAGCTGGTGTTAAGAAGTGTGGTTTGCGGGTCATGTTTTAGAGCACGCATGACTCGACCTTCGCCTCTCCCGAGCCTGTTGCAGCGATGAGACAGAATCGCAATTGGATATCACAAAGTTGGGGAGAAAAAGGGGGTAATTAATTTTCTTTAATAAAGAAAAGGTTGCTACATTCATTACAAATTAAATACAGAAATCTAATTTACATAAGTATTCACACCCGAGTCAATACTTTGTAGAAGCACCTTTGGCATCGAATACAGCTGTGCGTCTTTCTGGTTAAGTCTCTAAGAGCTTTCCACACTTGGATTGTGCAACATTTGCCAATTATTATTTTCAAAATTCTTCAAGCTCTGTCAAATGAGTTGTTAATCATTGCTAGACAACCATTTTCAGCTCTTGCCATATATTTCTAAGTAGATTTAAGTCAAAACTGTAACTCGGCCACACAGGAACATTCACCGTCTTCTTGGTAAGCAACTGTATATTTGGCCTTGTGTTTTAGGTTATTGTCCCGCTGAAAGGTGAATTCATCTCCCAGTGTCTAGTGGAAAGCAGACTGAACCAGGTCTTCCTGCAGGATTTTGCCTGTGCTTAGTTCCATTCCGTTTATTTTTTATCCTGAAAAACTCCCCAGTACTTAACGATTACGAGTATACCCATAACATGATGCAGCTACTGCTATGCTTGAAAATACGGAGAGTGGTACTCAGTAAGGTGTATTGGATTAGCCCCAAACATAACACTTTGTATTCACGACAAAAAGTTAATTACTTTTTCACATTGTTTTGCAGTTTTACTTTAGTGCCTTGTTGCAAACAGGATGCATGTTTTGGAATATTTTTATTCTCTACTGGCTTCCTTCTTTTCAGTCTGTCAATTAGGTTAGTATTGTATTGTTACTACAATGTTGTTGATCCATCCTCAGTTTTCTCCTATCACAGCCATTCAAGTCGCCATTGGCCTCATGGTGAAATCCCTGAGCGGTTTTCTTCCTCTCCAGCAACTGAGTTAGGAAGGACGCCTGTATCTCTGTAGTGACTCCCTGGTCTTTGTGGTTTAATCTGTGTTTCAAATTCACTGCTTGACTTAGGGACCTTACAGATAATTGTATGTGTGGGGTACAGAGATGAGGTAGTCAATCAAAAACACTATTATTGCACACAGTGTGAGTCCAAGCGACTTATTTGACTTAAGCAAATTTTTACTCCTGAACGTATTTAGGTTTGCCATAACAAAGGGGTTGAATACTTATTAACTCAAGACATTTCAGCTTTTAATTTTTAATTTAATTAATTCATTTGTGAATACTTTCTGAAGGCACTGTGCGTGTTTTTTCAATTTACTGTACATTTGCCAATCTGCTGTGTTGTCATACTTATTTGCTATTCCCTTTGCCTCATTCCTCTCAGCCATACAGTTTTTAAATTCATCATCTATCCATTAGGATTTGGCAGTTCTAACAGTCACTTTCTTGATGGGCGCATGTCTGTAAGTAACCGCAATAACTAATTTCCTAAATACTTCAAGTGCGGCATCAGGTTGTTCCTCATTACACACATCAGACCATCAAATACTTTTCACATCTTTGAAATGCGAAACCTCTTGTATGATCACTTATACACCACTTTAGGTCTAGTCTTTGGAACTTTGTTTTTTCTAGATATAGCTATTATATTATGATCACTACATCTGATGGGTGTGGATACTGCTTTAGAGAAGATTTAGGCCACATTAGTAAAGATGTGGTCAAAACACGTGGATGATTTAGTTCCAGTTCTGTTTGTAAATACCCTGGTAGGTTGACTGATAACCTGAACCAGATTGCAAGCATCATTTACAGCTTGAAGCTTATATTTGAGTGGACAACTTGGTGACAACCAGTCAATATTTTGGTCACCCAGACAATATACCTCTCTGTTAATATCACATACATTATCGAGTACTTCACACATAGTCCAAATACTGACTTTTAGCACTCAGTGGTCTATAGCAACTTCCTACGAGAATAGGCTTTAGGGGAGGCAGATTAACCTGTAGACATCTGACATGAGATCCTCTCTCAGCCTAACAGGAATATGACTCTGGACATACAGTATCTCACAAAAGTGAGTACACCCCTCACATTTTTGTAAATATTTGGAGTATATCTTTTCATGTGACAACACTGAAGAAATGACACTTTGCTACAATGTAAAGTAGTGAGTGTACAGCTTGTATAACAGTGAACATTTGCTGTCCCCTCAAAATAACACACACAGCCATTAATGTCTAAACTGCTGGCAACAAAACTTAGGGGTGTACTCACTTTGGTTGCCAGTGGTTTAGACATTAATGGCTGTGTGTTGTGTTATTTTGAGGGGACAGCAAATTTACACTGTTATACAAGCTGTACACTCACTACTTTACATTGTAGCAAAGTGTCATTTCTTCAGTGTTGTCACATGAAAAGATATACTCAAATATTTACAAAAATGTGAGGAGTGTACTCACTTTTGTGATATACTGTATATAGCAACACCTCTTCCATTTGCATTTCTATCTTTCCTGTATATTCTATAACCATGTATAGCTACTACTGCATCAAATGAATTATCTAAGTGTGTTTCAGAGATGGCCAGAATATGAATGTTTTCTGATATTAGTATGTTGTCAATTTCATGAACCTTGTTTCTCAGGCTATATGCATTCGGAAAGTATTCAGACCCCTTGACTTTTTCCACATTGTGTTACGTTACAGCCTTATTCTAAAATTGATTAAAATGTTTTTTTTCCCCCTCATCAATCTACACACAATACTCCATAATGACGAAGTGAAAACATGTTTGCAAATTTATAACAAATAAAAACCGAAAATCACATTTACATAAGTATTCAGACCCTTTACTCAGTACTTTGTTGAAGCACCTTTGGCAGTGATTACAACCTCGAGTCTTCTTGGGAATGACGCTACAAGCTTGGCACACCTGTATTTGAGCAGTTTCATCTCCGCAGCTCCTCTCAAGCCCTGTCAGGTTGCATGGGGAGCGTCGCTGCACAGGTATTTTCCGGTCTTTCCAGAGATGTTTGATCGGGTTCAAGTCCGGGCTCTGGCTGGGCCACTTGAGGACATTCAGAGACTTGTCCCAAAGCCACTCCTGCGTTGTCTTGGCTGTGTGCTTAGGGTCGTTGTCCTGTTGGAAGGTGAACCTTAGCCCCAGTCTGAGGTCATGAGCGCTCTGGAGCAGGTTTTCATCAAGGATCTCGCTGTACTTTGCTTCGTTCATTTTTCCCTCAATCTTGACTAGTCTCCAAGTCCCTGCCGCTGAAAAAAAACATCCCATGCTTCACCGTAGTGATGGTGCCAGCTTTCCTCCAGATGTGACGCTTGGCATTCCGGCCAAAGAGTTCAATCTTGGCTTCATCAGACCAGATAATCTTGTTTCTCATGGTCTGAGAGTCCTTTAGATGCCTTTTGGCAAACTCCAAGCGGGCTGTTATGTGCCTTTTACTGAGGAGTGGCTTCCGTCTGGCCACTCTACCATAAAGGCCTGATTGGTGGAGTGCTGCAAAGATGGTTGTCCTTCTGGAAGGTTATTTCATCTCCACAGAGGAACTGTGGAGCTCTGTCTGAGTGACCATCGGGTTCTTGGTCACCTCCCTGACCAAGGCCCTTCTCCCCCGATTGCTCAGTTTGGCCAGGCGGCCAGCTCTAGGAAGAGTGTTGGTGATTCCAAATTATGGAGGCCACTGTGTTCTTGGGGACCTTAAATGCTGCAGACATTTTTTGGTACCCTTCTCCAGATCTGTGCCTCAACACAATCCTCTCTCAGAGTTCTACAGACAATTCCTTTGACCTCGTGGCTTGGTTCTGACATGCACTGTCAACTGTGGGACCTTATATAGACAGGTGTGTGCCTTCCAAATCATGTCCAATCAATTGAATTTACCACAGGTGGACTCCAATAAAGTTGTAGAAACATCTCAAGGATGATCAATGGAAACAGGATGCACCTGATCTCAATTTTGAGTCTCATAGCAAAGGGTCTGAATAGCAAAAATTCTAAAAACCTATTTTCGCTTTTTCATTATGGGGTATTGTGTGTATATTGATGAGGAAAACATGTAATTGAATCCTTTTTATAATAAGGCTGTAACGCAACAAAATATGGAAAAAGTCAAGGGGTCTGAATACATTCCGAATGCACTGTATGTTAATATGGGCTATTTTTTGTATATTTCTGAGTTGTTTGTTTGTTTTTAGTACTATTCTGAGAGGCTGACCCAAGGCAAATATGTCAGTGACATTTACATTCGAGCCAATGGTACAGAGTGGGCTGCCCACAGTGTGCCTCTTCCTAAGGCAGACAGTTTCAGTGCAAATCAGTGGAATTCAATTCTATGGGTATATGATTATTGCTGACAATACCCTCGGAGCTCACAGTTAAAGGAACATAGATTAGGTTACTTACATTGACTGCAGTACCATTTCTCCAGGATTTAATATGATTTCCATGTCCTCTGTCTGTTGCTTATTATGATAGGGAGCACTGGAGCGCTACCAAACCCAGACAGTTCGTCTCTTAAGCAGTTCGCTATGTTGATGGAAATAATTTGGGAACCCCTTCGGTTAGGGTTAATCCCGTCTCCTTTAAAAGAGTGTTGGTTGCCCCCACAGCAAGTCAGTGGAGTGTTTACGGACATATTCAATCTCTCCCTATCCCAGTCTGTTGTCCCAACTTGCTTCAATGTCCACCATTGTTCCTGTACCCAAGAAAGTGAAGGCAACGGAACTAAATGACTATCGCACCGTAGCATTCACTTCTGTCATCATGAAGTGCTTTGAGAGGCTAGTTTAGAATCAGATCTCCTCCACCTTAACCAACACCCTACAAATTGAGGTGGGACTGATCCTCAACACAGGTGCATCAAAGCTGGGACCGAGAGACTGAAAAACATGTACAGTACATAGTAATTGAACACTGGTCACTTTAATAATGTTTATATACTGTTTTACCCACTTCATATGTATATTCTGTATTCGAGTCAAGGCTCATCCTGTACAACTACTGCTGTACAAACCTTTTCTATTCATATACTGTCCATACTGTCCATTCACACAATCATATACACTGCTCAAAAAAATAAAGGGAACACTTAAACAACATAATGTAACTCCAAGTCAATCACACTTCTGTGAAATCAAACTGTCCACTTGGGACAACAACATGCTGTTGTGCAAATGGAATAGACAACAGGTGGAAATTATAGGCAATTAGCAAGACACCCCCAATAAAGGACTGGTTTTGCAGGTGGTGACCACAGACCACTTCTCAGTTCCTATGCTTCCTGGATGATGTTTTGGTCACTTTTGAATGCTGGCGGTGCTTTCACTCTAGTGGTAGCATGAGACGGAGTCTACAACCCACACAAGTGGCTCAGGTAGTGCAGCTCATCCAGGATGGCACATCAATGCGAGCTGTGGCAAGAATGTTTGCTGTGTCTGTCAGCGTAGTGTCCAGAGCATGGAGGCGCTACCAGGAGACAGGCCAGTACATCAGGAGATGTGGACGAGGCCGTAGAAGGGCAACAACCCAGCAGCAGGACTGCTACCTCCGCCTTTGTGCAAGGAGGAGCAGGAGGAGCACTGCCAGAGCCCTGCAAAATGACCTCCAGCAGGCCACAAATGTGCATGTGTCTGCTCAAATGGTCAGAAACAGACTCCATGAGGGTGGTATGAGGGCCCGACGTCCACAGGTGGGGGTTGTGCTTACAGCCCAACACTGTGCAGAACGTTTGGCATTTGCCAGAGAACACCAAGATTGGCAAATTCGCCACTGGCACCCTGTGCTCTTCACAGATGAAAGCAGGTGCACACTGAGCACGTGACAGACGTGACAGAGTCTAGAGACGCCGTGGAGAACGTTCTGCTGCCTGCAACATCCTCCAGCATGACCGGTTTGGCGGTGGGTCAGTCATGGTGTGGGGTGGCATTTCTTTGGGGGGCCGCACAGCCCTCCATGTGCTCGCCAGAGGTAGCCTGACTGCCATTAGGTACCGAGATGAGATCCTCAGACCCCTTGTGAGACCATATGCTGGTGCGGTTGGCCCTGGGTTCCTCCTAATGCAAGACAATGCTAGACCTCATGTGGCTGGAGTGTGTCAGCAGTTCCTGCAAGAGGAAGGCATTGATGCTATGGACTGGCCCGCCCGTTCCCCAGACCTGAATCCAATTGAGCACATCTGGGACATCATGTCTCGCTCCATCCACCAACGCCACGTTGCACCACAGACTGTCCAGGAGTTGGCAGATGCTTTAGTCCAGGTCTGGGAGGAGATCCCTCAGGAGACCATCCGCCACCTCATCAGGAGCATGCCCAGGCATTGTAGGGAGGTCATACAGGCACGTGGAGGCCACACACACTACTGAGCCTCATTTTGACTTGTTTTAAGGACATTACATCATAGTTGGATCAGCCTGTAGTGTGGTTTTCCACTTCAATTTTGAGGGTGACTCCAAATCCAGACCTCCATGGGTTGATGAATTTGATTTCCATTGATAATTTTTGTGTGATTTTGTTGTCAGCACATACAACTATGTAAAGAAAAAAGTATTTAATAAGATTATTTCATTCATTCAGATCTAGGATGTGTTATTTTAGTGTTCCCTTTATTTTTTTGAGTTAATTTTGCAGGTTTTCCTACTTACAAAGAATGTAGAGGTCTGTAATTGTTTTTATCATAGGTACACTTCAACTGTGAGAGATGGAATCTAAAACAAAAATCTTGAAAATCACATTGTATGATTTTTAAGTAATTAATTTGCATTTTATTACATGACATAAGTATTTGATACATCAGAAAAGCAGAACTTAATATTTGGTACAGAAACCTTTGTTTGCAATTACAGAGATCATACGTTTCCTGTAGGTCTTGACCAGGTTTGCACACACTGCAGCAGGGATTTTGGCCCAATCCTCCATACAGACCTTCTCCAGATCCTTCAGGTTTCGGGGCTGTCGCTGGGCAATACGGACTTTCAGCTCCCTCCAAATATTTTCTATTGGGTTCAGGTCTGGAGTCTGGCTAGGCCACTCCAGGACCTTGAGATGCTTCTTACGGAGTCACTCCTTAGTTGCCCTGGCTGTGTGTTTCGGGTTGTTGTCATGCTCAAAGACCCAGCCACGACCTATCTACAATGCTCTTACTGAGGGAAGGAGGTTGTTGGCCAAGATCTCGCGATACATGGCCCCATCCATCCTCCCCTCAATACGGTGCAGTCGTCCTGTCCCCTTTGCAGAAAAGCATCTTCAAAGAATGATGTTTCCACCTTCATGCTTCACGGTTGGGATGGTGTTGTTGGGGTTGTACTCATCCTTCTTCTTCCTCCAAACACGGCGAATGGAGTTTAGACCAAAAAGCTCTATTTTTGTCTCATTAGACCATATGACCTTCTCCCATTCCTCCTCTGGATCATCCAGATGGTCATTGGCAAACTTCAGACGGGCCTGGACATGCGCTGGCTTGAGCAGGGGGACCTTGTGTGCGCTGCAGGATTTTAATCCATGACGGCATAGTGTGTTACTAATGGTTTTCTTTGAGACTGTGGTCCCAGCGCTCTTCAGGTCATTGACCAGATCCTGCCGTGTAATTATGGGCTGATCCCTCACCTCCCTCATGATCATTGATGCCCCACAAGGTGAGATCTTACATGGAGCCCCAGACCGAGGGTGATTGACCGTCATCTTGAACTTCCATTTTCTAATAATTGCGCCAACAGTTGTTGCCTTCTGACCAAGCTGCTTGCCTATTGTCCTGTAGCACATCCCAGCCTTGTGCAGGTCAACAATTTTATCCCTGATGTCCTTACACAGCTCACTGGTCTTGGCCATTGTGGAGAGGTTGGAGTCTGTTTGATTGAGTGTGTGGACAGGTGTCTTCTATACAGGTAACGAGTTCAAACAGGTGCAGTTAATATAGGTAATGAGTGGAGAACAGGAGGGCTTCTAATATAACAAAAACTAGGAGGTCTGTGAGAGCCGGAATTCTTACTGGTTGGTAGGTGATCAAATACTTATGTCATGCAATAAAATGCAAATTAATTACTTAAAAATCATACAATGTGATTTTCTGGATTGTTTTTTTTGATTCCGCCTCTCACAGTTGAAGTGTACCTATGATAAAAAAGTACAGACCTCTACATGCTTTGTAAGTAGGAAAACCTGCAAAATTGGCAGTGTATCAAATACTTGTTCTCCCCACTGTATGTATTGTGACGTCACGAGAGGCTACACAGCTTTCAGCGGGATTGCTCAAGTAGTGCAAGGAGACAAGGTTCAAACAAAACAAGGATTTTATTATAGGTCTTGGGAAATTAACGAAAATATAACAAAATTCTGTTCTCTTGTGGCTCTTTAAGGGTTAACAGTTCAGGGATGTCTCTTCCACATCCAAAATCATAATTCTCCCTCGCTCAGATAACTTTTCCCCAGCCTTACTGTAGTCCACGTTGCAGCTAGTGGCCAACCCAGCAAAAAAGTCCTTCCAAATGTCTCTCACGTATTTCCACAGGTGCATATATCCAAAGGTGAGTATTTCCCAAAGGTAAGTATCTCCAAATCCTTATATTCCTCATGGAAGTGGACGTGCAGCACTCTTGTCCTCCAGAGAGCCCAGGTTGGAGACTGTGTCTCTTCCCTTCCACCACCTTCAGCTCATCAGCTCCTCATTTGTTTCAGCTGCGTGGGAAGATTGGCCATAGAGGGGTGGAGTTCCCGACCATACCAGCAGATGGAGCCATAGCTGTCTGGGTTTGCAGCCACCTCAGGGGGATGTAACGTCCCTCCAGGACACAGCCTCTCGTGACATCACACATCCCCCTCCTCGGGACCGACGTCCTCGTCGGGGTAAAGGCAGCGAAGAAGGCATCACGCCGGGAGAGGGCGTCCGCATTGCCGTGGTGCTTGCCAGACTGCTCTCTCTTCAACTCCTCCAACTCTAGGACCAGGGACTCAGCCTCCTGTTGTCTCTCCTTGAGTTTCTTACTGAACGCATCAGCCTTGGTTTTAGCAGAGTTTAGCTTCTGTTGAGCAGCTTTCAGTTCCTTCTCTCTCTCTGCCTCCGCATTCTTCATCTTGTTCTCCAACACCTTGTACTTCTCCTCTGCCTTCTTCTGGACCTCCTTACTCCTGCGCAGGGTCTCCTCACACTCCTCGATGGTCCTGCGCAGCCTCTCCAGCTCCTCCCGTTGCTTAGGGAAGGAGCTCTGTTGGAGTTTAGCCTGGAGGATATCTAACTCTTCTGTCTTCATGTCTAACTGTTGCTTTAACAAACGATACCTCTCAGCGGTCCCCTTCAGACCAGACAGTTCTTTGTCCAGATTCTGTAGCTCCGTCTCTGTGTCGGTCTGGGCACCTGCCATCCCTATCAGAGCCCGGGGCGGGAGTGAGTAACTCGGAGGATTGCACCGGAGCCTTCCCAGGATGAGTCTTGCCTCTCCGTTTCCGAGGTACTCGGGTTATCCTCTCCTGAGACTCTCTCCAGAGTGGGTAAAAGGCTGGGCAGTCTCGTCCAATTAGGACAGGGACGGGAGGGAATCAACCACCCCCGCCGTCGTGTGTATGGTTCCCCGTGTGCTGGTCATTGTAAGTTCAGTAATGGGGTATTCTCTGGTGTCCCCATGGACACAGGAAACTGGGAGGACTTTCCCCGGGGTCAGACACGTTGGGCCCACCAAATCCTTACGCACCAGGGTGACCCGGCTACCAGAATCCAGTAAGGCCTCCACATCATGGTGATTCACAGTTACCGGGCAGGTGGGGGGTCGATCTGGGCCGCCATCTACGACTCCCAAGAGCGAGGCAAAAACGGTGTGTGGGTGCTGAGCTGGAGGACTCCGCAGTGGGCATAGGTTCATCGGCTGGTTTCCCACACTGCCAGGAGATATGTCCCATCTCCCCACACCGGTAACACTGTCGAGTTTCCCCCTCCTGGTGTACTCTTCTTGGACCCGCCTGGTTTCTGGCTCCCCCTGGAGCCGGGATAAGTCCTGACGTGGCTGGGTTCGAGACCTTGGGGTCCTTTGGACGGGTTCTTCCCATTTGTGGTGGGGCCGCACTCCTGGGGTCTTTTCGGGAAGCCTTCAGCATCTCCGCTGTGGCCTGGTACTTTTCCACCGCTTCCACGGTCAGATCAGCCGTGGTCAAGGCCTGTTGACTGATGAACCGTTTTGCCTCATAAGGCAGGGCGCGTGAGGTAACGATCCACCACAACGGCCTCCACCACCGCCGCTGCTGTATTCCTCTGCGGATCCAGCCATTTCCTTGCGATTCGGACAAGTTCATGCATCTGCGCCCGAGGAGGTTGGTCTGGTTGGAAGGTCCAGCTGTGAAAGCGCTGGGCCATACCAAACTTTGTGAGTCCATATCTGCTGAGGATCTCAGACTTCAGGGCATCATAGTCAGTAACCTGGTCAGGGCCCAGGTCCCGGACAGCATTCAGCGATTCCCCGGTTAGAAAGGGGGCTAACAGACCAACCCACTGTTGCTTGGGCCAGGCTTCCCTAGTGGCCGTGGCCTCAAATGCATGCAGGTATGCCTCAATGTCATCGGTAGCTCCCATCTTAGATATAAAGTCACTTGCCTTTATTGGGCGGGTATTTTGGACCACCCTCTGTCTCTGCAACTGCAATTCCTCTGCCTTCAGAAGGTTGGCTTTCTTTTGCTCCTCCAAGAGAGCCACGTTTGCTTGCATCTGGGCTTGCTGGCCAGCAACAAGGGCTTTCAATATGTCCTCCATTTCAGTCGGCGGGGAGCCTACGGCCAACTTGGAAAACTGGGTGATCAAACCTTCGGTATACTCCTCTGACATGCACTATTAACGCTTGAGCTTGCCCGTATTCTCCACCATCTGTGACGTCACGAGAGGCTACACAGCTTTCAGCGGGATTGCTCAAGTAGTGCAAGGAGACAAGGTTCAAACAAAACAAGGATTTTATTATAGGTCTTGGGAAATTAACGAAAATATAACAAAATTCTGTTCTCTTGTGGCTCTTTAAGGGTTAACAGTTCAGGGATGTCTCTTCCACATCCAAAATCATAATTCTCCCTCGCTCAGATAACTTTTCCCCAGCCTTACTGTAGTCCACGTTGCAGCTAGTGGCCAACCCAGCAAAAAGTCCTTCCAAATGTCTCTCACGTATTTCCACAGGTGCATATATCCAAAGGTGAGTATTTCCCAAAGGTAAGTATCTCCAAATCCTTATATTCCTCATGGAAGTGGACGTGCAGCACTCTTGTCCTCCAGAGAGCCCAGGTTGGAGACTGTGTCTCTTCCCTTCCACCACCTTCAGCTCATCAGCTCCTCATTTGTTTCAGCTGCGTGGGAAGATTGGCCATAGAGGGGTGGAGTTCCCGACCATACCAGCAGATGGAGCCATAGCTGTCTGGGTTTGCAGCCACCTCAGGGGGATGTAACGTCCCTCCAGGACACAGCCTCTCGTGACATCACAGTATGTATATATATATATATATATATATATATATATATATATATATATATATATATATATATATATATATATTCCGAACTCTGACATTGCTCATTCTGATATTTCTTAATTTATTTTGTGTGTATTGTTTTGTATTGTTCAGTATTACTGCACTGTTGGAGCTAGAAACCTAAGCATTTCGCTGCACCTGCAATAACATCTGCAAAACACGTGTACACGACCAATAACATTTGCTATGGCGGGTCGTGATTTGTTGAATTTAACCATCCCGCTAGCCATGATTGGCTGAGATAATGAGTGGGCTGGACATGCCAAGAGATTAGTTCGGATTGGTCTGTCATGTAGCTCGCTTCTGTCCATAACATGAGCTGGTCAGTATGAGTAGGTAATCAGGAGGAATCTGGGAGAAAGAGAGCGCTTGTTTGAAATGGAAAAGCGTTGCGGTAGCTATTGATAAAGAAGAACATCAAGACGAAGCAGCTGATTTACAAGTGGGATGCACTGTCACTTTCCCATGTTACTTTCCCATGTTCCTCAACTGTAGTGTATGATATACAATTTCCTTGGGGTTCGTGCTGATTGTACGGAGATTGTGACAGCCAGTTAAATGGCGTCTCTTGACAAGTCAAGAACAAGATGTATGTCAGGAGAAGTGCAGTATTATCATAAGAGTTATACTTGGAATACGGAGGAGGAATGGAGGGGAAAAGGGAGGCAGGGGAGGTCTAAGAGAGAGGGAGGAAGAGGGTGAGCTTGAATCAGTTAAAAATGGTGGGAAAAAGGGAGATGGTTTGTTAAAGAAGAATGGTAGAAAGTGAAAGCAGAGTGAGTTGAAGACAGGTGGAGAAATGGAAGTGAATGAGGGCGAAGTATCGGAGGTGGTAGGTGTGGTAAAGTTCTCGGAGCCCGAGGCTTGCACCGAAAGTCAGGATAAAGATGAGTCTAACAGTAGGAGTGAAGTTTCTGGAAAAAGTGAACCCTTACCTTTTGGCTGATCCATTTGTGGTTTCAGGGTGGGTGAAAACAGAGTTGGGTGCTGTGGAATCGGTGAGGGTAACAAGAAGTGGTCTTGTGATAATTGTTAGTGTTTCTGCTGGTCAGAGGGAGAAGGCGCTCCGTGTTAAAAGAATGGGGGCAAGAGATGTGAATTGTTTTGCTCTCAAGAAAAAGGGGCCATTGAAAGGAGTGATTACTGGGGTAGCGGTAAATGTGAAAGCTGACCAACTGAAGGGGAAGATTCCCGGTGTTTGTGATGCTCGTCGTTTGGTGCGACGCAGACACGGTGGTGTGAGTAGAGAAACATAAGAGTCATTGTCTGTTCTTTTGAGTTTTGATGTTGAGTCTTTGCCCGACAAAGTGATGTTAGGATATTTAAGTTATCCTGTACGAGGTTTTGTGCCGAATACATTACGTTGTTACAGGTGTCAAGCTTATGGACATGTGGCAACAGTGTGTAGGAGGGAGGTTCCTAGGTGTGAGAAGTGTGCATAAGACAAAGGAATGTGTAACATAGGGAAAGTAGTGGTACAGTGTGTGTTAATTGTAGGGGTGGCCATGGGGCTGGGGATCAGAAATGTGCGAGAGAGGCAGGTTAAGGTTTCCAGGGTTAAAGTAGTGCAGAAGTTGTCATTTTAATATATTTTTTAAACAAAGTATAAAGGAGTTATACTCCAGTCTAGTAGGTGGCGGCAATGCAACATTTATTGGAGGCCAACCGCCGTTAAACCTCATCGAAGATGAAGGGTAGGTGATCCTTTCTAACGCAGCTTTTTTGAAAGATATCACGTGGTAGAATTGCATAAGTGTTGCTCTCCACTTTCTGGAGGAACGTGTTTTGAAATCAGTGGAATTAGAGTATGATAGCTAAGGAGATGGAGAAAATTCTGCCGTTTGATTGCAAATATGCAGACGGAGTTGAAAAGAGAACACACAGAAGGCTGTATTGGATAAAACACCACTCTCCGGATTACATCTTCAAACTGAGGGCAAATATGGCATCCGTGACAGAGAGGGAGAAGCGTCCATCCATGTATATGGGTAAGATAGTCTAGCTAGCTAAATTTTCAGATATTACACGTTCCTAATTTTGTCAGAGAGTCGTTTTCATTTCAAGTTAAAGTGTACTGTTAGCTAGCTAACGTTAGCTGGCTGGCTGGCTAGCTAGCGTTACGTGTATGATCTGTGTAGGAAATATTATTCGTATCTCAGAGCCATTTGCATTGCTAGTTATAGCCTAATGTTAGCTAGCTAACATTGGACCTGGTTGGTTAGCTAGCTGCAGATTCATTCAGGGTAGTAAAGTTATGAGTTGGGATTATGGTTCATTGTTTAGCTAGCTACATGTCTTAACAAAAGACTCCACTATGCAAGTAACTATTTCAATAGAATGTTTATGATGTCACTGCGACAACTGTCGATAGACGTAGTTGGTAAATTCGCTCTGGCTATCTACTCCAATTTCAGAGCACTCTCGTCTGAGTGTGCCAAAGAGCAGAATAACTGACAAATTTACGAACGCTCAACACCCGTTGAATATGGCCGGTGTCAGTAAACGTTGGCAAAAAAGCGTAATGAAATAGTTGCCAGCAGCACAGTTGCAGTCACCAACGCTCTGGATAACATAAACACAGCCTAAGCTGCTCTGCTAGCGAGTAAAATGGTCAGAGTGAGCTGTTCTCTCGCAGTGACAACTCTCTCTCTCTACCGCACCTGCTATTTCAACCTCTAAATGCCCGGCTATAAAAAGCCAAGTGACATTTACTCCTGATGTACTGACCTGTTGCAACCTCTACAACCACTGTGATTATTATTTGACCTTGCTGGTCATCTATGAACGTTTGAACATCTTGGAGAAAAATGTGGCCTTAATGGCCATGTACTGTTATAATCTCCACCCGGCACAGCCAGAAGGGGACTGGCCACTCCTCAGAGCCTGGTTCCTCTCTAGGTTTCTTCCTTCTAGGGAGTTTTTCCTAGCCACCATGCTTCTACATCTGCATTGCTTGCTGTTTGGGGTTTTAGGCTGGGTTTCTGTATAGCACTTTGTGACATCTGTATGTAAAAAGGGCTTCATAAATACATGAAAAAAAAGTGATTGATTGATTGATTCTCACATTTGTGTCTGGAAGTAGCTAGCAAGCTAGCCAATGTTAGCTTGGGTGCTTGACTGCTGTTAGGTCAGAATGCTCGGATCAACCCTACTCCTCGGCCAGAGCGTCCAGTGTGCGCTCTGAACGCTCTGAGACCGAAACGCTCTGAATTTACGAATGGACAATCTGACAACGCTCTGAGTTTACGAACGCCCAGAGCACACTCTGGCACTCTAGATTAAATTTACGAACACACCTGTAGTATAAACCAGCCTTTAGTCTTGAAATCTTTGGTTGTTTAGTACATAGCATCACATGTGAGTCCTTAAAGAGATGGGTGGGGCTAAAGCTTAAGAGGGTGTGAACGATGCTGAATGGGTGTAGACAAAGAAGAGCACTCCAGTAGGTACAAAAACATTGAAGGACCATTTTCTCAAAAGTGAGGTTACAAGTTTATCAACTTTCAAAGCAGGATTACTTTCCCATGTTCCTCAACTGTAGTGTATGATATACAATTTCCTAGCTCCGAGTCTCTACTTTTATCCAATGTAAAAAAAAAAAAAAAAATTCAAATGTTGCTACATAAGACTGAATCGAGCCGGTCGGTCACATATGTCTTGTCAACAGGAACCAGCGATAGTATAATTTCCAATTTACGTTTTAGGAATATAAATGGAACTTTCTCAACATTAATTTCCAATGGTATTGTACTTAATCAGGTAAAAACTGCTGTCCAAAAACATGTTGTGATCTATTTATTTTTATGATATCCCAGAAATAACCAAAACGGATTTGACCTACCTACTAAGTAGTGTTGCACGGTATACCGAAACTTCGGTACTTTTTCGAGACTAGAACATGAAAAAACTTTCGGTACTAAAATGTGTTACTTTCGGTACTTCTGTCAAATGTGTCTCACAGATCAGTACGTCTGTCAAATGTGTCTCACGGATCGACTCATCAGCGCAGCTGATGTCCCCCTTGTAGTGCGAAAGCACCGTTCCTGCGCCACTTAGCCTGCACTGGGAGTCTGGGCTTCATCATGTTAGCTCCCCACTTATGCTGCACACAAGTTAACACACTTGAATAATGCAACACTACATTTAGAAATGTTTAAACTGTTAATTACTGTTCGCAAAACAATTTCCATACAGGCTAGAACACTTTACAATGCATGAAGATCCCAGTAGCGTCCAGCTTTGTAGACTTTTGCTGCTAGCTTACAGCTGAAGCCATCATCAATTCACTACCCTGGGACTTAGTTTGTGATAAAATCGGTCTCTCTCTCACATCTCTCCCAAAGATTATCTATTGCTTCAGCAAACTGACTCCGGGCCACCCCCCTCTTGCCTTGTGAATGACTGTCATTACTGGTTAAAGAGACAGCGCACACTTTAATCAAATAAGCTACTTCTATGCAGCCAAAAGAAGCTCAATAACTCAATGCATGCACACACTCATGTGTGCATTCATGTGAATAGGCCTAGGCTACATCTTGATTTACCCAGTTTAACAATAGAGATTTATCATTTACATTTTAGTCATTTAGCAGATGCTCTTATCTAGAGCGACTTCCAGTTAGTGCATTCATCTTAAGACAGCTAGGTGAGACACCCACATATCACAGTCATAGTAAGTACATTTTTCCTCTAAGGTAACTCTCAGCAAAGTCAGAGCTAGCGAGAGGGAAAAGAGTAAAGTGCGAGTGTTAGTCCATGAAAGGCTTTTTATTTGTATAAATGATTACCATTATGTTGTTATGTAGTTAGATTGGTAAAAAAAAAGTCTAATTGATTGTACGATTGTATAATTGATTCATTAAAGCATCCATGGCTGTCTCAGAAAGATTGTGACGCAACAAATGTCAAATGTAATGATATTGAACTCATTAGCTGCCCAACGATTGAACAGAGCCAGAGCTGAGTTTCTGTCTGGATCAAGTGCCATTATTTTTTCTTTTTATAATTTTTTTAATTTGTATTATTTTACCCCCAATTTCGTGGTATCCAATTAGTAGTTAGTATGGGAGTTGCAGCGCTGGGACAAGACTCTGACTCGGGAGAGCCGAAGGTCGAGAGCCGTGCGTCCTCCGAAAGCCTTTCCTCCATAAATAATATTTTCTGCCCGCTGGTAGGGCCCTGTGTAGCTGAGTTGGTAGAGCATGGCACTTGCAACGCCAGGGTTGTGGGTTCGATTCCCACGGCGGGCCAGTATGAAAATGTTTTAATAAATGTATGTAATCACTAACTGTAAGTCGCTCTGGATAAGAGCGTCTGCTAAATTACTAAAATGTAAACATGTAAATGTATGCATGGCCAAAGAGCTCTATTTTGATGTTATCCAACAACTTTAAACAACTGGAATTTGCTAAATAGCATTGGCACTTGGATTTTAACCGGTGATATGGTCAGAGTACATGAATATAGAGCTCTTTGGCCACACACACCAGTAGTGGGTTTAGCGTCGAAATAAGGATACATAAGAATAAAGGAACCCCATATTTACTGTAAAATATGGTGGTGGATCTTTTGTGTTATCTTCTGTTTTGCTTCCACTGGTCCTGGGGCTTTTTTTGTAAAATGTTTTATGAGATTGGAGAACACGTTGGGAGGGATCTTAGACTATTCCTCCATTCAGAATCTTTCCAGATCCTTGATATCCTTTGTCTGCTCTTATGGACTGCCCTCTTCAATTCAAACCACAGGTTTTCAATGGGGTTCATGTACGGAGACTGAGATGGCCATTGCAAAATATAGATTTTGTGGTCCATTAATCAATTTCTTTGCGGATTTTGATTGCTGCTTGGGGTTATTGTCTTGCTGGAAGATCCAATTGCGGCCAATTGTCAGCCTCCTGGCAGAGGAAACCAGGTTTTTGGCTAAAATGTCCTGGTACTTGGTAAAGTTAATGACACCGTTGACCTTAACAAGCGCCGCAGGACCAGTGGAAGCCAAATAGCCCCATAACATCAAAGATCCACCACCATATTTTACCGTAGGTATGAGGTACTTTTCTGCGTATGCTTCTGTTTTTCAACGCCAAACCCACCACTGGTGTGCGTGCCCAAAGCCCTATTTTCATGTCATCTGACCATAGTGGGAGGGAGGACGGAGGGAGGGAGAGTGAGAGAGGGAAGGGAGTGGGAGAGAGAAAGAGGGAGATAGAGATTGGGAATTATCATGCCATATCATTGTAATTTACAGAATATATATATATTTTTTTTTATCAGAAGAATAGAAAGCCTGTCTGTCTCACCGGTCCATATGATAGAGATGTTATGCAGCAGGTCCTCTCCAACAGTCATCAGATATGGAGACTTAGATACACTGGGAGAACACAGAGATCCACAGTACTCTAGAGAGAGGAGAGAGGGAGGGTGAGCGAGGGAGAGATGGAAAGAGGAGAGTAACATAATATCAGTATCCAATGTATGCAATTACTTTATTAGAAGAGAAGCAGTGGATGCTCCTCAGAGGAGGAAGAGGAGGACCATCCTCCTCAGTGATTTTCAGAATTGTTTTAAATTGTAAAACATTTAAAAAGTTATACTTTTTAGATAAAACTATACCTAATATATTCATGTCACCAAATAATTGATTAAAACACACTGTTTAGCAATGAAGGTCTACAGTAGCCTCAACAGCACTCTGTAGGGTAGCACCATGGTGTATACGGAAGACAGCTACCTTCCGTCCTCCTCTGGGTACATTGACTTCAATACAAAACCTAGGAGGCTCATGGTTCTCACTCACTTTCATAGACTTACACAGTAATTATGATAACTTCCGGACGACGTCCTCCAACCTATCAGAGCTCTTGCAGCATGAACTGACATGTTGTCCATCCAATCAAAGGATCAGAGAATGAATCTAGTCCTAAAAGCATAAGCTACAGCTAGCTAGCACTGCAGTGCATAAATGTGGTGAGTAGTTGACTCAAAGAGAGAGAAAGACTATAGTTTAACAGTTTTGAACAAATTAATTTATTCCAAAATTAAGGAAAAGCAAGAGAGAGAGACAGACTGTCTTTTTTTCACTTTCCGTTTCACTTACTTAGCTAGCAAATGCAGCTAGCTAGTTTAGCCTACTCAAACAGAGGGATGCTATGTTAGCTAGCTGGCTATGACTATCCAACACAACACTGGAACTCTTCCAAGTCAAGGTAAGCTTTTGGTTTTACTAACTTATTGCCACCGGGGCCCGCCGGTGTAAGTGCTAAACTGCTTACTGACTGTACACTAACGATACTGCATGATTATAGCGGGTTTACTAACGCGTTAGTTCTGACTATGTTACTTTAGCTAATATGGTGACAACGATGTAGGCTGTGTGTAGCGGTTATGATATGGTTTGGCTTGGAAAGGTTTTTTCACCTGGTTACATACAGCTGATGTGTTGTGCATTGAAGTCTACAAGCAAAGGGAAAAGGTGAAAGGAGGAAAACGAATAGATGCGAGAAGGAATACAACGTGGCTGCTATGAAAGTGAACTGTGTTTACGCGTGATCAGGGGTGTATTCATTCCGCCGATTCTGTTGAAAACATTTCTTAAATGGAAGCAAACGAAACAGGGATAAACATACCTGACTTTGTCCGGTAGAAACTCTCGTTTGCAACTATTGTACTAATGATTACACCCTAGATCAGCTAGATGCAGTCAAGAGTGTGCAAGGCGGTATTGAATTTGTCACTTTCTGTCCTTTCATTCATAGGCTAAGTTGTAGAAACCTCATGATGGGTATAGGGAAAATCTGAGTATCATGAAGTAGGCTTAACCTATTGCTGTTACATTGAACTGGGTGAATGGAATATGAATGAGAGAAAAAAAATCTTCCTTCATCTTAAACGGCACTGACTGCCACTGAACAATAGGATAGTAAGAAAAGAGAGGCGAGAGAGAGAGAGAGAGAGAGAGAGAGAGAGAACACACATCTCAACTACACACCTGTTGGACAGAACAGGAAGACAGGCGGTTCTCCCAGGAATCGGTAGATCTCATTGGCCACTGAAACCTGGGCGTGAGCGAATGAGGAGAAGGCTTGACTGTCAGCCTGACACAGGGAGTGGTCTATGTCATCAAAAAGGATCGCAAACGCCTGGCAACCCAACTCTGACACCTACAGAGAGGAGAGAGAGTAAGGCAGGGGTGTAGGTGTGCGTGCGTGCGCATGCCTGTGTGCGCATGCAAGTCTGTGTAGGTGCGTGTGTGTACCTGTCGTAGCTTGCGTTTAAGCAGGGAGAGGTCACAGGAAGAAGAGAAGACAATGTCTTGACCAGGAGACAGAGAGTACACGAACCTCAGACCTCTCTTCTCTGACTCTACTATCAAAGTACGCAACTGACCTGCAGGAGGAGCGAGGAGGAGAGGAGAGAACCAGGATTGCACCAGGAGAGATACATTTACTTCAAAGCAATAGTGAGAGAGATGGAGGGATTAAGAAAAGGACAGAGCGAGGAGAGATGAGGGTATGGGGAGATGGAGGGGTGGGAAGTTGGACTAAAAGAGAGATGTAAACAAATAAATGAAGGGATGAAGAGATGGATAGAGTGAGGGATGAGGAGATCCCTTACCCTCCTCTTCAGGGGAGTAGACCTCTCTCCAGAGTAGTCTGTGTTTCAGATCATCTTTAGGACCGTACAGATAGGTGTTCAACCCCCACCTCTGCATCCTAACAGACAGAAAGGGAGAGAGTGTTATTGATCCAGTGTCAATCTCAGTTTCTGGAAATCATTTTGATATTACGGAGTCCTTGCACCAATAGCTCGGTCTATACATTTGAGAGTTGTTACATTTCTCCTGGCCCATCCCTCAGCTTTTTACCAAAACAAAGTCAACCACCGCTTTGTTTTTGTTTCAACTGCGGATCATACCCTCCTTATCCCTCTCCATGTCCTCCTATGTCAACCATACAGATGTAGGATCTTACTTTGAGCTAGTTTGCTACAGCAGAAAAATTATCCTGCAGCAACAGGAAATTACAATCTTCAGAAGCCTTTTTAAACCTCTAATACACAACACGTTTAAAATGTCATGCATTGCAGGAAAGTTATCCTGCAACAAGGTGATCAAATTAAGATCCTACATCTGTATGTTACCTTTCTGTACGTCACCTTTATGTCACTAAGTACTCACCACTGGAAAAGGACCTTCCTCTGCTCCATAGACCAGGGCCTCCCATAGAACCCTGAGAAACAGACACACACGAAAGAGAGAGAAATGAATGCTAGTGTACAATTAAGCAGTGTTGCCATTCAGACCTATATTCATATTAGTACATTGTTCACAGACACGTATCGGTGAAGTGGCCATATAGATTTCTTACCCTGGTGGAACCAGCCTGATCGCTGCATTCACCATTCTATTTCACTTGACATATCAGTCTGGCCTTTCTCCAATAGACGGGCGTTTGGAATAAGTTAAAAAATGACCGGTCCAATCAGCCTCCTCAGAAACAATGTGTTTAGGACAAAATCCCACATGCTCAATCACTGTGCTTTGAATTAGGCTATTCATCCTCTGATTGGTTAAAGGTGATCCGATCACAGACAATTTAGTTTTGAATAATGTCCCTCATTACAGACCGTTTTATTGAGGAGGAATGCCAGACTGGTGAAATGAAATGGAATGGTGAACACAGCGTTAAGGCTACTTCAACCACACTAACAAATTCCTGCCTATAAGGCAACCTCTCATCTGCAAATACAGCACAGAGCATGCCATACAATTCTTCATATAGAAATGGGAGCAACATAACATTCTGAGAACCATAGGTTTCTTAGAGCTTGGTGAGAGCATGGTTGTCCTATGGTTATTTTGCATACAACCTTCCCACAACTTTCTGGGAATGGTGCAGGATAGGTGCTTGGTTTTGGAACATTCTCAGCACATTTAAGGAATTTAAAAAGGAATGACTTTGGGCAAAAATAACAGCTTTAAACTGTATAAGTGATCAATGCACCATCATAACATGTCATTTAATGCTTAAAAACAAAATGAATGAACGAGATTTGGCTACAGAAGTGCCATTTCTTACCGATCTCAACAGCTTCCGTCTAAAAATAAATCCTCAAATGACGTCAACAAATACTGGAGGAGTGGGTGCAGCAGACCCTGAAAAGGGGGAGACGTGAATCTGACTTTTACTTCTCTCTCTCCACCCAGATACTAGAGCAGTGGAATCAGCTAAGGTAAACTCATCTTCGTAGTACCAAAGACAGTGAGGTTGTACTAGCTACTAACTTTAGGTTAGCTAACATTAGCCAACTGGCTAGCTACAGTGGCTAGCTTAGCTAACGAACTAGCTAGCTACGATAGAAAACCTCTGGTGTCAACTAATACAGTTACTTTTTCTGGCGAGTACAGCAACTTATCGTCGTCAGATGAACCACCAAAGGCACACCCCATTTCTGTTTCAAAATTGAGAAAGTGGCGGAGGTTGACAGTTTTTCATTCCTAAAGTCAACCTTTAACCAATAACTTTATTTTCTTGGTATTTCATTACTTTAACATAACGTTTCCTAAAAGTTCAAACATGGTTACATTTCATTTCAATTTTGGTAATGTTCTAGGAACGTTCTCCAACTGGTTTGACATTGGGAATGTTCTCAAATAGTTCAGAGAATGTTAAGAAACAACGTTCTTCTGTGGGAATTTCAGTATGTAATTGTACACATTAACATCAATAAGCTCTAAATTCCATTCTTATAACATAAAGAAAACTTTCCATAAAAACTTATACATTCTGCTCTCAGCATCAACAAAACTCTCTCTATCCTCTATCTTGTTCAAGTGAAAAACTCACAAGAAGCGGGTGGGCGTAGCAAGCAGAGCGAGGCAGGTGGAAAGGATGGGACAGGCGGAGCAGTAACCTTATGCTAGCAGGATAGTACATATCTCCAATCATTTTTGCTGATAGCGATGTTGTCTTTCCATAAACAGATTAATTGGTCTAATTTAGCATGTATGTAAAGCCTCAATCTTAGCTACCTCTTCCAATTCAAATGAGCTAGAAAATTTTTTTGAATAATGACAACATTTTGATTATTTTGTGTGACTGCAGCGCCAGCAGTAAAACGCAAAAATAAAGACATGTTCTAATTGAGCTAGGCATCAAAGTGGACAACCCTCCGGCCGGCTTCGGTTGGGTCATTATAATTTCAAACAATGTATTCTAAAATAAATCACTCGCATGCTCAGCTATGGCGAGTTTAGGCCATAAGTGTGAGCAGGTGTGTTGGCCACGCCCACTAATTAGCCACACCTAATCTTAATGAGTGCTTGTTTCTTTGAAATGGGGTCTGGGAATAGACTAAAATCAACAGCTTTGTATGTGTAAACATGGTGGCGCAGTGGACTAATTCCATGGATAGTGAACAGAACATCATAGGTTCAAATCTCACTGATGCCGTGTCACAATAAAAAAGAAATGTGTTCGCATGAATAATGTCTAAGGAAATACATTTTTGTGTGTCCCATCTGTGCTTGGAGTAAAAAAAAAAGTGAATCATAATAAGCAAGCATGTTACTAAAAGTCTTACTGAAATATTCAGTTAAAGTTTTAAGAAAGTTATTAAAAATAACCTATAATTTCCATTCTCAGAGCGTTAATAAAACCTCCCAGGAAGATTTAAGAACCAGAGTAAAATGTTCTCAGAACCTCCCTGCAACCTAAAAATAAACGTTTCCAGAACAGGCTACATTTTCACTTCTATTTTTGTAACATTTAAAAAACGTTATGTTTTACAGGTCAGGAAACGTATGACTTCGTTCTCACAACCAATGTGAAACCAAAAACATAAGTTCCCATAACTTCAAAATAACAAAATGTGCTAGCTGGGTAGTGTGACTGGCCACTGCTCTTTAAATACGCCACTCATTGTTTTAAGCCACACCTCGCCACCAAACGGGAGCAAATGTACCTCAAAGTCTGTTCAAGTACGTTTTGGATAAACGTGTCTTTCAGTACAAACCGTTCCGCAACGTAGCAAACGTCCAAGCGAACTGAACGAACCTCAGGTGTTTTTGTCAAAAGCTACAACAAAAATGTGTGCTGTAGGGGATACTCGAGGACTGGAGTTGGAAACCACTGGACTGGCTGGCTGACAGGCTTGCTAGATGGCTGACTGGGACACCAATGATTACACAATTTAAGATGATTATTGATGATGATAAAGATGAATATGTGAACCGTCTGTGATATGAGGTTATGCCTGATTGATCACAGGGCTACAATAGCTACCACATCTCAAAGCTTTACAAACACAGAAAATATTGTGTTTCTTTATGGATGGTATTTAATTTGAACTTCTCCTCCGTGAAAATTACAAGATCTTACAAGCAGATAACCAGACGACCATTGTCCTTACCTTCCACAACCCCGCAAAGGAACTCGCTGCTCCCGTCCATTTTCTCTGTCTGTGTCGCCCCTGCTTCCACCGTGCGCCTCGCCTCTCTCCAGCAATCCAACCAGCCGGAGCAGTAGCCTAGCCTACCGAACGCTTTCCTAGTACCGTCTTTCAGGTCAGACACCGGGGTTGTTCTCCATTTCCATCCTTTCCATCGGTGCCACCACGGCTGGCTCTCCCTGCTCAGCTAGCTCAACCCCCGCACAGGCGCACTCGCCTTCTGCACGCAAATGCAAGGTGTGAGGACTGGAGGATACTATTTCGTCGTCTGTGAGCGCTTCGATATGAAAAATGTGTAATCTTCAAAATGCCACGCTATTTGTTATTTATACGAGTTATGTTTAATTTATACAAACGAGCTGTATGTAATAAAAATTGCAACGTTTATTGCCTAAGTAAACGGTTGTCTGGCAAATACGCCCGCTGGAGACTTGATAGTAGGGCGATTGATTGTTTGTTGCGCTTTTTAGCGGATGTTTACGGTAATAAAATGTGAAATCAGATCCCTGAACCGTGATAATGATGGGTCAAAGTTCGGCAGCGGGGCAGATGCGGTCAGTGGAACATTTGTAACATTGTAACTCCCGGCTAGGACTGATCCATGTAGTTATATTGTATAATGCTGTCTTTACGATCTTGATTATTTTCATTTTTAGGGAACGTGTAGCTCAGTTGGTAGAGCATGGCGCTTGCAACGCCAGGGTTGTGGGTTCGATTCCCACGGGGGGCCAGTATGAAGAAAAAATAAATAAATGTATGCACTCTAACTGTAAGTCGCTCTGGATAAGAGCGTCTGCTAAATGACAAAAATGTAAACGTGACTTCCCTGTAGAATTGTGTTGTCGGTGTTGTTGTCTTGGCAACAAGGGAACGTTTTGACAAACGTGAAGGTGAGACATCTAGCTGTTTGCTACTTTTGTAGCTATCAAATTAGACTTTATAGCTAGGTGTATTCAAAGCTATATTTATACCCAATGAAAAGTTGATTTTGATAGAGAGCTAAGCCAACAAATGCGAACAGCACAGTCAGCCAGCGTTGAGTGTAGTCTGATCAGTGATCATTACTGATGCTGATGCGGTTAGCTAGCTAACTAACTTGCAGCGCTTCGGTGCCCCAGGGCTCTCTGGTAAGGGGTTTGTTAACGGGCGTGGGCGGCGATATGGTGGGCTCATTCTAGGCTACTGGTGAGATGTGGTGGGCAGCAAAGCAGCGATATGGAACATGATGATGATGCGCATTCAATCAAATGTCACTGTTTCTGCAAAGAATGGTCCCTATAGATGACAAGTGTGTGTGTGTGTGTGTGTGTGTAGGCTACTAGAATGCCCCCTAAGAAGAAAGGAGAGTCTGCCCTTAAGCAGAATACTGCTGGACAAGGAGTAGAGGACTCAGAACACCCGGGGTCTGACAGAGAGGCTCTGCTACAGAGAGAGTGAGACATGTCTGTCTGCCTGCCTGTCTATCTGTCTGTGACTCTCTCTCCCTCTCTGCCTGCCTCTCTGCCTGCTTGTCTGTCATCATGTGACTCTGTACTTCACTTCCTGTAACCTACAGGTATGACAAGCTAACCGACACCTTGAACAACCTCAAGAGGAAAGTGGAAAAGTTGTATCCTTTAAATCACAAAGTTCAACACAGTGACAGAGTGAAACCAGAAATCGGCCCGGGCATTTCTAACACATCTGCCAATTCAATTTAGACAGACCCACTGGCCTAAAGATGAACCAGAACATGTGGCATTTGCTTGAACTGGCATTAGCCTTTATGGCCAATCTGTTTCTGCCTCACTAGAGCAGGCACTGATAAAGCCACATTATGAACACTATTCCTGGAAGTTGGGGAGTGGTTTTTGGACACTGCGGATCCACATTCCATCTGCACAAGACCACCTGTTCAGAAAGTCTGGCAGATGGCGTCCCAGTCCAAGACGATTCCCAAAGCTTTCACTTTGCACACTGCAGGTAGACAGCCAGGATTTAGTTGTCACAGTCACACACAAGACCGCTAAATTGTAAACTGTTGTGGATTGATCTGCATCCATTTTTGTTAAAGTGAAGGGCCCTTTAAAATTGTTACCCTCCGTTCCAGGATTGGGGTCAATTCGAATTGAAAGCATTTAAATCAGGAAGTAGTCTGAATTTTAAAAATGTAGAAACGTTTGAAATAAATAGCTTCTACATTACAGTTATCATTGAAAATAAATATAAAAATGCCCTTTTTTAATGTTTGAATTGGAATTTCATTTTACTTTTTTTTACTGCCTTCAATTAGAATTGACCCACCCCGCCTCTGTTCATGTGATAGCTATAGCTTCTCTACAATACTTTCTTAACTTCCCTTAACTCCGCTGCTGTACCAGACGGCGTGAGAATGAGTTCCTACAGAATGAGGCCAACCAGACTCGCATGGAGAGCGTGAGTGACAGTAAAGGCAGACACTCTCTCTTTCTCCCCATCTCTCTTCCCCATCTCCCTCCCAATAAAATAAAAAATAAAAATATTTGTCACATGTGCCGAATACAACAGGTGTAGACCTTACCGTGAAATGCTTACTTACAAGCCCTTAACCAACAATTCAGTTAAAGAAATAGAGTTAAGAAAATATTTATTAAATAAACTAAAGTAAAAAATAAAATAAAAAGTAACACAATAAAATAACAATAAAGAGGCTATATACAGGGGGTACCGGTACAGAGTCAATGTGCGGGGGTACATGTTAGTCGAGATAATTTGTACATGTAGGTAGGGGTAAAGTGACTATGCATATAATTCCTCATCCCTCTCCTCCTGGCCCCATCTCTCGCCCTCTCAGCAAGAGTACATGTCGTACATGTCCAAGCGGACACAGAAGCGTCAGAGTGCCATCGTCACCCTTAGCGACCAGAACCACCAGGAACTGGAGGCCCTGAAGAGGCAGAGGGAGGAGACTCTGAACAAATACCAGGAACAGGCCAATGGTGAGTCAGCTGGAAGCGCCACGGGCCAATGGGGAGAGAGCAGGAAGAGCCAGGAACCAATGGGGAGAGAGCAGGAAGAGCCACTGGCCAATGGGGAGCGAGCAGGAAGAGCCACTGGCCAATGGGGAGCGAGCAGGAAGAGCAAGGGGCCAATGGGGAGAGAGCAGGAAGCTAACTCTAACCTAACCTATCCTAACAGAGCTGAAGAAGGAGATTCTGGAGAAGGAGAATGAACTGGCGCTGTTAAATATTGAGATTGCTGAGCTCCGAGAATTCAAAGTATGACACTTCCTCCCCCTCTCCTCCCACACCCCCCTCTCGCCTCCTCTCGTCCTCTCCTCTACCTTCTCATCTCCTCTCCTCCCTCTTCTCTTCCCCCTCCTTTCCTCTCCTCTGCTCACACACCACCGAGTGTACAGAATATATGATCTACTAATATTGCACATCTTATTATAATCTTATATCAGATTAGTGGTACCTTTGCATGCTGTATGCATATGTGAGTGTGTGTGTATACTGTATATACATGGCTGTTTGTGTGTGCTTTAATATTGTGTGCGTGTGTGTGTAACAGAGCCTGCAGCAGCAGCAGCTGGGGCGTATAGCAGAGCTAGAGAGGGAGGTGACCAGTATGCACTGCCGTCACTCTGAATCCCTGCAGGCCCTGAAGGCTGGCTTCCTCAGTGAGAAGGAGAGGTAAATGAAAAAAAAGTGTGTGTGCATGACTGTAAATTCCTTTGTTTAAATGTATTATTATTATTATTATTATTATTATTGTTATTGTTATTATTATTATAGGTACGAAGCACAGGCCAAACAAAAAATACAGGCCCTAGCCCTCGCAGCTAATAGGGTGAGTAACACACACATACATAGACATGCACGCATGCGTACGCACGTCCACAAGAACACGTGTACACACACACAGGTCAAACATACCTCCACACCCACCTCTCCCCATCCCCTCTCCTCCCTCTAGGAGGCGTCTCGCTGCCTATTGTCCCACACTAGAGCGGTGTCCCTGGAGAACCAGCGCCTGAGGGAAGAGCTGCAGCAGCTGATCCAGGTATAGCCAGAAGATGGATGGATTGATTGATTGATTAATTGATGGATTGATTCATTGGTTGGTTGGTTGGTTGATTGATTGATTGATTGATCCAGAGAGCCCACTCCCTGAGGGGCCTCCAGGATCAGCTCCAGGACCAGAGGCAGCAGCTCCTACTGGAGAGGGAGTATGTCAGGGAGCTGAGGCGCCTCCGAGGCACCCCGGGGCCGACCCCACCAGGGTCCCACACTCGGCCACTGGGGGGGGGCGGAGGGAGAGAAGACACAAGACACCACCGCACAGCAGATACCTGAGAAAGAGAGAGACACACACACATCTGCAGAAGCCACTCTTTACTTTTTCCACATTTTGTTGTTGCATACTGAATTTAAAATTGATTCAATTGAGATTTTGTGTCACTGGCCTACGCACAATACCCCATAATGTCAGTGGAATCATGTAAATGAGATATTTCTGTATTTCATTTTAAATACGTTTGCAAACATTTCTAAAAACATGTTTTTACATTGTCATTATGGGGTATTCTATAGATTGTTGAGAAAAAAATAATATTTAATACATTTAGAATTTAGGCTGTAATACAACAAAATGTGGACTAAGTCAAGGGGTATGAATACTTTCTGAAGGGACTATATTTACACTATCAGTCAAAAGTTTGGAAACACCTACTCATTCAAGGGTTTTTATTTTTTACTATTTTCTACATTGTAAAATAATAGTGAAGACATCAAAACTATGAAATAACACATATGGAATCATGTAGTAAACAAAAAAGTATTAAACAAATGAAAATATTTTTTATATTTGAGATTCTTCAAATAGCCACCCTTTGCCTTGATGACAGCTTTGCACATTCTTGGCATTCTCTCAACCAGCTTCACCTGGAATGCTTTTCCAACAGTCTTGAAGGAGTTCCTACATATGCTGAGCACTTGTTGGCTGCTTTTCCTTCACTCTGCGGTCCGACTCATCCCAAACCATCTCAATTGGGTTGAGGTCGGGAGATTGTGGAGGCCAGGTCATCTGATGCAGCACTCCATCACTCTCGATCTTGGTAAAATAGCCCTTACACAGCCTGGAGGTGTGTTGGGTCATTGTCCTGTTGAAAAACAAATGATAGTCCCACTAAGCCCAAACCAGATGTGATGGCATATCGCTGCAGAATGCTGTGGTAGCCATGCTGGTTAAGTGTGCCTTGAATTCTAAATAAATCAGTGTCACCAGCAAAGCACCCCCACACTATAACACCTCCTCCTCCATGCTTTATGGTTGGAAATACACATGTGGAGATCATCCATTCACCCAATTTTACACCGGTCTAATGTCGATTGCTTCTGTTTCTTGGCCCAAGCAGGTCACTTCTTCTTATTAGTGTCCTTTAGTAGTGGTTTCTTTGCAGCAATTTGACCATGAAGGCCTGATTCAAACAGTCCCCTCTGAACAGTTGATGTTGAGATGTGTCTGTTACTTGAACTCTGTGAAGCATTTATTTGGGCTGCAATTTCTGAGGCTGGTAACTCTAATGAACTTATCCTCTGCAGCAGAGGTAACTCTGGGTCTTCCATTCCTGTGGCGGTCCTTCTGAGTGCCAGTTTCATCATAGCGCTTGATTGTTTTTGCGACTGCACTCAAATAAACTTTAAAAGTTCTTGAAATGTTCCAGATTGACTGACCTTCATGTCTTAAAGTAATGATGGACTGTCATTTCTCTTTGCTTATTTGAGCTGTTATTGCCATAATATGGACTTGGTCTTTTACCAAATAGGGCTATATTCTGTATACCCCCCTACCTTGTCACAACACAACTGATTGGCTCAAACGCATTAAGGAGGAAAGAAATTCCACAAATTAACTTTTAACAAGGCACACCTGTTAATTGAAATGCATTCCAGGTGACTACCTCATGAAGCTGGTTGAGAGAATGCCAAGAGTGTGCAAAGCTGTCATCAATGCAAAGGGTGGCTTTTTTAAGAATCTCAAATATAAAACATATTTGTTTAACACTTTTTTGCTTACTACATGATTCCATGTGTTATTTTATAGTTTTGATGTCTTCACTATTATTCTACAATGTAGAAAATAGTAAAAAATAAAAATAAAAAAAACCTGGAATGAGTAGGTGTGTCCAAATTTTTGACTGGTAGTGTATATTAGAACAATAATATAAACGCAACATGTAAACTGTTGGTCCCATGTTTCATGAGCTGAAATAAAAGATCCCAGATATTTTCCATATGCACAAAAAGCTTATTTCTCTCAAATGTTGTGCACAAATTTGTTTACATCCCTGTTAAATATTTCTCCTTTGCCAAGATAATGCATTCACCTGACAGGAGTGGCATATCAAGAAGCTGATTTAAACAGTATGATCATTACACAGGTGCACATTGTGCTGGGGACAATAAAAGGCCACTAAAATGTGCAGTTTTGTCACACAACACAATGCCACAGGGAGCGTGCAATTGGAATGCTGACTGCAGGAATATCCCCCAGAGCTGTTTGCCAGATAATTGAATGCTAATTTCTCTACTTTAAGTTGTTTTCTACTTTCAATGTTGTTTTAGAGAATTTGGCAGTCCAATCAATAGAATTTACCACAGGTGGACTCCAATCAAGTTGTAGAAACATCTCAAGGATGATCAATGGAAACAGGATGCACCTGAGCTCAATTTACGAGTATCATAGACTGGTCTGAATACTTTTTTTCTATTGAACTACATATTGCCTACATCAGACTGAAATAGAGAATAAGTGATCTGAATAAATTAATGAATGTGACTCATTAGATTTAAAGAGTTGCCATGCTATAGAGTCAGTACAAGCAAAAACGTTCCACTTGCTTGCCAGGATGTGTTTAATATTCGATCTCACTGAGCTAGTGGTTAGTGCCACAGTGTCAAACATGCGCTTCAACGTGAGCCAAATGTGGCCTACAGGATATTTTAATGGCCCGCCATGTGTCCAGCTGCTAACAATCACTGAAACGAAAGTTAGACACTCAGGGATTATGGAAAATTCCAAAAATGTCGGAAAGGACCATATTTTTTGCAAATTGTGGTGGTAGAGCCGAAGACCGGGCTTTAATCCAAGGTGCGTTGTTGACTTTTAAAAGTAATTTACGCTTGATCCGCAGTTTACTGTGATTGCGATCTCCGCAAACATAAAATAAAACGCTTTTTAAAGGCACATTGTTGACGGTGCAGTGTGCAGTGCGACTTTGATCTAACAACGGCTGAAGGTTCCTACTGAGATACTGTTGATATGCTCCACCTCTCTCTCTGGAAGAGATGAGGTCTCAGGTGTTTGTGTGTGTGTTTGTGTTTATTCTGTACAGGCTTCCTTCTTTTCACTCTTGTCAATTAGGTTACTATTGTGGACTACAATGTTGTTGTTGATCCATCCTCCGTTTTCTCCTATCACAGCCATTAAACTCTGTAACTGTTTAAAGTCACCATTGGCCTCATGGTGAAATCCCTGAGCAGTTTCCTTCATCTCCGGCAACAGAGTTAGGAAGGACGTACTGATACACCATCCAAAGTGTAATGATTAATTTCACCATGCTCACAGGGATATTCAATTTTTCCCTCTTTGCGAGGCATTGGAAAACCTCAATGGACTTTGTGGTTGAATCTGTGTTTGAAATTCACTGCTCGACTGAGGGGCCTTACAGATAATTGTATATGTGGGGTACAGAGATGAGGTAGTCATTCAAAAATCATGTTAAACACTATTATATTGTGAATGCTTTCTGAAGGCATAGGTATTCCTTTTGTCGAGGTGGGTGTGGACAGTGTGGAGTGCAATAGAGATTGGGTAATATGTGGATCTGTTGGGTTGGTATGCGAATTGGAGTGGGTCTAGTGTGTCTGGGATGATTGTGTTGATATGAGCCATGACTAGCCTTTCAAAGCATTTCATGGCTATAGATGTAAGTGCTATGAGGAAATAGTCATTTAGGCAGGTTACCTTGGCATTATTGGGCACGGGGACTATGGTGGCCTGCATGAAACAAGATGGTATTACAAATAGGTTGAAAATGTCAGTGAAGACGCTTGTAGATTTTGAGTCTGATAAAGCCTCATACTGACCCCTGGTGGTAAATATGGATAATTACATTATTTAAGAGTTACTCTTATCTTATATTCCTTTTTCTAGTTTATCTTTTATTTTAGGCACTTTTAAATTATTTTGTTTTGAAAAGTGCTTTAAAAATGTAATACATTATTATTATTATTATTATTAGTAGTAGTTATTTCTTCTTCCGGACGCCAAGCGGTACTGGTGCATCAAGTTTGACATCAACAGGCTCCTGACCAGCTTCTATTCCCATGCCATAAGACTGCTAAATAGCTAACAAAATGGCTACACGGACTATCTGAGTTGACCTTCATATTTTATTCTTAATTTTGCACTGACACTATGCACACTCAGCCCTACACACTACACACACTGATACTCCAACACACATACAAACACTCACTTCATAATTTGCTCACACACACATAATATGCACATACATTTATACTGACTCTACACACATCCACTCTCACACACAATCATCATATATCCTGATGCCTAGTCACCTTACCCCTAAACATATCTACTTCTATCGATCCAGTATCCCTGCACATTGTATGGTACTGGAACTGACCCTGTATATAGTATGCTTACTTACTTTATTGTGTTCTTCATGTTTTTATATATCGTGTGTTTTTGTTCTACCTTGTTACTTTTAGTATTACATTGTTATTGATTACTGCATTGTTGGGGTTAGAGCTTGCAAGAAAGGCATTTCACTGTACTTGTGCATGTGACATTAAAACTTGAAACTTGAGTAGTATCTATTTAATACCAAGAGAAGAAGAACAAAAACAAAGAATGAAAATGAAAAGCTATTTGTCGTCTACGGTTTGATCGAACATTGCGTCAATCAGTGACAAATCTTTTTTATTTTATTACTGCATGCTCTGGTTTAGTGCACACACACCACAGTCCAGACAGCAACAATCCCATAATTACTCCAAAGTAAAAATACAGAGAACATTTATGACGATTCTGCTGACTTAGGTGGGGTAAGTACGTCACTAAAGTAAAAGTTAAGTGGAGAAAACATCCTTCAGTTTGTTGAACCTGCTCCTTGATCCACACCATTCTACTGACTATCCTGTTCTTGTGAGCCTGATTAATTCTAAAAACAACCAAGTGAACACACACACACTCCACACACAACTCCTATGGACATATTTTACCGTTGGAAATGCCCTTTTTAAATAAAATGTTCCTGACGTTCGCTGAGATGGCATTCATGGTAATTAATGCCGGCTCAAACTTAAATGACCTTTGAAAGTCAAGTGCAGTGAACATTTCGACGATGCGCCTTCGATTGAATACCAGCCTTGGGATCCATTGAAATCTAGGGGTGAATTGCAGACATCACAACAACAAAATTTTTTGTCTTTTGTTCCCAGATATGGCTGCCCCCAGAAGCCTCCTCTCTGACGATTAGTTTCAGTGCTACATCTGTCTGGATGTGTTCACTGAGCCAGTCACCATCCCATGTGGACACACCTTCCGCAAGAACTGTATCAGTGAAAACTGGGACAGCAGTGACCAGTACAAATGTCCACTGTGTCGGGACTCGGAAGATATTCCATAGAAGACCCAAACTACATGTCAACAAAGCATTCAGAGATGTTGTTGATCAATTGAAAGCAAGACACATTGCTAAATACCCAGACCTGGCCCCTATCCCCGGCCCGCCCCCAGTGGGTGTGATGTACACTGAACAAAAATATAAACCCAACATGCAACAACTTCAAAGATTTTACAGAGTTACAGTTCATAGAAGGAAATCAGTCAGTTTAAATAAATTCTTTAGGCCCTAATCTATGGATTTCACATGACTGGGCCGGCACCCAGCCATGGGTGGGCCTGGGAGGGCATAGGCCCACTCAATTGGGAGCCAGGTCCACCCACTGGGGACCCAGGCCCAACCAATCAGAATGAGTTTTTTCACACAAAAGGGCTTTATTACAAACATAAATACTCCTGGTGGACATTCCTGCAGTCAGCATGCCAATTGCATGCACCATCAAAACTTGAGACATCTGTGGCATTGTGTTGAGTGACAAAACTTCACATTTTAGAGTGGCCTTTTATTGTCCCCAGCACAATGTGCACGTGTGTAATGATCATGCTGTTTAATCCGTTTTTTGATATGCCATACCTGTCAGGTGGATGGATTATCTTGGCAAAGGAGAAATGCTCAATAACAGGGATGGAAAAAAAATGTCTGCACAACATTTGAGAAAAATAAGCTTTTCGTGCATATGGAACATTTCTGGGATCTTTTATTTCAGCTCATGAAACATGGGACCAACACTTATTTTTGTTCAGTGTACAAGGCCTTGCCCTGCCTTATATTCTCAATATATAGTGTGGAGTGATTTGATTGAACACCTTTGGAAGGCATTGCTTGTCACTCAAAAGCAGCCGACCAATGTGCTGCTGTAGCTGGTACTGTACTACTGCACCGCCATAGCTCTGCGTTGTGTGTGTGATTGATTGATTGAGACTGAAGATGCGGACTTCGGAGATCAGGCTGTTTTAATGTATCAGAGTCCTCTGATGAACAAAACATTGCTGATTAGATCTAACTTCTCTGAAGAAAACTGAAAAAGCATGCCTACCTCTCTCAGTGCATCAAAATGATTTGAGCACGAGCACAGAGGGGTAAAACGTAAGTACGAGTTGGATGCAGGCTGCATGCTATCAAATCAACATGCTATATGAATATATGAACCTGGTGAAATTCAAAGTATTTTAACACAACTGTTACATTCACCGCTCTTGAATTTCTCCAACCTTGTAAAACAAAACAAAAGAGTCTACCAGGCTGAAGGCATGATTCTGAATTCAGCTCAAAGCTTTCCATAGGGTTCAGGGAAAGTGAAGGTTGGTCAGGCCCTCAACTGCCCATTTACACACTATATCAATTCCATTTAATCTTGATCATACAAAAACTCCTCACTTGGTCTGCTTAATAATTAATTTCGCGCAGATAGATTTTGGGTAGAGTCGATCCTATCGCTTCCTCTCTTGTTCTAGTCATTCTATTTATATGGTCTCCTCCCCAACCTCCACTGTACTGTAAAACAACAGCAAAATAGCTACATTATATTAAAATGCTTTTTTATTTTTTTTACATTTTAGTCATTTTAGCAGACGCTCTTATCCAGAGCGACTTACAGTGAGTGCATACATTTTTTTTATTTTTTTTTCATACTGGCCCCCCGTGGGAATCGAACCCACAACCCTGGCGTTGCAAACGCCATGCTCTACCAACTGAGCTACATCCCTGCTGGCCATTCCCTCCCCTACCCTGGACGACGCTGGGCCAATTGTGCGCCGCCCCATGGGTCTCCCGGTCATGGCCAGCTATGACAGAGCCTGGATTCGAACCAGGATCTCTAGTGGCACAGCTAGCACTGCGATGCAGTGCCTTAGACCACTGCGCCACTCGGGAGTTATTAAAAACATACGTTTTGATTGAAACCCCTGCCTGTGTCCCAAATGGTGTAGCGAAATGCTTGTGCTTCTAGCTCCAACAGTGCAGTAATATCTAACAATTTCCCAACATACAGTGGGGAGAACAAGTATTTGATACACTGCCGATTTTGCAGGTTTTCCTACTTACAAAGCATGTAGAGGTCTGTAATTTTTATCATAGGTACACGTCAACTGTGAGAGACGGAATCAAAAACAAAAATCCAGAAAATCACATTGTATGATTTTTAAGTAATTAATTTGCATTTTATTGCATGACATAAGTATTTGATACATCAGAAAAGCAGAACTTAATATTTGGTACAGAAACCTTTGTTTGCAATTACAGAGATCATACGTTTCCTGTAGGTCTTGACCAGGTTTGCACACACTGCAGCAGGGATTTTGGCCCACTCCTCCATACAGACCTTCTCCAGATCCTTCAGGTTTCGGGGCTGTCTCTGGGCAATACGGACTTTCAGCTCCCTCCAAAGATTTTCTATTGGGTTCAGGTCTGGAGACTGGCTAGGCCACTCCAGGACCTTGAGATGCTTCTTACGGAGCCACTCCTTAGTTGCCCTGGCTGTGTGTTTCGGGTCGTTGTCATGCTGGAAGACCCAGCCACGACCCATCTTCAATGCTCTTACTGAGGGAAGGAGGTTGTTGGCCAAGATCTCGCGATACATGGCACCATCCATCCTCTCCTCAATACGGTGCAGTCGTCCTGTCCGCTTTGCAGAAAAGCATCCCCAAAGAATGATGTTTCCACCTCCATGCTTCACGGTTGGGATGGTGTTCTTGGGGTTGTACTCATCCTTCTTCTTCCTCCAAACACGGCGAGTGGAGTTTAGACCAAAAAGCTCTATTTTTGTCTCATCAGACCACATGACCTTCTCCCATTCCTCCTCTGGATCATCCAGATGGTCAATGGCAAACTTCAGACGGGCCTGGACATGCGCCGGCTTGAGCAGGGGGACCTTGCGTGCGCTGCAGGATTTTAATCCATGACGGCGTAGTGTGTTACTAATGGTTTTCTTTGAGACTGTGGTCCCAGCTCTATTCAGGTCATTGACCAGGTCCTGCCGTGTAGTTCTGGGATGATCCCTCACCTTCCTCATTATCATTGATGCCCCACGAGGTGAGATCTTGCATGGAGCCCCAGACCGAGGGTGATTGACCGTCATCTTGAAGTTCTTCCATTTTCTAATAATTGCGCCAACAGTTGTTGCCTTCTCACCAAGCTGCTTGCCTATTGTCCTGTAGCCCATCCCAGCCTTGTGCAGGTCTACAATTTTATCCCTGATGTCCTTACACAGCTCTCTGGTCTTGGCCATTGTGGAGAGGTTGGAGTCTGTTTGATTGAGTGTGTGGACAGGTGTCTTTTATACAGGTAACGAGTTCAAACAGGTGCAGTTAATACAGGTAATGAGTGGAGAACAGGAGGGAGAGCCGGAATTCTTACTGGTTGGTAGGTGATCAAATACTTATGTCATGCAATAAAATCACAGTTGAAGTGTACCTATGATAAAAATTACAGACCTCTACATGCTTTGTAAGTAGGAAAACCTGCAAAATCGGCAGTGTATCAAATACTTGTTCTCCCCACTGTATACCCAATACACATAAAAAAAGTAAGGAATGGGATTTAAGAATATATACATATATGGACAAGCAATGACAGAGCGGCATGGACTAAGATACAGAATAATATTATAGAATAGAATGCAGTATATACATATGAGATGAGTAGTGCAAGATATGTAAACATTATTAAAGTGACTAGTGTTCCATTTCTTAAAGTGGCCAGTGATTTCAATAGGCAGCAGCAGCCTCTAATGTGCTAGTGATGGCTATTTAACAGTTTGATGGCCTTGAGATAGAAGCAGTTTTTCATTCTCTCGGTCCCAGCTTTGATGCACCTGTACGGACCTCGCCTTCTGGATGATAGCGGGGTGAACAGGCAGTGGCTCGGGTGGTTGATGTCCTTGACGATCTTTTTGGTATTCCTGTGACATCGGGTGCTGTATGTGTCTTGGAGGGCGGTAATGCGTTCGGCTGACCGCACCACCCTCTGGAGAGCCCTGCGGTTGTGGGCGGTGCAGTTGCCGTACCAGGTGGTGATACAGCCCGACAGGATGCTCTCTTAATTGTGCATCTGTAAAAGTTTGTGAGGGTTTTAGGTGATAAGCCAAATGTATTCCGCCTCCTGAGGTTGAAGAGGCTCTGTTGCGCCTTCTTCACCACACTGTCTGCGTGGGTGGACCATTCCAGTTTGTCGGTGATGTGTACGCCAAGGAACTTGACACTTTCCACCTTCTCCACTGCGGTCCCGTCGATGTGGATAGGGGGGTGCACCCTCTGCTATTTCCTGAAGTCCACAATCATCTCCTTTGTTTTGTTGATGTTGAGTGAGAGGTTATTTTCCTGGCACCACACTCCCAGAGCCCTCACCTCCTCCCTGTAGGCGGTCTCGTCATTGTTGGTAATCAAGCCTACTACTGTTGTGTCGTCTGCAAACTTGATGATTGAGTTGGAGGTGTGCTTGGCCACGTACTCATGGGTGAACAGGGAGTACAGGAGGGGGCTGAGCACGCACCCTTGTGGGGCCCCAGTGTTGAGGATCAGCGAAGTGTAGATGTTGTTTCCTACCTTCACAACCTGGGGGCGGTCCGTCAGGAAGTGCAGGACCCAGTTGCACAGGGCGGGGTTCAGACCCAGGGCCTCAAGCTTAATGATGAGCTTGGAGAGTACTATGGTGTTGAATGCTGAGCTATAGTCAATGAACAGCATTCTTACATAGGTATTCCTCTTGTCCAGATGGGATAGGGCAGTGTGCAGTGTGATGGCAATTGCATCATCTGTGGATCTATTGGGGTGGTAAGCAAATTGAAGTGGGTCTAGGGTGACAGGTAAGGTAGAGGTGATATGATCCTTGACTCTCAAAGCACTTCATGATGACAGAGGTGAGTGCTACAGGGCGATAGTCATTTAGTTCAGTTACCTTTGCTTTCTTGGGTACAGGAACAATGGTGGCCCACTTGAAGCATGTGGGAACAGCAGACTGGGTAAGGGAGAGATTAAATATGTCCATGAACACACCAGACAGCTGGTCTGCGCATGCTCTGAGGATGCGGCTAGGGATGCCATCTGGGCCGGCAGCCTTGCGGGGGTTAACATGCTTAAATGTCTTAATCACGTTGGCCATGGAGAAGGAGAGGCCACAGTCCTTGGTAGTGGGCCTCGTCAGTGGCACTGTGTTATCCTCAAAGCGGGCGAAGAAGGTGTTTAGCTTGTCTGGAAGCGAGACGTCGGTGTCGGCGACGTGGCTGGTTTTCTTTTTGTAGTCTGTGATTGTCTGTTGACCCTGCCACATACGTCTCGTGTCTGAGCCGTTGCATTGCAACTCCACTTTGTCTCTATACTGATGTTTTGCCAGTTGAATTGCCATATTCCCAGTCACCTTGCCATGGTTGAATGTGATGGTTCACGCTTTCAGATTTGCGCGAATGCTGCCGTCTATCCACGGTTTCTGGTTAGGGTAGGTTTTAATAGTCACACTGGGCACAACATCACCTATACACTTCCTGATGAACTCAGTCACTGCTTCAGTGTATATGTCAAAATTATTTTCGGAAACTACCCGGAACATACAGTGGGGAAAAAAAGTATTTAGTCAGCCACCAATTGTGCAAGTTCTCCCACTTAAAAAGATGAGAGAGGCCTGTCATTTTCATCATAGGTACACGTCAACTATGACAGACAAAATTAGAAAAAAAATTCCAGAAAATCACATTGTAGGATTTTTAATGAATTTATTGGCATATGATGGTGGAAAATAAGTATTTGGTCAATAACAAAAGTTTCTCAATACTTTGTTATATACCCTTTGTTGGCAATGACACAGGTCAAACGTTTTCTGTAAGTCTTCACAAGGTTTTCACACACTGTTGCTGGTATTTTGGCCCATTCCTCCATGCAGATCTCCTCTAGAGCAGTGATGTTTTGGGGCTGTCGCTGGGCAACACAGACTTTCAACTCCCTCCAAAGATTTTCTATGGGGTTGAGATCTGGAGACTGGCTAGGCCACTCCAGGACCTTGAAATGCTTCTTACGAAGCCACTCCTTCGTTGCCCGGGCGGTGTGTTTGGGATCATTGTCATGCTGAAAGACCCAGCCACGTTTCATCTTCAATGCCCTTGCTGATGGAAGGAGGGTTTCACTCAAAATCTCACGATACATGGCCCCATTCATTCTTTCCTTTACACGGATCAGTCGTCCTGGTCCCTTTGCAGAAAAACAGACCCAAAGCATGATGTTTCCAACCCCATGCTTCACAGTAGGTATGGTGTTCTTTGGATGCAACTCAGCATTCTTTGTCCTCCAAACATGACGAGTTGAGTTTTTACCAAAAAAGTTATATTTTGGTTTCATCTGACCATATGACATTCTCCCAATCCTCTTCTGGATCATCCAAATGCACTTCAGACGGGCCTGGACATGTACTGGCTTAAGCAGGGGGACACGTCTCGCACTACAGGATTTGAGTCCCTGGCGGCGTAGTGTGTTACTGATGGTTGGCTTTGTTACTTTGGTCCCAGCTCTCAGCAGGTCATTCACTAGGTCCCCCCCGTGTGGTTCTGGGATTTTTGCTCACCGTTCTTGTGATCATTTTGACCCCACGGGGTGAGATCTTGCATGGAGCCCCAGATCGAGGGAGATTATCAGTGGTCTTGTATGTCTTCCATTTCCTAATAATTGCTCCCACAGTTGATTTCTTCAAACCAAGCTGCTTACCTGTTGCAGATTCAGTCTTCCCAGCCTGGTGCAGGTCTACAATTTTGTTTTTGGTGTCCTTTGAAAGCTCTTTGGTCTTGGCCATTGTGAAGTTTGGAGTGTGACTGTTTGAGGTTGTGGACAGGTGTCTTTTATACTGATAACAAGTTCAAACAGGTGCCATTAATACAGGTAACGAGTGGAGGACAGAGGAGCCTCTTAAAGAAGAAGTTACAGGTCTGTGAGAGCCAGAAATCTTGCTTGTTTGTAGGTGACCAAATACTTATTTTCCACCATAATTTGCAAATAAATTCATTAAAAATCCTACAATGGGATTTTCTGGATTTTTTTTTCTCAATTTGTCTGTCATAGTTGACGTGTACCTATGATGAAAATTACAGGCCTCTCTCATCTTTTTAAGTGGGAGAACTTGCACAATTGGTGGCTGACTAAATACTTTTTTGCCCCACTGTATCCCAGTCCGCGTGATCAAAACAATCTTGAAGCGTGGATTCCGATTGGTCAGACCAGCGTTGAATAGTCCTTAGCACGGGTACTTCCTGTTTGAGTTTCTGTCTATAGGAAGGGAGAAGCAAAATGGAGTCGTCAGATTTCAGATTTGCCGAAAGGAGGGCGGGGGAGGGCCTTATAACCATCCCGGAAGTTTGAATAACAATGGTCGAGGACTTTAGCAGCGCAGTCGAAATGTTGATAGAACTTCGGCAGCCTAGTCCTCAAATTTGTTTTGTTAAAATCCCCGGCTACAATAAATGCAGCCTCAGGATATATGGTTACCTGTTTGCATAAGTCCAGTGAAGTTCCTTGGAGGCCGTCGTGGTATCGGCTTGAGGGGGGATATACACGGCCGTGACTATAACCGAAGAAAATTATCTTGGGAGATAATACGGTCGGCAAAGTTTCCTAAGAGCTAGTCGCGAGGCCGCAATCTTCGTCGGAGCCAACGTTGGTGTAAGGGGCTTTGGTCAAAAGTAGTGTACTATATAAGGAATAGGGTGCCATTTGGGACAAAGCCCCTCACTCAGAGAAACAAAATGGCGGACGTCCAGCCAGGTGAGGCTGGGAAATTCCATAACAGAATCCCTCTCAGTTTTCCAAAATTCCATTTTGGAATTCCAATCCACTTCCTTTTTTTCATTGTAGGGGGTCCTTTTTTTAAGTTGAGCCATTTTTTACATTGAGCATCACTCCGTGGGAAATATAGTATTCATTCTAAGAAAGATTTCTACATATATTTCAGGATGTTGTGTATCCCTGGAAATAATCAGAATTCATGTAAACATTACAGTTTTGAAAACATAGCTTGTCCAAAAAAGTGTACTTTTGGCACAATTTACCCCGGATATGGGGTAAGTTGAGCCACGGAACAGGGTTAGTTAAGCCTCCAACAAATGTATGTACTGAATGAAATATTACCACTACCTTTTTAAAACCATGTCTATCTTTATTTCCAAAACACAATTCAACACAATCACAAATGCTTTTTGTCTTTTAATAATTTGAAGCACCTGTTAACACAGGCTTAACACCTAACAAACACTTTGTACTTTTTTAAACATGTTTGACATAGGCCAGACCCTGTTGTTACCTCATATCCCAGCGATAATGCCTTGCATTACGCCTGGGAAGAAAACACTTCAATTTGCTCAACTTGCCATTGGCTCAACTTACTCCATGGCCATTGGCTCAACTTACCAAGGCAAACATTTTGACTATATTAGTCCACATAGCTACAAGGATGCACTTTCATGCTAGGTTTAGGACCTCATATTGAAGCTTATAGAGACCCCAACTATAGTATAGAACAATCTTAAAAATATCTACTTTGGTTTAGGTACAAGCATCATGAATCCTCTAACACAATAAATTAATTTGACTTGGTGAAAATCCGTTTTTTGGACCTAACTTGCTTACCACTTTTTCCAAGTGGTTCTTCCTTCACAGACGCCATGAAATAATGACCTCATCCTACATTTTTTGTCAAATTATACATTTTGTGTATGGTTCCCTAGAAACAAGGGTGGCTCATTTTAAGTTCAATTCAAGTTACCCTAATCTCCCCTAATACTGTTCCGCCTCCAGTTCATTTAGGAACTGTTTTTTTTCAATCATGATCTTAGAAAGTAAATGTTGACCTCCTGACCTAATGTTTGACCTCTAACCTCGGACCTCGGCCAGTCCAGTCCATCTTAGAGGTCAGAGACAGATCCATAGTTATTCAGGCGGCATATAGATTCTCCACCCTTCTCCCAAAGTACTGCACTTCTTGTACACTCCCAGTCATGGAGTTATCAATTGTGGAAACCCTCTCTGGCCAACGCTTACACCAATCCAATGCTTTTAAATCCATGAGCAAGAGGGAAGAAGTGAACAAGTGCACACTTCGGGAGAAAGGAGAGATTATTGGGACGCAACAGCCGTCTCCGTTAATAGAAGTCCTGGAGGTGTCCTGGAGAATTGGCGGAGAAATGACCTCTCACCACATCATGCACAGGATCGGTGCCGTCTGCCACATAACAAGAGGGAGTAGAGCTCTATAATGTTATGAACCGGTAATGTATCTCTTTTTGGCTGTGTCTCAAATGGCACTCTACTTCCTAAATTGTGCACTACTTTTGACCAGGGTCCATTGGCCTTTGGTCAAAAATAGTGCACTATACAGTATAGGGAATTTGGGACACATATTATGTCTTGCCCCAGTTTCTCAACATGTATGTCACTCTCCCATGTCTCTGTCATGCCTTTGTCATGTTTATGCTCATGTTTCTTCCATGTCCCCCACATGTATTCTGTGTCTCTTCTGTGTCCATCCCGTGTCCATCCTGTGTCTCTCTAACATCTTTGTTTATGTTCATGTATCTCCCATATCATGTTTTCCATGTCTCTCACATGTAAGATGTGTATTGCGTGTGTCTACTGTGTCCTTCCAGTGTATCAGATAGAACTCTCCTCACACTGGGCTAATGGTGCTGGTAACTTAAACAACACAAACCCTGCTAGCTCCTCCTCCAGTCCCCCCAACCCCTCCCCTAGCCCCTCGTCCTCCTCATCCCCCTCTCCTCCTCCCTCTCCTCCCTCCGGCCTCCCCCTTTCCCTATCTCCCCCCCTCTTCTCGTCCGCCACAGTCTCCTGAACGTGAAGCTTTAGCCCCTCCGCCACGGTCGACGTCGCTGACATCACCGGCGTGTTTAATGGATCGGTGTTAGCGTAGCCCGCGTTGCCACGGTTACCGCCGTAGCCACTGCCGCCGCCGTAGTTGCCATGGTGACTGTTGCCGTTATTGTGGTGGTGTGTGAGGAGCAGCGTACCGTTCCCCATTCTCTTCTCCGTTAGCGGGAAACCCTCGGACAACAAACTGGCGCTGCTAGGAGATTGAGGCGTCGCCGAGGAGTCAAGCAAGTCCCGTCCCTTCTCCGAGGAGAGGGAATGGTCAGGGTGGCGCTGGCTAATCCCGCGGCGGCGGGACAGGACGTAAAGGAGGAAGCCTCCGAGGGTGACACCCAGGCTGGGGGAAAGAGGGGGAGAATGGGGGGAGAGAGGGGGGAGGGAGGAGAGGAAGAGGGAGAGAAAGGTTTATTAACATTTGGATGCGTGTGTGCATACGTACGTGCATGTGTACGTGTGTATCCACGCATTTGTCCATATGTGCATGTCTGTATGTGTTTTCATACGTGTGTGCGTGTGTTTATCCTACCTGAAGCAGAGGATGTAGACGACCAGTATGTGGCGCCCTCCGGCCAACGCCACAGCCCCCCCGGTGCTTGGGCCCTCCAGGGTGAGCTGGTAGGAGGCTCTACTACAGGGAGGACTCTCCTCTTTACCCCCTGAAGCACCCTCCTGGTGGGGGGAGAGAGGCGGGTAGGGGGGATAGAGGATTAGGGGGACAGAGGCAAGAGAAAGGGACAGGATGGAGAGAGAGAGATTTATTAAAGATACATTTTGGGAGCAGCAAAGAGTGCTTGCATATGTGTATGTGTGTGTGTGTGTGTGTTCAGCCTACCTGACACAGACAGGTGTATGTCCCCAGGCTCTCCGCTGTGACGGTGACTTCCAGGTCAGAGTGGTGCTGACGGGTGTGTCTTGAAGAAAAACATTGCAAGCATTGAGAGATATTATTATTGTTGTTGTTGTTATTATTATTGTTATTATTCATATTATTACTAAGCATCACCTGTGTGGTGGGTGTACCCAGGTACAGGGATGTGGTGACACCTGGACACAGGGGAGAAGGACACGGAGACCCACTGAGACAAGCAGTACCCTCTGGGCAGGGGAGCAACGACCTGGAGGTGGGGGGGTAGTGGAGGGGAGAGGAGAGGGAGGGATAGAGGAAGGGGGGAAGGAGGAGAGAGGGAGGGGGAGAGAGAGGGGAGGAGTGGGAGGCAAGGGGGAGGGGAAGAGAGAGGGGGAGGTGGGAGTAAAAAATATATATTACTGTGTTTTTTATGGATTTCAATTGCAGCTATAGCCTGGAAACTCTTTGCTGTAATGTACATGTATAGATGGTATTTCTCATTGATTAACAAGTAGTTAACTCACCTTCTCCACTTTCACACAGCCTCAGAGCATCCTCTACCTCCTCTCCCTGGATAGGACTGCAAACACACACACACACACACACACACACACACACACACACACACACACAGTTAGTTCAGCCAGAAACCCAATGTGTGTGTGTGTGTGCGCATGTGTTTTTAACTATACTTGTGTCCCCACAAGAATAGTAAACACATATTTTTTTTTTGTGCATACAAGGTCAAATGCTATTTCTATGGGGTTTAGGGTTAAGGTTAGAATTATTGTTAGGATTAGGTTTAGGATTAGGAGCTAGTTTTAGGTATAGGGTTAAGGTTAGGTTTTGGGGTTAAGGTTAGGGTTAGGGTTAGGTTGAGGGAAAATAGGATTTTGAATGGGAATGAATTGTGTGTCCCCACAAGGTTAGTTATACAATACTGTGTGTGTGTGTGTATGTACAGTATGTATGAAGTCTGTGAATGTGTTTGTGTGTGTGTGTGAAAATACTTTTGTAATAGAGTGTGTGTATTACGCACCCTGTCATGCTGGGACTGCAAGCTCCCTCTTTGACCCTCCACACACACCCCAGGGGTCTCGCCCGGGCACACTCCTCACAGGAAGAGTATAGGCTGCACCCCTCCGCCCCCACACGGGCCAGGGACAGTTGGGTACCCACCAGAGCCTGGCCCTAGGGAGGGGAGAGATAACGGGAGGGGGTGGGGTAGAAAAAGAGAGCGAGAGAAGATGTAATAATGTCAATGTGTAGTAACACAAACATCAAAGTGTAACTATTATCACTCTGAAAGTGTAAGTACACTGCAATGGCAATGTCCTAATGTAACGACATTATTTGGGCCTAACAAAAGGTGTGTGTAACTGTTTTGGTGTGTACTTGTGTGTATGCCTGCGTGTGTGTGTGTACGAGTGTGTAAATTCTTCTGTGTTTGGCGCGTGCGGCATGTGTGTACATGTGTATTTGTGTGTAAATATTTCTGTGTCTCCGTGTGTATAATAATAATAATATGCCATTTAGCAGACGCTTTTATCCAAAGCGACTTACAGTCATGCGTGCATACATTTTTGTGTATGGGTGGTCCCGGGGATCGAACCCACTACCTTGGCGTTACAAGCGCCGTACTCTACCAGCTGAGCTACAGAGGACCACATGTCTCTCTCTGTGTGTGTGTGTGTGTGTGTGTGTGTGTGTGTGTGTGTGTGTGTGTGTGTGTGTGTGTGTGTGTGTGTGTGTGTGTGTGTGTGTGTGTGTGTGTGTGTGTGTGTGTGTGTGTGTGTGTGTGTGTGTGTGTGTGTGTGTGTGTTTGTTACCTTGTGCAGCAGTATGTTGTTGACAGGTTCCTGTGCAGTGAAGAGAGAGATCTCCTGTAGTAAGGTAGTGTTCTGTCCTACCACCGCTACTCTATGGAGCTCCCCACGGTCTGTAGGTTAGACATACATACACACACACACACACACACACACACACACACACACACACACACACAGAGAGAGAGCGACACACACTCACGTTAACAAGGTTTAAAGCACACTCTCATTTAAATGTATCTTTCTCACATTCATTCCTCCTTTAAGTCTTTACCAGATCCCTAATTTCTCCTCCCAGAAGTCTTCCTTTCTCTCACTTTACCATCCCTCCTTCCAAGTTACCCCACCAACACTACTTTCTCCCCCTTAACCACCCCTCAGCCACCCCTCCACTCCTTCACTCCTCCACCCTTGAATCCCCTTTCTCTCTGTCTCTCTCCTCACATCTCCCTCCACTATCCCTCCACCACCCTTCTATCCCTCCCCTCTTACCTGTGCCGAGGTGCAACACGGTGGCTGCGTTGCTCTGGTCGTCATCCGACCCTGTGGTCGTCCTGGTAACAGCTACTTTAGTGTATGTGATTCCCCTCCTCACCAGTAGGGGCGCTGCGATCACACTGTTCTCCATCAGAGGGTGGTCTCTCATAAACGTCAACACCTTGAGGCATAGATATATATACAGTGGGGAAAAAAAGTATTTAGTCAGCCACCAATTGTTCAAGTTCTCCCACTTAAAAAGATGAGAGAGGCCTGTAATTTTCATCATAGGTACACGTCAACTATGACAGACAAAATTAGGAAAAAAAAATCCAGAAAATCACATTGTAGGATTTTTTATGAATTTATTTGCAAATTATGGTGGAACATAAGTATTTGGTCAATAACAAAAGTTTCTCAATACTTTGTTATATACCCTTTGTTGGCAATGACACAGGTCAAACGTTTTCTGTAAGTCTTCACAAGGTTTTCACACACTGTTGCTGGTATTTTGGCCCATTCCTCCTTGCAGATCTCCTCTAGAGCAGTGATGTTTTGGGGCTGTCGCTGGGCAACACAGACTTTCAACTCCCTCCAAAGATTTTCTATGGGGTTGAGATCTGGAGACTGGCTAGGCCACTCCAGGACCTTGAAATGCTTCTTACGAAGCCACTCCTTCGTTGCCCGGGCGGTGTGTTTGGGATCATTGTCATGCTGAAAGACCCAGCCACGTTTCATCTTCAATGCCCTTGCTGATGGAAGGAGGTTTTCACTCAAAATCTCACGATACATGGCCCCATTCATTCTTTCCTTTACACGGATCAGTCGTCCTGGTCCCTTTGCAGAAAAACAGCCCCAAAGCATGATGTTTCCACCCCCATGCTTCACAGTAGGTATGGTGTTCTTTGGATGCAACTCAGCATTCTCTGTCCTCCAAACACAACGAGTTGAGTTTTTACCAAAAAGTTATATTTTGGTTTCATCTGACCATATGACATTCTCCCAATCCTCTTCTGGATCATCCAAATGCACTCTAGCAAACTTCAGACGGGCCTGGACATGTACTCTCCTAAGCAGGGGGACACGTCTGGCACTGCAGGATTTGAGTCCCTGGCGGCGTAGTGTGTTACTGATGGTAGGCTTTGATACTTTGGTCCCAGCTCTCTGCAGGTCATTCACTAGGTCCCCCGTGTGGTTCTGGGATTTTTGCTCACCGTTCTTGTGATCATTTTGACCCCACGGGGTGAGATCTTGCGTGGAGCCCCAGATCGAGGGAGATTATCAGTAGTCTTGTATGTCTTCCATTTCCTAATAATTGCTCCCACAGTTGATTTCTTCAAACCAAGCTGCTTACCTATTGCAGATTCAGTCTTCCCAGCCTGGTGCAGGTCTACAATTTTGTTTCTGGTGTCCTTTGACAGCTCTTTGGTCTTGGCCATAGTGGAGTTTGGAGTGTGACTGTTTGAGGTTGTGGACAGGTGTCTTTTATACTGATAACAAGTTCAAACAGGTGCCATTAATACAGGTAACGAGTGGAGGACAGAGGAGCCTCTTAAAGAAGAAGTTACAGGTCTGTGAGAGCCAGAAATCTTGCTTGTTTGTAGGTGACCAAATACTTATTTTCCACCATAATTTGCAAATAAATTCATTAAAAATCCTACAATGTGATTTTCTGGATTTTTTTTTCTCAATTTGTCTGTCATAGTTGACGTGTACCTATGATGAAAATTACAGGCCTCTCTCATCTTTTTAAGTGGGAGAACTTGCACAATTTGTGGCTGACTAAATACTTTTTTTCCCCACTGTATATATACACACTACCGGTCAAAAGTTTTAGAACACCTACTCATTCAAGGGTTTTTCTTTATTTTTACTATGTTCTACAATGTAGAATAAATAGTGAAGACATCAAAACTATGAATTAACACATATGGAATTATGTCGTAACCAAACAAGTGTTAAACAAATCAAAATATGTTTTATATTAGAGATTCTTCAAATAGCCACCCTTTGCCTTGATGACAGCTTTGCACACTCTTGGCATTCTCTCTGTTGTTGTTGCCCTACTCTGGCTCCAGATGTAAGGATGTTTTATGTATATCATCTATCTAATGTATATCTTATGTACAGTGAGGGAAAAAAGTATTTGATCCCCTGCTGATTTTGTACGTTTGCCAACTGACAAAGAAATGATCAGTCTATAATTTTAATGGTAGATTTATTTGAACAGTGAGAGACATAATAACAACACAAAAATCCAGAAAAACGCATGTCAAAAATGTTATAAATTGATTAGCATTTTAATGAGGTAAATAAGTATTTGACCTCCTCTAAATCCGAAAGATTTCTGGCTCCCAGGTGTCTTTTATACAGGTAACGAGCTGAGATTAGGAGCACACTCTTAAAGGGAGTGCTCCTAATCTCAGCTTGTTACCTGTATAAAAGACACCTGTCCACAGAAGCAATCAATCAATCAGATTCCAAACTCTCCACCATGGCCAAGACCAAAGAGCTCTCCAAGGATGTCAGGGACAAAATTGTAGACCTACACAAGGCTGGAATGGGCTACAAGACCATCGCCAAGCAGCTTGGTGAGAAGGTGACAACAGTTGGTGCGATTATTCGCAAATTGAAGAAACACAAAATAACTGTCAATCTCCCTCGGCCTGGGGCTCCATGCAAGATCTCACCTCGTGGAGTTGCAATGATCATGAGAACGGTGAGGAATCAGCCCAGAACTACATGGCAGGATCTTGTCAATGATCTCAAGGCAGCTGGGACCATAGTCACCAAGAAAACAATTGGTAACACACTACGCCGTGAAGGACTGAAATCCTGCAGCCCCCCCTGCTCAAGAAAGCACATATACAGGGCCGTCTGAAGTTTGCCAATGAACATCTGAATGATTCAGAGGAGAACTGGGTGAAAGTGTTGTGGTCAGATGAGACCAAAATCGAGCTCTTTGGCATCAACTCAACTCGACGTGTTTGGAGGAGGAGGAACTTCACTGCATCAAAGGGACGATGGACGGGGCCATGTACCGTCAAATCTTGGGTGAGAACCTCCTTCCCTCAGCCAGGGCATTGAAAATGGGTCGTGGATGGGTATTCCAGCATGACAATGACCCAAAACACATGGCCAAGGCAACAAAAGAGTGGCTCAAGAAGAAGCACATTAAGGTCCTGGAGTGGCCTAGCCAGTCTCCAGACCTTAATCCCATAGAAAATCTGTGGAGGGAGCTGAAGGTTCGAGTTGCCAAACGTCAGCCTCGAAACCTTAATGACTTGGAGAAGATCCACCAAGTACTAAGTCATGTTTTGCAGAGGGGTCAAATACTTATTTCCCTCACTAAAATGCAAATCAATTTATAACATTTTTGACATGCGTTTTTCTGGATTATTTTGTTGTTATTCTGTCTCTCACTGTTCAAATAAACCTACCATGTAACGATCCCGGCTGTCTGAGTCGGGGTCTGGTCGTAATCTCCAGTTTCCCGAGGGTTCGGGAACGCTCCGGGGAGCGCTCTGGTTTCCGCACCTGCTTCCTATTAGCAATTTGCACACCTGGGCCTAATCAGCACCTTTCTTAGGCTCTGGCCCAACATCCAGTTCCTGCCGGATCGTTAGCCATGAACAGTAGGTGTACTGTGTATCAGTTCAAGAGTATCTTGCGTGAGTTTTGTTATTTTGTACTTTGTTGAGTTTTGTGTTCTTACCTCCGTTTTTGTTCCACCTGCAGTCACACGTCCGGAACCTTCACTCCACCTCTGCCTGATGGTCGGCGGCTGCCGAGCCATCACTGGACCCAGACTGCACCCCCAACTACTCAACCACGCCGCCCGCTCTGTCCCTGGATTATACTGCACCTTTTTGTCGTATCTAATAAACCCTCACCTTCGTTCAACTCTCCTTGTCCTGGTCTGCTTTTGGGTTCTGGCTGAGGGAACTGTGACAGAACGATCCGGCCAATTATGAACCCAGCGGACCTGGACTCTGTTCGCCATGCCATTACCCAGCAGGAGAAGATGTTGGGCCATCATAGCATGGTACTACAGGAGATCGCGTTGTCAGTTCGGAACCTTTCTACCGGCCTGACGGAGGTCCAGAACCAACGCCAGTGTCCGGTGGAGGACTCACTACCGGTTTCACCCATCTCGCCTGCCGCTTCTGAAGTTGTGTCCCTCCGTGAGCCCAAGGTGCCGACGCCGGATAAATATGAGGGGGAGCTGGGAAGATGCCGTTCCTTCCTTATGCAGTGTGGATTAGTGTTCGATCTACAGCCCTACTCTTATGCCACTGACAAGGCTAGGATAGCCTTTTTGATTGAGTTGCTGCGTGGTCGAGCGCTGGAGTGGGCTTCAGCCGTTTGGGAACGACAGGATCCCTGCATGGCTTCATACCAGGGGTTCACGGCCGAGATGAGGAAGCTCTTCGACCATTCCGTCCGAGGGAGGGACGCAGCTAGGCGTCTGTTTTCTCTTCACCAAGGAACTCGCAGCGTGGCCGACTTCGTGATCGAGTTCAAGACGTTGGCTGTGGAGAGTGGGTGGAACGAGGAGTCTTTGCAAGCGGCCTTTTACCAGGGCCTGTCGGAGCAGCTCAAGGATGAGTTGATCTCCTATCCGGAGCCTAGTGACCTGGACAGCTTGGTAGCCTTGTCTATTCGGGTGGATAATCGAGTCCGAGAGCGAAGGAGGGAGAAGCAATGGGGTCCGTCCAATCGATCAGCTTCTCAGTTCCCAGTCGGATCGGGTGGTGGACCAGAACACGTCGATCATTCTCCACCACTAAGGATTAGTAGAGAGGACCTCTCTCCCGATTCTGAACCCATGCAAGTGGGGCGGCACGGGTTAACCAAGGAGGAGCGTCAACCTAGACGTAGGACCAACTGCTGCCTCTACTGTGGTCGCTCGGGACATTACATCTCCACTTGTTCCCGGCGGTCGTCAAACTGCCCGGCTCGCTAAAGTTGGGAGGACTTTTAGCGAGCCAGTTTCAACCTCTCAGTACCTCTGTCAGACCCCGCTTCCCGGCTACCCTTGTGAACAGGAATCAGAGCTTAGCGCTTAACGCTTTTATCGATTCAGGTGCCGATGGAAGCTTTCTTGATGCCGAGTTGGTGGAACAGCTGGGGCTTTCCAAGGAGCAATTGCCGGAAGCCATTGAAGCGACCACTCTGAACGGCAGTAGTCTGGCACGTATCACGATGAGGACTGAACCCGGTTAAGATGCGGTTGTCGGGGAATCATTCGGAGATGATTTCATTTTTTCATTCTGCCGTCTTCCCATGTTCCTCTGGTCCTTGGATACCCCTGGCTGAAGGAACACAATCCCACGTTCGATTGGGCGACGGGCAAGGTAACGAGTTGGAGCCTTGATTGTCATGCTAACTGTCTCAAGACTGCCTGCCCCCATTCGGTTCCCAGTCAGGTGATTGAGGCTAAACCCCCAGATTTGTCCCTGGTTCCCGAGACATATCACGATTTGGGGGAAGTTTTCAGTAAGCAGAAGGCTCTGTCACTTCCTCCCCACCGACCATATGATTGTGCCATCAACCTGGTTCCTGGAGCTGTCTACCCCAAGGGAAGGTTATACAGTATCTCCCGACCTGAACGTGAGGCGTTGGAGACCTACATCAAGGAGTCCCTAGCTGCTGGTCTCGTTCGTCCCTCGTCATCACCCCTGGGGGCAGGATTCTTCTTTGTGGGAAAGAAGGATGGCTCTCTTCGACCGTGTATTGATTATCGGGGTTGAATGACATCACGGTCAAGAACAAGTATCCCCTGCCCTTGATGAGTTCTGCCTTCGACTCCTTACAGGGTGCTACGGTGTTCACCAAGCTAGACCTACGCAATGCGTATCACCTGGTCCGGATCAGAGAGGGGGACGAGTGGTTGACGGGTTTCAATACACCGATGGGTCACTCGAGTATCAGGTGATGCCGTTTGGACTGACCAATGCTCCAGCGGTATTCCAGAGTATGGTGAACGACGTCCTGAGAGATATGATCGGTCTCTTCGTGTTTGTTTACCTGGATGACATTCTGATCTTCTCGAAGGAACCTTCCGACCACGTCCAGCATGTCCGGCAGGTTCTGCAGCGATTGTTGGAGAATCGTCTGTTCGTGAAGGCCGAGAAGTGCGAGTTTCACGCCCACACTACATCCTTTCTCGGGTACATCATCTCCAGGGGTGAGATTAGGATGGATCAGGAGAAGGTTAGAGCGGTTCTGGAATGGGTCCAGCCCGGTACGAGATTGCAACTCCAGAGATTTTTTGGGGGTTTGCGAATTTCTACCGCAGATTCATCCGGGATTACAGCCGTGTGGCCGCTCCATTAACTGCCTTGACTTCCAGTATCAGGACCTTCAAGTGGAATCCGGAGGCGGATCGTGCGTTTCTGGATTTGAAGAGGCGATTCACCAACGCACCGATTCTCTCTCAACCGGACACGGCCCGTCAGTTCGTCGTTGAAGTGGGACGCGTCGGATGTGGGAGTTGGCGCCATCCTGTCGCAGCGATGCTCCACGGACAGTAAACTCCATCCCTGCGCCTACTACTCTCGTCGCCTTTCGCCTGCAGAGAGGAATTACGATGTGGGTAACCGGGAGCTTCTCGCGGTGAAACTTGCCTTGGAGGAGTGGCGCCACTGGTTGGAGGGGGCGGAGCAACCGTTTATTGTCTGGACTGACCACAAGAATCTTGCTTACGTGCAATCGGCTAAACGTCTCAACTCCCCGTCAGGCCAGGTGGGCGTTGTTTTTCGGACGATTCAAGTTTGCCCTGACGTTCCGACCTGGATCTAAGAACGGCAAGGCGGACGCCTTGTCCCGGATGTTCTCCAAGACGGAGGAGAGTGGGTCCAAGACCGAGACTATTCTCCCCCGGAACTGCGTCGTGGGAGCAGTGATGTGGAAGATTGAGGAGGAGGTGCTGGCGGCCCTTCGGACTCAGCCCGGTCCCGGTAACGGTCCACCCGGTCGGTTGTTTGTGCCTGAGTCGGTTCGTCCTGCTGTCCTCAAATGGTCCCACGCCAGCAAGATGGCTTGTCACCCCGGCGTGGCTCGGACTATGGCGTTTCTTCGCAGACGTTTTTGGTGGCCTGCCATGGCCGAGGATACTCGGGGTTTTGTTGCTGCCTGTCCAGTGTGTGCGCAGAATAAGAGTACCAATCGGCCCAGCTCTGGACTACTTCATCCCCTTCCTATTCCCCGGCGTCCATGGTCGCATCTGGCCCTGGACTTCGTCACGGGGTTGCCCGCTTCTGAGGGGAACACGGTCGTTCTGACTATCGTGGACAGATTCAGCAAGTTCGCCCACTTTGTGCCTATTGCCAAGCTTCCCTCTGCCTCGGAGACGTCCGAGATCCTGGTTAGGGAGGTTTTCAGGGTCCACGGGTTGCCCAGTGATATCGTTTCCGACCGTGGCCCTCAGTTTACCTCTGCTGTCTGGAAGTCCTTCTGTTTGGCCATTGGAGCTACAGTCAGTCTCACATCTGGTTTTCACCCCCAATCCAATGGTCAGGCGGAGAGAGCCAACCAGAAGATGGAATCCACGCTACGCTGTCTGGTCTCTTCCAACCCCACCTCCTGGGCCTCTCAGTTGCCTTGGGTTGAGTATGCCCACAATACTCTCCCTACATCTGCCACTGGGATGTCTCCCTTCCAGTGCCTGTATGGCTACCAACCTCCCCTGTTCCCTTCTCAGGAGAAGGAGCTCTCAGTGCCTTCTGTTCAGGCCCATATTCGGCGTTGCCACCGGACCTGGCATCGGGCCAGAAAGGCACTCCTTAGAGGTTCGGACCGGTATCAGCTCCAGGCGAATCGTCGCCGGATCCCCGCTCCCACCTATACCATCGGAGATAGGGTTTGGTTGGCCACACGGGATCTTCCGTTACGGACTGAGTCTAGGAAGTTGTTACCGAAGTTTATTGGTCCGTTTGTGGTGGAGAAGGTGATCAATCCAGTGGCAGTGCGACTCAAACTACCGAGGACGCTCAGAGTCCATCCCACCTTTCATGTCTCCTGCCTCAAGCCTGTCTTCCTCAGTCCTCTGTTGCCTCCTCCGCCTCCTCCTCCTCCTCCTCGGATGATCGGAGGTGGTCCTGCCTACACGGTGCGTCGCATTATGGATTCCAGACGGCGGGGCCGGGGTTTCCAGTATCTCGTGGACTGGGAGGGGTATGGTCCTGAGGAGAGGAGTTGGATTCCGCGGCGACAGGTCCTAGATGCGGATCTCATCAGGGACTTTTACCGCCTCCATCCTGGCGCTCCGGGGAGTCCGCCCGGTGGCGTTCGTCGGAGGGGGGGTACTGTAACGATCCCGGCTGTCTGAGTCGGGGTCTGGTCGTAATCTCCAGTTTCCCGAGGGTTCGGGAACGCTCCGGGGAGCGCTCTGGTTTCCGCACCTGCTTCCTATTAGCAATTTGCACACCTGGGCCTAATCAGCACCTTTCTTAGGCTCTGGCCCAACATCCAGTTCCTGCCGGATCGTTAGCCATGAACAGTAGGTGTACTGTGTATCAGTTCAAGAGTATCTTGCGTGAGTTTTGTTATTTTGTACTTTGTTGAGTTTTGTGTTCTTACCTCCGTTTTTGTTCCACCTGCAGTCACACGTCCGGAACCTTCACTCCACCTCTGCCTGATGGTCGGCGGCTGCCGAGCCATCACTGGACCCAGACTGCACCCCCAACTACTCAACCACGCCGCCCGCTCTGTCCCTGGATTATACTGCACCTTTTTGTCGTATCTAATAAACCCTCACCTTCGTTCAACTCTCCTTGTCCTGGTCTGCTTTTGGGTTCTGGCTGAGGGAACTGTGACAACCATTAAAATTATAGACTGATCATGTCTTTGTCAGTGGCCAAACGTACAAAATCAGCAGGTGATCAAATACTTTTTTCCCCTCACTGTGTGTGTATATATATATATATATATATATATATTACAATACATGATTATATATTATATTTTATTCATGTAAATGAATATCGAAAACATGTTTAAGATGGAAACACTAGTGTAATGCATCACATGATTGTTTGTTCAATGTGTCAATGTGTTTGTACTTGTCCCTATTCAAATAAACAAAATAATAATTATAATATATTATATTATGTTATTATACATGATATATTATATAATATATTACCTTGTCAGGCAGTTTGAGAGAAGATTCGAAGCCCTTCGCTCTCAGAGCACTGTTTAGACACTGGTGGATGAGAAAACAAACAATAATTTAATTAGTCAGTGTGTGTGTGTGGCTGCTTGAGAGACGATGACTCCAATATTTTTTATACAGTTTTTATCAATTCAACTCAATGTATTTTTTTTTATTTCATTTAATTTCAATTCAATTTAATAGATCTGTATTGTTCCTGAATGGCAATTATTGTGCAGCAAAAATGAGATATACATACATCAAAACAATGATTTCACTTATTGACCTACTTTATTGTACTATTTAACTAGGCAGGTAACTGATTGGTCTAGGTGTAGTTACAGGTTCTAGGTGTTATGTTATAGACCAGGGGTATTCAAATTTTACCTTACAAGGTCCCGACTACTGCTTTTTCTCTGTTCTACACGATAATGAATTGCACCCACCTGGTGTCCCAGGTCTAAATTAGTCCATGATTAGAAGGGAAGAATGAACAAAAGCAGTGGAACTGGCTTTGAGGTCCAGATTAAAATGTAAGGGTTCTAGACTGTCTGCCCTGGTCTAGTGTAGGTACTAGTTCTAGGTGTAGGTATGGGTTCTAGATGTCATGTTGTAGACCTTACCCCTACCTGTTCTGGGTGTAGGTACAGGTTCTACCTGTAGTTTCAGGTTTTAGGTGTCGTTATGTTCTATGCTGTACCTGGTCCTGGTCTAGGTGTTGCTACTGGTTCTAGGCGCTATGTTCTAGATTATGCTGGTTCTAGGTTATGTTATAGACTGTGCAGGTTCTAGGTTTTGTGTTCTAGACATTACCTGTCCTGGTCTGGGTGTAGGTACGGGTTCTGGGTTGATCCAATTCTCACAGGTCTTCTTCAGTTCTTTGAAAGGTCCGTCCATCACTTTGCTGATGTCAGCCAGACTGTACACACAAACCGCTGACAACTCCTCATGCTCCCTACACACACACACACACACACACACACTTACTCATTCCAGGGTTTTTCTTTATTTTAAACTATTTTCTACATTGTAGAATAATAGTGATGACATCAAAACTATGAAATAACACATGTGGAATCATGTAGTAACCAAAAAAGTTAACTTAAAATAGCCACTGTTTGGCTTAATGACAGCTTTGCACACTCTTGGCATTCTCTCAACCAGCTTCATGAGGTAGTCACCTGGAATGCATTTCAATTATCAGGTGTGCCTTCTTAAAAGTTAATTTGTGGAATTTCTTTCCTTCTAAATGCGTTTGAGCCAATCAGTGTTGTGACAAGGTAGTGGGGGTATACAGAAGATAGCCCTATTTGGCAAGAACAGCTCAAATAAGCAAAGAGAAGTCAATCAATACGGAAAATGTCAAGAACTTCTAAAGTTTCTTCAAGTGCAGTTGCAAAAACCATCAAGCACTATGATGAAACTGGCTCTCAGGAGCACCGCCACAGGAATGGAAGACCCAGAGTTACCTCTAATGCAGAGGATAAGTTCATTAGAGTTACCAACCTCAGAAATGGCAGCGCAAATAAATGCTTCACAGAGTTCAAGTCACAGACACATCTCAACATCAACTGTTCAGAAGGGACTGTGTGAATCAGGCCTTCATGGTCTAATTGCTGCAAAGAAACCAATACTACAGGACGCCAATATGACCTGCTTGGGCCAAGAAACACGAGCGATGGACATTAGACAAGTGGAAATTTGTCCTTTGGTCTGGAGTCCAAATTGGAGATTTTTGGTTCCAACCGCCGTGTCTTTATGAGAGGCCGTGTGTGTGAACGGATGATCTCTGCATGTGTAGTTCTCACCGTAAAGCATGGAGGAGGAGGTGTTATGGTGTGGGGGTGCTTTGCTGGTGACACGGTCTGTGATTTATTTAGAATTCAAAGCACACTTTACCAGCATGGCTACCACAGCATTCTGCAGCGATACACCATCCGATCTGGTTTGGGCTTAGTGGGAATATCGTTTGTTTTTCAACAAGACACTGACCCAACACACCTCCAGGCTGTGTAAGGGCTATTTTACCAAGAAGGAGAGTGATGGAGTGCTGCATCAGATGACCTGGCCTCCACAATCCCCCGACCTCAACCCAATTGAGATGGTTTGGGATGAGTCGGAGGGCAGAGTGAATGAAAAGCAGCCAACAAGTGCTCAGCATATGTGAGAACTCCTTTAAGACTGTTGGAAAAGCTTTCCAGGTGACACTGGTTGAGAGAATGCCAAGAGTGTGCAAAGCTGTCATCAAGGCAAAGGGTGGCTATTTGAAGAATCTCAAATATAAAATATATTTTGATTTGTTTAAGACTTTTTTGGTTACTACATGATTCCATATGTGTTATTTCATAGTTTTGATGTCTATACTACTATTCTACAATGTAAAAAATAGTAAAAATAAAGAAAAACCCTTGAATGAGTAGGTGTGTCCAAACTTTTGACTGGTACTGTATATACACAGAAGAGAGAAAAATAGAGCAAAAGAGAGAGTGAAAGAAAGAAAGAGAGAAGGATTTGATTTTGGTAAAAAAAAAAAGAGGTGTGTAAACAAGAGCAGTACACAAGTACTCCATCCCTACCTCCTTCTCCATCCCTTCATACTTACCACTGAGAAGTAAAGAGCCCATAAAAGTGCGTAGAGCTTGGATCGCCAGATGTGTGTTGGGTTGTGTAGACATCTGTCAGTATGTTGTAGCGTTGTCCGCTGGCTCTGTTCTCACACACCAACTGAGCCTTGACGAAGGTGGTCCAACGTCTCTGCAATGTCTTCATACCACCTACATCAGACTAGAGAGAGGGGGGGGTGGGGAAGCAGTGGGATCGACAAATGAAGAAAGAGTATTAAGAACGCATGCAAGCTCAAACACACACACAACCAACCGCCTCACACCCCCCCTTCCTCCACCACCACCCCCACTCCATGCCCCACACTCACCTTGCAAACGCGTGCGACCCTGGGAACTTTGACCTTAGTGTAGAGGTCATACTCCTTGGCGACCTCGGTAAAGAAGAAATAGATCTTGTTGTCGTCTCCTGTTGGGTTGGTGTCTTCATCCTGCTGTATGAATGCTGAGGACACAAACTCTGGGTCTGCAGAGAGAGAGAGAAACACACACACAGGTATGAACAAAGTGAGAGAGAGCGAGAGAGAGAGAGAGAGAGAGAGAGAGAGAGAGCGAGAGAGAGAGAGCGAGAGAGCGCGAAAGAGACGTATGAAACAAGTGTGTGGGAGTGTGTGAAGCACTGTGTGTGTGTGTGTGTGTCTGTGTGTCTGTGCGTGTGCATGTGCATTTGCTGGTGGTCTCTGTGTGCTGCTGGTCTGTGTGTGTGCGTGTGCATCTATGCATTGCACCTGTGTGTTGTGTCTGCACACTCTGTGTGTTTGTGTGTGTGTGTGCGCGCGTGCGTGCGTGTGTCTGCGCCTGTGTGTATCCTCTCACCACTGAGCCAGTTAATAGATCTCTCGGTGCGGATCCGTTCCTGCTCCTGACCGGTGGCCCGGGAGATATCGAACAGCGTTCCCAGAAAGTTACTGGTGGCGGCAGTGTACAGGATACCATCTAGAGAGCAGGAGGGATAGAGAGAGAGAAAGAGAGAGAAGGGGAGGGGGAGAAGGGGAGGGGGAGAAGGGGAGGGGGGAGGGAGGGAGAGAGGGAAGGAGAGAGCGAGAGAGAGAGGGTACATATATTTATATTCCGGACTCTGGTCCGGAAGTTAATTTCCTGCAATTCTATCCATTTTGCCATGAGGTTTTTAATGCTGTGTTCTAATATTACTACTTCTGTACATTGCATTTTGGTTGAACTGTTTATACACAGCATATTTATTTATATACTGGATTATTGACATAGCTCACCCTAATATATCTACTGCTGTACATATAATTCTTAGTATATCTTGTGTAAATTCATCCGGTGTATATACGTATAGACTGCATTTGGATTACTGTTACAGTGCTATTGGGGTTGTTAATTGGATTCGTTCCAACATTTCTTGATTTCTTGTTTTTTTCCTATACATTTTTGATTATTTGTGTACTTTATACTGTTTCACATTTGTCTGTGTCGTGTATTGAGATTATGACGTTGTTAAATGTTTTTTAAGTGGAACTGAAAGAATGTTGATTTTAGTATCAAGAGGGAATGTTTTAGTGTAACGTCACATACAACAGACAGGAAGTGTGTTGTAGACAGGGGAGACTGGTGATTGGCCAGAAGAGGGAGCATCTTTTTGCATTGTTTATAAGTAGGGGGAAAACCGAAGGAGAAGGCAGAACGGCCATTGCAATCTGGGACGCCGTTCTCCAGACACCGCGGGTCTGTAACTTATGCTGTAACCTTGTGATATTAATAAAAGCCTCTAATCATTGTGCAGCATAAGCGGACTCTTTGTTGACAGCAATAATTGCCACCATTCACCCGATACGACATCTGCATTGTTAGGAGCTAGTAACATGAACATTTCACTGCACCTGCTATAACATCTGCTAAACTGTGTACGCGACCAATATAATTTGATTTGAGAGTGTGTGAGAGAGGGTTATTTGTAGGCATATCTGCGTGTGTATTAGTATGTGTAAAGTAAGTAAGTAAGCTTTGTCTGAGCCAGAACGGCTCCTGCCCTATGGGCCAATCTCCTGTTTTTGTAGCGTGAGGCAGCTTGATGTCCCTGGATAGGACGCTAACCTCAGGGTGGCCACTGTGTTCGTTAGCTAGTGTGTGTAAAATCAATGTGTATATTACCTGTGTGTGTGTGTGTGTGTGTGTGTGTGTGTGTGTGTGTTATTACCTGCCATGACAGCTGTATAGTGCTGGCTGGGCTCAAAGGGACATTTCCCTTTCCCTGTCTCCATCCTCACCCTTCCATCCTCCCATCGCTCCAGAGAGAATGAAGACATGTTCTGAAAGAGAGAAAAGAGAGGGATGAGAAAAGAGAGAAAAAAACAAAGAGATGAGGTTATCATTCTAAGAGGCCAGCAAGAGAAGGAAGAATGAACAAAATAATGAAAGAAAAAAATGAAAGAAAGATAAATCCTTCTTGCTTTCTCTCTCTTCTGTGTGTGCAAGTGTGCGTGCGTGTGCGTGTGTGTGCGCGTGCGTGCATTTATCTGTCTCTAACATGGAGTCTGCTTGTATGTGTTTTTGTACGAACGTATCTGTGTGTACCTGTCAATCCAATGTGTGTCAAACGGAGTGTGTGTGTGTGCGCGCCATCACTAGCACATTAGAGGCTGCTGCTGCCTATTGAAATCACTGGCCACTTTAAGAAATGGAACACTAGTCACTTTAATAATGTTTACATATCTTGCATTACTCATCTCATATGTATATACTGTATTCTATAATATTCTACTGTATCTTAATCCATGCCGCTCTGTCATTGCTCGTCCATATATGTATATATTCTTAAATTCCATTCCTTACTTAGATTTGTGTGTATTGGGTATATGTTGTGAAATAGTTAGATATTACTTGTTAGATATTACTGCACTGTCGGAGCTAGAAGCACAAGTATTTCGCTACACCCGCAATAACATCTGCTAAACATGTGTATGTGACAAATTACATTTTAATTGATTTGTGTTTGTGTTTGTGTGTGTGTTTTTCTGCCTGTCACTTTGGTGTGTGAACGAGTGTGAACGAGTGTCGGAGCATGTCAGAAGGGTTCGATTGCAGCTCATTGCACACACACACACTCACCAGGAAGGCACACTGCGGGTCGAAAGCATAGGTGCCACAGGCGTAGATCTGCCCGTCTCCCAGAAACTCCAGCAGGCGGATGTAGTTATTACAGTCACCCTATAGGGTGAGACAGAGGACAGGGGGATGAGTGAAATTACAATCATATTTCACCACAGAATTTTAATTAGTTCTAATGTATTGTACTTTAATACTGTAGTTAAAGGGGCAATCTACAGTTCAAACAATAACAAAGTGGGCACACCGACAATGTTTGATCTCATGGATGGCCAGTCCTTGCATCCATAGCTCCGTCTATGAATTTGAGAGTGGATACATTTCTCCAGCCCCATCCCTCAGCTGTTTTACACAGTCAAATGTAACAAATAATATAGTAAGTGCATTAATCTTAAGACAGCTAGGTAAGACAACCACATATCACAGTCAAATATACAGGATACGAACATTCCATTCCAGATAAACAATGGATATATAGCATTTGGCCCCTAAAACCTATGAATTAAAACATCAGTAATATATTACACAGATGAAGGTACCCATAAGCAATCATTTCTGATGGAAAAACACAAATGTGAAAATTAGTGGATATAGCGTTTTGGACATGAACTCTTCACTTTGTTATTTTTTAATCTGCAGATTGCCCCTATAAAAGAGGCAGAATAGATACAGTAAAGAGGTGAATGGAACGCAGACTGTGGGGGGTAGAAGAAGGGTGTCGGATTGGCGCACATTCAACAACTCTGATCTAACAAAGTGGATATTCGTCAAATACGTCATGATTGATGTATTGTAACAGGCCCACAATTTGGTTAATAAAGTCTGATTTGGATATATTTGGCTGTTTTCGCTGCATAACATTTAGAAGTTGTTCTTTTTCAGGTTTAGAAGAAGTGACTGCTACTGTAAATGCTAACTCCCGTTCGTATAAGCTGGTAGCATAGCTAGCATACAGAAATCGGTGGTGGTAGTCAAAGTAGTTTTTAACTGCAATGCAGTTGATTGGTGACCATGACATGAACATGTATTGGGGTTGACATCCATACAAGCATTATACTCAGATTTTTACCTCAACATAGTGTGAAATACACATATATAAACAGTAGCCTAAAGGTAGGCCCATTTTGCTGGGGGGAAATGAGCATCTTTCCCCACGCATTTCCATGGCATTTCCATTGTTTGGGTCGAGTTCCATTGACATTTTTACCGCATCTATACTCCAAGTTGATATTCACGTAATAATAAGGAATTCCTCTCGACCAAGCCCACAAATTGGGGAAACAAACATTACTTCCTATTGACCCCCATTGTAAAAGAGCCAAGTTCGTTGTAGATGTTTTGTTTATTCAGAAATAACAAAACATGCCGAAAAGCTTCTGTGTTGTTCCATATACATGTAACAAGGTAAAAAAAAATCCCGACCTATGGTTCGCAATGCTCCCACGTAGGGAAATAGAGCCTGCGAGAAGAGCCCTGTGGCTTCAGGCTATTCGGCGTGGAAGAGTGGGAAATGTGGGGACCCGGTGTTCAAGTAGGCTACACATAGTTATGTGTGTGGAAAACATTTAATCACAGGTAAGACATTTAACTTGTTTAGTATAGTCCGTTTGTAATTCCACTCACTACTTGTAGCTGTATAGTCTGTTTGTGTTGTTGGTCTTGGCTAGCTTAATGTTCCGGTCGGCAGCTAGCTAGCACTCACTCACGTGGCTGCTAGCACCGTCATGAAAAGGGGCATGAGGAAAGCCCTACAATATTTTTCTATGTAGTGAGAATACTCGTGAGCAGGCAGTGTTGAAAAGTAATCCTTAGACATGTTGTTATTTTCTTAAATGAAGTTTTGTAATTGACTAAAACAAGCTCACAACAAGAACATTACATTTGAAACCAGTCAAGTATTTGTTCTGAGCCATTGAGGTAACCTAGGGAACCACAGGTTGTTTTCCCCACAGGCGGGAAGGGGCCGCGACATTCTATCTTATACCGACTGGGACTATACTGAGAACACTTGAACACTAGAACCACTGATGGTTCCGATAAGAAACCAGAGGGCCCCCATTGGTGAAAGTCATAAGACCTCCTCCACCCCACCCCCCCTCACTCTGCTACAGAAAGACCACCAACTGATCAACCCAACCTTAGCCCACCCCTCAACCCCTTTACCATGACATAAAACCCTTTTTCAATAGTGTGTGTCAAACCCCTCCAACCTCAACCCCCCTCTTATTCTCCACCATGACATAGATATGCACTTGCAATCCTAGTGAATATAGGAGAAGGGAACTAGGTATGCGTCCCAAATGCCACCCTATTCCCTATTTAATGCACTACTTTTGACCAGAACCCTGGTCAAAAGTAGTGCACTATACAGGGAATAGGGTGGCATTTGGGATGTAGACTGGAGGTGGAGGAGAGGGGGGGTTGAAGTTGGCAGGGTTGGTGGTAGTTCTGAACAGCCAATGTGAACGCACACACACACACGTATGCGCACACACACACAATTATTTGAATTCCATTTCATTCGGTTTTTTATGTGAGTTCAATGCACACATTGCACAGAGATAAATCAGATCCAGACTGAACTGTGCAATGTAGTAGGGAGTTGTAGTTTCCAACAGGCCAATATTCTACATAGTTAGCGCATAAAACTTGGCAATTAACTACAATGACCATAATCCACTTGTCCAGTCTGTGTTTCTTTTACACCTGCTACGGAACACACAGAAAAATGCAAGACCGTGAGGGGATATAGAGAGCAGCTGTTGCTCCGTAAGGTATCCCTACCTGAAAATATGTGACCTAAGTGATTGATAGTTGGTATTCTGCAGTCATAAAATAGTGATTTTGTCAGACAGCATCTCTATAGAGATGAGGTGATGACTTGGAATGAAATAAAAAAGTCAGCAAATAAAATGAATATAATATACACAACAACTAAAATATTTTATTAAAGTAAAATAATGTGAATAAATGATGGTTAATAAGTGATAAGCAGTAATGGGCAGTGCCTCGCAAATTTACCAAAGTAGCCTAATGTTCGCCTCTTCCTCTCTGGTTTTATTTAAATTACACAACTTTCCCCAGGCCTTTATAGCCTATCATCTAGCCTATCAATAATATGTTTTGTGATAATTGCACTGTGATAAAAATGTTGAGGGGTAAAACAAATTCTCACCTCTGTCTTTCCTTTAGCCACACAGGACCTCTTCTTCTCCTCAGGAACATCCCACACGATCTAGAGAGAGAGAGAGAGAAGGAGAGAGAGAAGGAGAGAGAGAGAAGGAGAGAGAGAGAAGGAGAGAAGGAGAGAGAAAGAGAAGGAGAGAGAGAGAAGGAGGGAGAGAGAGAGAGAGAGAGAGAGAGGAGAGAGAGCGAGAGAGAGAGGAGAGAGAGATAGGAGAGAGAGAGAGAAAGAATAGAGACAGAGAGATAGAAGGAGAGAGAGAGAGAATGAGGAGGAGGAGAGAGAAACAAGCACAGATGAGAAGACACATTTCAAGGTATTTCAGTTTCTCACACACACACACACACACACACACACACACACACACACACACACACACACACAAACAAACACACAAACAAACAAACACTCCCTCCCTCACCGTGCGTGGTTGCTTTGCCAGGTTGTTTGTATCCACAGCCAGTATGGCGTCTCTCGCACCCAGGAAAAGAACCCCAGATGAACGGTCCAATAGAAAGGTGCTAAAGTTGGCCACGCCCCTGAACTGCTGCGGCCCCAACATGGCGTCCAAATCTGAAAGACGAGAAAGACAGAAGGGTCAATGAGGCAGATAGGAAACTGTAGATCCTACAGGATCCAAAATTAAATCTGTGTTCACACACGCACGCACACACACAATACATGTCGAGAGTTCTGTGGGGTCGAACATCTGAAAATCTCTCTCACTCTATTTTCTCATTCACCAAAAAATGTATCCTCTCTCACTCCCTCTACTGTTCAGCCATACAGTGTACTTTATCTAATGGCTGTGTCAGAGAACTGTTGGCACTCTTACATTTACTTAATCTTTATTTTAACAGAGAAGACAAATTGAGACCTAGGTCTCTTTTACAAATACACACACACACACACACACACACACACACACACACACACACACACACACACACAGTTTTGCTCAGCTAACCTTGTGGGGACATACAATTCAGTCCCATTCAAAATCCTATTTTCCCTAACCCCTAACCCTAACCTTAACCCTAACCCAAAAACCTTAACCCTAACGCTAAACCTAACCTTAGCTCCTAACCCTATCTCCTAACACTAACCCTAAACCTAATTCTAACCCCAACACTAATTCTAACCTTAATCCTAAACCCCCTAGAAATAGCATTTGACCTTGTGGGGACCAACAAAATGTCCCCAGTTGGTCAAATTTCTATTGGTTTACTATTCTTGTGGGGAATTCTGGTCCCCACAAGTATAGTTAAACACGTCCACACACACACACTCCCTGTGCGTGTGTTTGACGTCATCCAAAGATGGGGAAATATCATCAGAACATTCCTGTAAATGCCATATTGTGTAGACAAGATTTTTCTACTCAGGGTCTGTCTATTTTCTCTCTTTCTCTTTCTCTCACACAACCACATACACAACATCAGAATCTGAAGTCAAATTGGTAAAACTGTGAGATCTTCTTGCTATACACCCCGTCTTACCTGTCCTCTTTTCCTCCACTCCCTCTTTCCCTCCTCTTCCACACTTCGCTTCCTTCCTTCCCTCGCTCTTCTCTTTTTTCCCTCATCCACCCGTCATCTGTCCATCTATTCCCCCATAGCACTGCTGCCAGATGACAAACATCCTCCTTTCTAACACTCGTTTATCACCTCTGTCCATCTGAATGACTGACACACTGATGCACACACACACGCATGCACGTACGCATGCACGCAAGCACGCATCGCACAAACACACACAGGCGTGACTGGTTCTGACATGGGCCAAGGGCAAGGACAAAGTTCCAGAGAAATGTCCTTGTGTCCTGTCCCTCTAGGTTACCCCCACACACACACACACCCCACACAACACACACACCCGCTGTGATGCCAGTTCGTAGAGCTATGCCATCTGCCCCCTCCCACGCACACACACGCTCACTCACGCATACACACACCAAACTCTCCCCATGACTGACCACGTAAGGGCACACAAGAACGAGGAGGAACTGAAAGAGATAGAAAGAGAGAGAAAGAAGAGAAACTGAGAGAAACTGAAAAACATAGAGAAACAGAGACAGGTGTGTAGTTAAGTAGTACTGCTCCTGTAAAGGGGTTTCTACTCTTCCTCTTCGTTTTGTCAATTGCGCCAAAAAATCAAAACAATAACTCTAAGATGTTGTCACGGTTTCGGCCGAGGCTGCTCCTCCTCCTTGTTCGGGCAGGCTTCGGCGGTCGTCGTCCCCGGAGTACTAGCTACCACCGTTCGATGTTTCATGTTTGTTTGGTTTTGTCTGTTTGTACACCTGTCCCTTGTTAGTGTTTGATTTTGTTTCCTATTTAGTTATCGTGTGTTGGGTCAGGTGTTATGTGTGATTGTTATGTCAGCTGTTAGCTGTTGGTGGGTTTTCCTCTCATGTTGTTTGTTTTTTGAGAGTCCGCACTGCGTGCGCGTTTCTACTATTTTACGCACTGTTGTGTGTGTGCGTAATTGTTCATGCCTCCCGGTTGGGTTGGCCAGTTACCTGTTTGCAGTTATATTTTTGGATCACTAAAGTCTGTTGACGAACGCCCTTGTTCCTGCGCTTGATTTCTCGCACCACATCCACACTCAGCATTCTTGACAGATGTCATGGCATTAATAATCATTCCCTTCACTTTCTTTTAAAAATGGCTGTGTCCCAAATGGTACCCTATTCCCTCTACAGTCCACTACTTTTGACCAGAGCCCTAAAAGGTCTAGGGCACTAGATAAGGAAGAGGGTGGCATTTGGGACGCATCGTTGGCCTACTTTGTCTTTCGTTTAGGGTCGTCACTTTCTATCTATTCTCCTTAAAACTCATAGGCTCTGACCAAGGCTGTCCTATCTCTATGAGATAGAGAAGTATCATGACACTATCTTCAAATCTCTTTCTTTCTTTTTTTTTGTCTCTACATCCATCCATCGTTACCTAGTCTTCCAGTCAGGTTGACTTGAGAGTATATTAAAATCACATTTTATTTGTCACATGAGCCGAATACAACAGGGGCAGTTTTAAGAAAATATTTAGTAAATAAACTAAACTTAAAAATAAATAAAAGTAACACAATAAAATAACAATAATGAGACTATATACACAGGGGGTTGTCAATGCAAATAGTCCGGGTGGCCTCTTGATTAATTGTTCAGCAGTCTTATGGCTTGGGGGTAGAAGCTGTTAAGGAGCCTTTTGGACCTAGACTTGGCGCTCCAGTACCGCATGCCATACGGTAGCAGAGAGAACAGACTATGACTTGGGTGACTGAAGTCTTTGACAATTTTTTGGCTCTTCCTCTGACACCGCCTAGAATATAAGTCCTGGATGGCAGGAAGCTTGGCCCCAGTGACGTACTGGGCTGTACGCACTACCCTCTAGCGCCTTACAGTCAGATGCCGAGCAGTTGCCATACCAGGTGGTGATGCAAGCGGTCAGGATGCTCTTGATGGTGCAGCTGTAAAACTTTCTGAGGATCTTTTCAGTCTCCTGAGGCGTTGTCGTGCCCTCTTCACGACTTTCTTGGTGTGTTTAGACCATGATAGTTTGTTGGTGATGTGGACACCAAGGAACTTGAAGCTCTCGATGCGCTCCACTACAGACCCGTCGATGTGAATGGGGGCATGTTCGGCCCTCCTTTTCCTGTAGTCCACGATCATCACCTTTGTCTTACTCACGTTGAGGGAGCCACACTGCCAGGCCTCTGACCTCCTCCCTATAGGCTGTCTCATCGTTGTCGGTGATCAGGCCTACCACCGTTGTGTCGTCAGCAAACTTAATGATGGTGTTGGAGTCGTGCTTGGCCACGCAGTCGTGGGTGAACAGGGAGTACAGAAGGGGACTAAACACGCACCCGAGGGGCCCCAGTGTTGAAAATCAGCGTGGCAGATGTGTTGTTGCCTACCCTTACCACATGGGGGCGGCCTGTCAGGAAGTCCAGGATCCAGTTGCAGAGGGAGGTGTTCAGTCCCAGGGTTCTTAGCTTAGTAATGAGCTTTGTGGGCACTATGGTGTTGAACGCTGAGCTTTAGTCAATGAACAGCATTCTCACTTAGGTGTTCCTTTTGTCCAGGATGGAAAGGGCAGTGTGGAGTGCGATTGAGATTGCGTCATCTGTGGATCTGTTGGGGCGGTATGCGAATTGGAGTGGGTCTAGGGTTTCCGGGATGATGGTGTTGATGTGAGACATTACCAGCCTTTCAAAGCACTTCATGGCTACCGACATGAGTGCTACGGGGCAGTAGTCATTTAGGCAGGTTACCTTCACTTTCTTGGGCACAGGGACTATGTTGGTCTGCTTGAAACATGTAGGTATTACAGACTCAGTCAGGGAGAGGTTGAAAATGTCAGTGAAGACACTTGCCAGTTGGTCAGCGCATTCTCTGAGTACACGTCCTTGTAATCCGTCTGGCCCCATGGCCTTGTTAATGTTGACCTGTTTAAAGGTCTTGCTCACATCGGCTATGGAGAGCGTGATCACACAGTCGTCCGGAACAGTTGGTGCTCTCATGCATGCTTCAGTTGCTTGCCTCGAAACGAGCATTAAAGGCATTTAGCCCGTCTGGTAGGCTCGTGTCACTGGGAAGCTCGAGGCTGGCTTTCTCTTTGTAGTCCGTAATAGTTTGCAAGCCCTGCCACATCCGACGAGCATCAGAGCCGGTGTAGTAGGATTTAATCTTAGTCCTGTATTGACGCTTTGCCTGTTTGATGGTTCGTCTGATGGCATAGCGGGAAATCTTATAAGCGTCCAGATTAGTGTCCCGCTCCTTGAAAATGGCAGCTCTAGCCTTTAGCTTGGTGTGGATGTTGCCTGTAATCCATGGCTTCTAGTTGGAATATGTACGTAGGTCACTTTGGGGATGACGTAGTCGATGCACTTATTGATGAAGCCGGTGACTGAGGTGGTTTACTCCTCAATGCCATTGGATGAATCCCGGAACATATTCCAGTCTGTGCTAGCAAAACAGTCCTGTAGCGTAGCATCCACGTAATCTGACCACTTCCGTATTGAGCGAGTCACTGGTACTTCCTGCTTTAGTTTTTGCATGTAAGCAGGAATCAGGAGGATATAATTATGGAAAGAGCTCTCCAAATGGAGGGCAAGGGAGAGCTTTCTACACGTCTCTGTGTGTGGAGTGAAGGTGGTCTAGAGTTTTTTTTTTCCTCTGGTTGCACATGTGACATGCTAGTAGAAATGAGGTAAAACGGATTTAAGTTTGCCTGCATTAAAGTCCCCGGCCACTAGGAGTGCCGCTTCTGGATGAGCATTTTGTTGTTTGCTTATGGCCATATACAGCTCATTGAGTGCGGGCTAGAAAAATATAGATGAAAACTCTCTTGGTAGATAGTGTGGTCTACAGCTTATCATGAGGTACTGTACCTCAGGGGAGCAATACCTCGAGACTACCTTAATATTAGACATCGCGCACCAGCTGTTATTGACAAATAGACACACACCCCCACCCCTCGTCTTACCGGACGTAGCTGTTCTGTCCTGCCGATGCACAGACAACCCAGCCAACTGTATATTATCCATGTCACCGTTCAGCCACGACTCGGTGAAACATAAGATATTACAGTTTTTAATGTCCCGTTGGTAGGATAGTCTCGAACGGAGCTCATCCATTGATTGCACGTTGGCCAATAGAACGGATGGTAGAGGCGGGTTACCCACTCGTCTACGCATTCTCACAAGGTACCCTGATCTCCGCCCCTGTATTTCCTTATTTTCTTCATGAGAATTACGGGGATTTGGGTCTTGTCTGAGAGCAACATTATATCCTTCGCGTCAGACTCATTAAAGAATCATCTTTGTCCAGTTTGAGGTGAGTAATCACTGTTCTGATATGCAGAAGCTATTTTCGGTCATAAGAGATGGTAGCATCAACATTATGTACAAAATAAGTTACAAACAATGTGAAAAAAACATACAAAATAGCACAATTGGTTAGGAGCCCGTAAAACGGCAGCCATCCCCTCCGGTGCCATTCTTTCCACAACTATTCTTTCCACGTCTAGGTCCCAAATGGCCCATTTTAGGATAGGATAGGATGAACTTTAATGTCCCTGAGGGGGAAATTGTCTTAGACAAGGTAGGGTACTTTTCTCTATATAGTGCACTACTTCAAAGAGCGAATCGGTTGTCATTTAGGACACAGTCAGAGTTGTTGTATTTTAGAATTTCTCAGCAGTCACCACCTATTGTACCTACAGTGCCTAGTGAAAGTCTACACACGGCTATCACAGTCTTCACATTTTGCAGCATTAAAATTATATCTAAAAAGGGAATACATTTGAATTGTTTCCTGCAGATCTACACAACTTACCTATTCAAAGTGAAAGAAAGTTAGAGAACATTTTCAAAATTAATTAAAAATAAAATAATGTTGATGTCTTGATTGCGTATGTCGTCACAACCCAGAGTTAATACTTGGTGGAAGCACCTTTGGCAGTCATTACAGCTGTGAATCATTTTGAATAAGATTCTACCAACTTTGCACAACTCTTAGGGGAACATTTGTCCAATCTTTTCGTCAAAATTGCTCAAGCTCTATACATTTGGTTGGGAATCATTGATGGACAGAAATATTCAAACTTTGTCTCAGATTTTCGAGCAGATTTAAGTCAGGACTGAGACTAGACCACTCAGGAACAAAAACAGAGACAAGGTTTGAATATTGCTGTCCATCAATGATTCCCAACCAAATTTACTGTGCTAAATTAACCAAATAGCTACCCGGACTTTCTGCATTGACCCTTTCTTGCACTAACGTTTTGTCTCATCACATACGCTGCTGCTACTGTTTATTTTCTGTCACTTTATTCCTACTTATATGTAAATATCTACCTCAATTACCTCGTACCCATGTACATCGACTCGGTACTGGTACCCCGTGTATATAGCCAAGTTATTGTTACTCATTGTGTATCTATTATTACTGTTATTATTACATGTTTTTACTTTTCTATTATTTCTCTATTTTCTTTCTCTCTGCATTGTTGGGAAGGGCCCGTAAGTAAGCATTTTACTGTTATTCTACACCAGTTTTTTACGAAGCATGTGACAAATAACATTTTATTTGAAATGGCACCCTATTCCCTATATAGTACACTAGAGCCCTTAGGGGTTTGGTCAAAAGTAGTGCACTATATAGGGAATAGGGTGCCACTTGGGATGCATTTACTGGTTCTGCCCAAACCCAGAATGCCCTGCAGGATCCCTGCAGCACCAATCAGAACACAGTTTATTAAACCCCCAGGACACACAAGCACACACATACACACACACGCCAGCGATTTTAATTTCCTACTGGTGTCCCATTCATGTTTAATGCATAATGAATTAATGATTCATAGGGAGAGAAGGAGAGAGAGAGGGATGAGGGTATTTTGGGGTGCTCACTCATTCATACAGTTAGAGTGTAACTTTACTCAACCAGGTAAATATATTTCACTGGATAACAGTTTTTCCTAAAGTCTTTGGTCATTCAACAAATGGCACCCTACAGGCTCTTGTTAAAAGTAGGGCACTATATAGTGAAAAGGTTATCAATTGGAACTTAGCCAGCAGCCACAGAGCTGTGGCCTGACCTTTGAAAGAGGAGGGGAATATGACCTTTTGGTTTGAAGTCATTATCGCATCCCTACTATACAATGATGGCCTTCAGGGTCCTTCCTTCCTTCCTTCCTTCCTTCCTTCCTTCCTTCCTTCCTTCCTTCCTTCCTTCCTTCCTTCCTTCCTTCCTTCCTTCCTTCCTTCCTTCTTGTGTGTGTCTCTCTCTTTCTCTCCATCTCACATCAGTTTGTCGATCTATATCCTGCATGTTGATGCTTTTTCCTGCTATAAGGATACACACACACACACACACACACACACACACACACACACACACACACACACACACACACACACACACACACACACACACACACACTGGACGTCCCATGGTGAGACGGGACACAGCTGGCCGAGGGGGAGTGTTCTTACCCCTCTTCTTCCTCTTCTCCTTCTCCTTCTCCTTTCCCCCTCTCCTCATGAGATGGAGCCGGAGAAGATGGCTGCTATTTTACAGCCCTCTAACCAATTGTACTATTATGTGTGTTTTTTCGCATTATTTGTAATTTATTCTGTACATAATGTTTCTGCCACCGTCTCTTATGACCAAAACGAGCTTCTGGATATCAGGACAGCGATTACTCACCTCATATTGGACGAAGATTTTTTCTTCAACGAGTTGGATGCAAAGGATATTCTACAGACACCCGACAAGGCCCAAATCCCTGTCATTCGCATGAGAAAGAGACGGAGATATCGTGGATGTAGGTCGGGGTGCCTTGTAAGAATCCAATGACGAGCGAGTAAACTGCCTCTTCCATCAATCCTATTAGCCAATGTTCAATCATTTGAAAACAAAATTGGATGACCTAAGACACCTACGTGAGAATGCTATTCATTGACTACAGCTCAGCGTTCAACACCATAGTGCCCTCAAAGCTAATCACTAAACTAAGGATCCTGGGACTAAACACCTCCCTCTGCAACTGGATCCTGGACTTCCTGACGGACCGCCCCCAGGTGGTAAGGGTAGGTAACAACACGTCTGCCACACTGATCCTCAACACGGGGGCCCTCAGGGGTGCGTGCTCAGTCCCATCCTGTACTCCCTGTTCACCCACACTGGCCAGGCACGACTCCAACTCCATCATTAAGTTTGCTGACTACACAACAGTGGTAGGCCTGATCACAGACAACGATGAGACATCCTATAGGGAGGAGGTCAGAGACCTGGCCGTGTGGTGCCAGGATAACAACCTCTCCCTCAACGTGATCAAGACAAATGAGATGATTGTGGACTACAGGGGGAAAAAAAGAGGACTGAGCACGCCCCCATTCTCATCGACGGGGCTGTAGTGGAACAGGTTGAGAGCTTCAAGTTCCTTGGTGTCCACATCACCAACGAACTATCATGGTCCGAACACACCAAGACAGTCGTGAAGAGGGCACGACAAAACCTATTCCCCATCAGGAGACTGAAAAGATTTGGCATGGGTCCTCAGATCCTCAAAAAGTTCTACAGCTGCACCATCGAGAGCATCCTGACTGGTTGCATCACCGCCTGGTATGGCAACCGCTCGGCCTCCGACCGCAAGGCACTACAGAGGGTAGTGCGTACGGCCCAGTACATCACTGGGACCAAGCTTCCTGCCATCCAGGACCTCTATACCAGGCGGTGTCAGAATAAGAATACAAATTGTCAGACTCAAGCCACCCTAGTCATAGACTGTTCTCTCTGCTACCGCACGGCAAGCGGTACCGGAGCGCCAAGTCTAGGTCCAAAAGGCTTCTCAACAGCTTCTATCCCCAAGCCATAAGACTCCTGAACAGCTAATCATGGCTACCCGCACTATCTTTTACGCTTCTGCTACTCTGTTTACTATTTACAATGGGGGAAAAATGTATTTAGTCAGCCACCAATTGTGCAAGTTCACCCACTTAAAAACATGAGAGAGGCCTGTAATTTTCATCATAGGTACACGTAAACTATGACAGACAAAATGAGAAAAAAAAATCCAGAAAATCACATTGTAGGATTTTTTATGAATTTATTTGAAAATTATGGTGGATAATAAGTATTTGGTCAATAACAAAAGTTTCTCAATACTTTGTTATATACCCTTTGTTGGCAATGACACAGGTTTGCACACATCTCAGGAGAGATTTTGTCCCAGTCCTCTTTGCAGATATTCTCCAAGTCATTAAGGTTTCGAGGCTGACGTTTGGCAACTCAAACCTTCAGCTCCCTCCACAGATTTTCTATGGGATTAAGGTCTGGAGACTGGCTAGGCCACTCCAGGACCTTAATTTGCTTCTTCTTGAGCCACTCCTTTGTTGCCTTGGCCGTGTGTTTTGGGTCATTGTCATGCTGGAATACCTATCCACGAACCATTTTCAATGCCCTGGCTGAGGGAAGGCGGTTCTCACCCAAGATTTCACGGTACATGGCTCCGTCCATCGTCCCTTTGATGCGGTGATGTTGTCCTGTCCCCTTAGCAGAAAAACACCCCCAAAGCATAATGTTTCACCTCCATGTTTGATGGTGGGGATGGTGTTCTTGGGGTCATAGGCAGCATTCCTCCTCCTCCAAACACGGCGAGTTGAATTGATGCCAAAGAGCTCGATTTTGGTCTCATCTGACCACAACACTTTCACCCAGTTCTCCTCTGAATCATTCAGATGTTCATTGGCAAACTTCGGACGGGCACTGACTATATGAGGAAGGAGGAGGTCGTCGGGTAAGCTTGGCGTCGGGTAAGCTTGGCTTTATACATTATAGCTTGGCTTTATACATAGCTTGAGCTTTGTCGAGTAAGGCCTAAACTATGTATTTAGATTGTAGTTAGGTATTGTAGGTAGGTATCGTGGGTTGTTGTATGTAATTATTGTAGGTTAGTTTTGTATTCGGCTGTGCCGGGTGTAGCACGAAGCTAGCTAGCTAGCTAACTCACCACCTGGACTAGCTGGCGAGTAGCTATTAGCAACGGTATAGTTGTTTCACGCCTGAGAGTGCCTGTAATTACGCCAGCTGGCTGCCTACAATAATTACATACAATAATTGCCTACCATTCAGCTGTTTTCTAACCTCACTGTCTGAACCGTTAACGTTAGGTAGCAAGTGGCTACTGTGCTTGAAATTTAGCTAGCTTGTTGCTACCTGGATAGCTACTAGTAAACAATAGCTGGAACGACCGAGCCGAACAGACGCGAACTGGCTGAGTCAATTCAGTGGCTAGCTTTGCACTTGGCTAGCTAACAGTAGCTGCTAGGGGTAAGTCATAACCTACACTTGTGTTTTGTTTTTTACATATTGATAGCCCGAGTCGTTCAAGGAATTCGGGACATGGGTGACTAGTTAACGTTAGTTTGGCTCTCTCTGTGTGTTCGTGCCGTGAAAGGAGGGGTTCTTCTTTGTCTGAAAGCAATGGCTAGCTAGTTTGCTAACTATTCTAGCTAACTAACTGGCTGAATAAGTTGACGACGGACTCGCTCAAGCTGTCGGGACTAACCCACAACGTTAGACACGGACACGAATGATCTGCTTGCGTGTTGATACACTGGTGGTTTGTTGTTGCCGAGTATTGGCGCTAAACCGTGTTGTTGGAGACCGGCATGCTAGCTGGCTGTGGCGTCTTATGACGAGGTGCCCGGACGTTTTTCACGGAATAATACTGCACCTAGTTAGCTAGCTGAATAAACTAAGTTAGTCTATTCCTAGAAAACATTGAACCGCTGTAGTTTACAACAATTATAGTTTCTGAGGTGGAAGTTGGGAGAGTTATATTTGGGAGTTGTGGTGAGGGAGGCCCCGCTCTCTCCTTTCCCAGATGTTTAGTTCATTTCATTCCGATCTCCTCTGCATTATTGTAGCCATCTGCTGCAGCCTGTCAACTATGCCTCTGCCTATCCCTGTTCTCTCCTCTCCGCACAGGCTACACAAACGCCTCACACCGCGTGGCTGCTGCCTCTCTAACCTGGTGGTCCCTGCACACACGACCCACGTGGAGTTCCAGGTCTCAGGCAGCCTCTGGAACTGCCGTTCTATTGCCAACAAGGCAGAGTTCATCTCAGCCTATGCTACCCTCCAGTCCCTCGACTTCTTGGCGCTGACGGAAACATGGATTACCACTGAAAACACTGCTACTCCTGCTGCTCTCTCCTCGTCTGACCATGTGTTCTCGCATACCCCGAGAGCATCTGGTCAGCGGGGTGGTGGCACAGGAATCCTCATCTCTCCCAAGTGGACATTCTCAATTTTTCCCCTGACCCATCTGTCTATCTCCTCATTTGAATTCCATGCTGTCACAGTCACTAGCCCATTTAAGCTTAATATCCTTGTCATCTATCGCCCTCCAGTTTCCCATGGAGAGTTCATCAATGAGCTTGACGCCTTGATAAGTTCCTTTCCTGAGGATGGCTCACCCCTCACAGTTCTGGGGGATTTCAACCTCCCTACGTCTACATTTGACTCATTTCTCTCTGCCTTCTTCTTTCCACTCCTCTCCTCTTTTGACCTCACCCTCTCACCGTCCTCCCCTACTCACAAGGCAGGCAATACGCTTGACCTCATCTTTACTAGATGCTGTTGTTCTACTAATCTCACTGCAACTCCCCTCCAAGTCTCCGACCACTACTTTGTATCCTTTTCTCTCTCCCTCTCCTCCAACACTACTCACTCTGCCCCTACACAGATGGTAATGCGCCGTCGCAACCTTCGCTCTCTCTCTCCCGCTACTCTCTCCTCTTCCATCCTATCATCTCTTCCCTCTGCTCAATCCTTCTCCCTCCAATCTCCTGACTCTGCCTCCTCAACCCTCCTCTCCTCCCCTTTCTGCATCCTTTGACTCTCTATGTCCCCTATCCTCCCGGCCGGCTCGGTCCTCCCCTCCAGCTCCGTGGCTTGATGACTCATTGCGAGCTCACAGAACAGAGCTCCGGGCAGCTGAGCGGAAATGGAAGAAAACTAGACTCCCTGCGGACCTGGCATCTTTTCACTCCCTCCTCTCTACATTTTCTTCATCTGTTTCTGCTGCTAAGGCCACTTTCTACCACTCTATAAATTCCAAGCATCTGCCTCTAACCCTAGGAAGCTCTTTGCCACATTCTCCTCCCTGCTGAATCCCCCCTCCCTCTCTGTGGATGACTTCGTCAACCATTTTGAAAAGAAGGTTGACGACATCCGATCCTCGATTGTTAAGTCAAATGACACTGCTGGTCCTGCTCACACTGCCCTACCCTATGCTTTGACTTCTTTCTCCCCTCTCTCTCCAGATAAAATCTTGCGACTTGTGACGGCAGGCCGCCCAACAACCTGCCTGCTTGACCCTATCCCCTCCTCTCTTCTCCAGACCATCTTCGGTGACCTTCTCCCTTACCTCACCTCGCTGATCAACTCATCCTTGACCGCTGGCTATGTCCCTTCCGTCTTCAAGAGAGCGAGAGTTGCACCCCTTCTCAAAAAACCAACACTCGATCCCTCTGATGTCAACAACTACAGACCAGTATCCCTTCTTTCTTTTCTCTCCAAAACTATTGAGCGTGCCGTCTTTAGCCAACTCTCTTGCTATCTCTCTCAGAATGACCTTCTTGATCCAAACCAGTCAGGTTTCAAGACTGGTCATTCAACTGAGACTGCTCTTCTCTGTGTCACGGAGGCTCTCCGCACTGCTAAAGCTAACTCTCTCTCCTCTGCTCTTGTCCTTCTACACCTGTCTGCTGCCTTTGATACTGTGAACCATCAGATCCTCCTCTCCACCCTCTCCGAGCTGGGCATCTCCGGCGCGGCTCACTCTTGGATTGCGTGCTACCTGACCGGTCGCTCCTACCAAGTGGCGTGGCGAGAAGCTGTCTCCGCACCACGTGCTCTCACCACTGGTGTCCCCCAGGGCTCAGTTCTAGGCCCTCTCCTATTCTCGCTATACACCAAGTCACTTGGCTCTGTCATATCCTCACATGGCCTCTCCTATCATTGCTACGCTGACGACACACAACTAATCTTCTCCTTTCCCCCTTCTGATAACCAGGTGGCGAATCGCATCTCTGCATGTCTGGCAGACATATCAGTATGGATGACGGATCACCACCTCAAGCTGAACCTTGGCAAGACGGAGCTGCTCTTCCTCCCGGGGAAGGACTGCCTGTTCCATGATCTCGCCATCACGGTTGACAACTCTGTTGTGTCCTCCTCCCAGAGTGCGAAGAGCCTTGGCGTGACCCTGGACAACACCCTGTCGTTCTCCGCTAACATCAAGGCGGTTACCCGATCCTGTAGGTTCATGCTTTACAACATTCGGAGAGTACGACCCTGCCTTACACAGGAAGCGGCACAGGTCCTAATCCAGGCACTTGTCATCTCCCGTCTAGATTACTGCAACTCGCTGTTGGCTGGGCTCCCTGCCTGTGCCATTAAACCCCTACAACTCATCCAGAATGCCACAGCCCGTCTGGTGTTCAACCTTCCCAAGTTCTCTCACGTCACCCCGCTCCTCCGCACACTCCACTGGCTTCCAGTTGAAGCTCGCATCTGCTACAAGACCATGGTGCTTGCCTACGGAGCTGTGAGGGGAACGGCACCTCCGTATCTTCAGGCTCTGATCAGTCCCTACACCCAAACGAGGGCACTGCGTTCATCCACCTCTGGCCTGCTGGCTCCCCTACCTCTGCGGAAGCATAGTTCCCGCTCAGCCCAGTCAAAACTGTTCGCTGCCCTGGCACCCCAATGGTGGAACAAGCTCCCTCACAACGCCAGGACAGCGGAGTCACTCACCACCCTCCGGAGACATTTGAAACCCCACCTCTTTAAGGAATACCTGGGATAGGATAAAGTAATCCTCCTTATGTATTTCTTGCACTCATTTGAGATCATTTCCACACTGACACGTAGAGCTGCACAATATGTGCAAAAAAATCTAGGCCTTATTGTTAACCAAATGTTGCAATTGCGATTTGACTTTCGATTTAGATCAAAACACTTGGGTAAACTGTTGAAATCATGGAAAAATAATGATTATTCTAATTCTAAAGTTAGAAGATACTAGTGGGCACTTTGAATACAGTGTTGTTTGACATGACAAAGAATGAAAATGCCAGGCAGGAGTTATTGTTGTGACAGGGTAGGAACAAAAGTGCTGGTCAGTGTTTCCTAGGGGACCCTATAGTCTTTGGCTACATTAAACGTTTTCTCTTAGCTACTTCATGTAGCTAACATATTCATGCTTCGCCTATTCCTCTTTGATTTAGAAGACACTGTTGCACAAACAACATGCTGATGTAGGCCTACACCATCACTGGTATCAGGCTGTATAGCTAGCTACGTTTGCTCTGACTTGATTTATTAGCTAGCTAGCTAGCCAGCAAACTAGCGATTAGCATTAGCGGCTAACACGACTTAGCCACAACTTGCTAAGAAAAGACAAACTAGCTGTTTGTAGATATAAGAAACCCAAACTAACAATGTAATTATAAAACGCTTTTGGATTTATATTAAGAAGCAACGTGGAAACAGCATCGTAGTCATCAACACTATTGCATGTTGTGGGGTTCTATTTTCTTATAACTGGATGTGATGACTAGCTTAAAAAGAATGCATTAATGATTAAGCATAAAAGGTTTGTACTGTACTGATATAAATTGTTTCACAACATCAAGCTGTGATTCATGTGAGGAACGTTAGGGGGTAGGATGAGATAAGACTTGTATTTCTCAAAGACACGAACACTGCCTCTATTGTGATCTGTGAACCGTCCAAGGACATGGGTACTGCAAAAAAGTGCTGACTTTCTGGATAAGTTGCAAAACAACTAGATGCCTGGCAACAGTGTGCAACAGTGGAGCGCCAAGGGGCTGGGACCAGCCTGTGCGCCAACGGATTGTCTGAGTAAGTCTAAACCACGATCAGTCTCTACCCTGATTGGCCAGCAGGGAGCGGGAACTATCTTTGTCAGAGTATTTTAAGAAGAACACATAACAATGGCTTAGTTCTCTGAGTGCCCTGCGTGGTATTTCAGTGGACCCATATATACAAACATCATATTTACCATTGAAGTGGTTTGCATTAATTAAAATACTAGTCTATTTAGAAGACGTGTATTGACCTCTTTTGTTTCTAATACCAGATTTGAATTGACGCAACTTAACAATGTGCTGAATTGACCATGCAGACTGAACGCTAGTGTCTTGTGGTCAAGCAACAACAAATGCGCTCCTTGAGTGACGGGGTGGGGCTAGGTCTGTGTGGCAAGCAGCATGGAGAGAGAGAGAGATGACTCAAGTAGCGGAGTAAACTATAAAAATGGATGTTACACAAATATAATATGCCATTTAGCAGACGCTTTTATCCAAAGCGACTTACAGTCATGCGTGCATAAATTTTTTTTGTGTATGGGTGGTCCCGGGGATCGAACCCACTACCTTGGCGTTACAAGCGCCGTGCTCTACCAGCTGAGCTACAGCGGACCACACACAAGGCGTATCACATTTAACCTCTTAAGGATCGGACCATTTTTTTTCCCATTTTCGCCTAAAATGACATACCCAAATCTAACTGCCTGTAGCTCAGGACCTGAAGCAAGGATATGCATATTCTTGATACCATTTGAAAGGAAACACTTTGAAGTTTGTGGAAATGTGAAATGAATGATGGAGAATATAACATATTAGATCTGGTAAAAGATAATACAAACAAAAAAACATGCATTTTTTTTTGTTTTTTTTGTTCCTTGCAAGAGAAAGGCCACAATAGTTTAGGCGCAATTTGCAGTGTGTGTGCAAAGTTTCAGATTGATCCAGTGAAGCATTGCAATACTGGACTATTTTGTATCAAGTCTGCCCAAACGTGCCGAATTGATCAATTGATAGATTTTCAAGTTCATAACTATAGAGAACATACAAAAATGATATGATAATACAAAATGTAAGTTTACACACTCCCAGGAATGTCATACATGATGGATCATTAGCTTATACACTAACTTTCACACATCTAGATGGCCGGGCGGGGTGGGTGTGGAGCCAGAGACAGCAGGGGTTCAAACTGTAGAACCCAGTTCCTACGTTTGAATATAAAAATTGATTTTATCAAACAAAACTATGCTACATTTTATCTCTGGGACCCTTAGGATGACAAATCAGAGCAAGATTACTGAATGTAAGTACATTATTTACTTTCAGAGGTGAATGTATCAAACCAGTTGCCGTGATACGTTTTTTGATGTTGTGCACTCTCCTCAAACAATAGCACAGTATTTATTCACTTTAATAGCTACTGTAAATTGGACAGTGCAGTTAGATTAACAACAACTTAAGCTTTCTGCCCATATAAGACATGTCTATGTCCTGGAAAGTTTGCTGTTACTTACAACAGTCATGCTAATCACATTAGCGCACGTTAGCCCAACCGTCCCATATACGGGACAACAATCTCGTAGAGGTTAACAAACCCAACATTCAAATACCATTATAGAAGATAAAGTAAAAACCCAAACCGGTGTGTGCATCGATACAGGTATATAGTAGAATACAGTATACCTCCCAGCCTGTAGTGTGCATGTGTTTGTCTGCAAGTGTGCATTTAAAAAATTTTACTACTACATGTGCGCATTGACATTATAGCATTACATGTATATGTGTATATGTACATATGTGTATTTGCATGAGTACTGTATGAACAATATCCTGTACATTGCTGAAGAACATGTAAAACAACCATGTAGTACACAATAAGACTTTAAGACCCTAGAGGGGATCCATGTACTGTATGTGTTGAGTCCCAAATGGCCCCCTATTTCCTATACTGTATATGCTAGGCTTAGGCGGTATACTGTATATACCGTATAACGGGGTATTTGGAAATAGCCACTGGATGGTTTTTCAATACCGTTGAAACTATTTCTTTGAAGTTTTTCTATACATTTTAATATTTGTATCTACTTTTTAAGTAAATACCTGCAGTCAACATTATGTTAGAAGATAAAGCAGATTGCATTATTCATTCCACCTGTCACATTATTTTACATGATGAAGTTTACCGTAGTTCCCCAGAACAAAATAAATAAATGTAAATAGCACAACTGGAGAAAGTGGGAGCAGGTGAGTCCAGCTGTGTATTGACGGGTCGCGTTTTATATTGAAAGTCAACAGTGTTTTTTTGTTTCAATAGATTGATCAGGGACGTGCAACTATAGTTTTCCTTCACAGAAAATACATTAGTGCAACACATTCGGACAAAAATAGCGTCATTTTCATCAGATGACAACAGAAGTGCAACGCTATTTGACTGGCAGCCACACAACATTTACATTTACATTTTAGTCATTTAGCAGACGCTCTTATCCAGAGCGACTTACAGTTAGTGAGTGCATACATTATTTTTTTATTTTTCATACTGGCCCCCCGTCGGAATCGAACCCACAACCCTGGCGTTGCAAACGTCATGCTCTACCAACTGAGCTACACCCCTGCCGGCCATTCCCTCCCCTACCCTGGACGATGCTGTGCCAATTGTGCGCCGCCCCATGGGTATCCCGGTCGCGGCCGGCTACGACAGAGCCTGGATTCGAACAAGGTTCTATTAGACCACTGCGCCACAAGTAGGCTAAATGAGCTTACAATGAAAAAGCAAGGTATTTTTTGCAAAAACTATGCATGGCCATCATATTTCAGTTTATTATAGAAAGAATGTAGCCAGCTACATTTCCTAAAGTTTTTCTTAAAGTGAATCTTGCATTTTACAGAGAAAAGTAGGCTGGCTACACCAAGTAGCAGAGAAAAATAGCTACACATCAGTCAGAGCACTGTCTGCTGATAGAACGCCCGTTCATGAATGATCATCCGAGTGGAGAAGTGCAACTGAAGCACAACATTAGTCTGATGCTGAGCAGAAATGACAATAAGAAGCATTTTAGATCTGCGTTTACAAAACGCAGCAAGATATTTCTTATGCGTTTTATATATTTTTCCTGCGTGAAAAATTAAGAACTCTGCATTAACGCAACCCCTAAATTTAACTTGCTAGTTATCTAAGTAAGTGGCTGAATTAATAAGGTGACAGGGCATCATATTGTGTTGGCTTTCTGCTGTGTTTGAGAAGTCAAAGCCCTTTAGATGAGTTATCTGTACAGCTGCCACTGCTATCTTTTGATTTCCTTGCGTTTTTTTCTCCTCTGTTCTCGGCCCGTCTGCTCCTCCCTCATCTTCTCAAAGCAGAGCAGAGCCGGCAGGCCCATTGCCCTAGCTCAGCCAGACTACACACACACAGCTGATCCAGAGCCAGTACTGTTCACATTCACTTGTAAATGTTGAAACTCACCAAAAATGACATTCGGTAGCACCTACCTATATATGTATACCTTTATGAGCTAGACTACCTGTCTTTGCAATTTTTTCCTTTTTTCGTTTGCTCTCGTTAGCATATTTAGCTAGCAGCCTCCATGGAAATTCACTATTACTTGTGTAACTTTTGTTAGCCTTTTTTGTTCGCTTTTTTTTGGCGCCCCCTTGTACCGTAAATCCTGGGATGAGAGAAGGACGGTATGAAAATCTGGATACCGCCCAACCATTTATTTGGGATTCAGTCAAAATGTACTGTAACAACTTATGAATGTGGAATGATGAATACATTAATTCACACACATACACAAGCATGTACACACACGCACACACAAACACACACACAGTCTTTTATAACTAACCTTGTGGGGACACAATTCATTCAAAATCTGAATCTGAAAAATCCTATTTTCCCTAATCCCTAACACTAACCCTTAATGTGTGTGTGTGTGCATGTGCGTATGTGTGTTTGTGTGTTATTATTATATTGATCATCCTGCAGCAGCATGTGACCTCTTGACGTTGTTTAGTCTGCTCTGTTCAGTTAAGAGAGAAGGGTAGAACAGTTTAGATAGCAGAGCGTAAAGCCTTGGCAGGAGTGACAAGGCTTTACGCTCTGCTGTCTAAACTGTTCTACCCTTCTCTCTTAACAGAACAGAGCAGACTAAACAACTTTTGTGGAATGAGAGTTTGGAGGAAATAGAGATTAAAAGGAGAGTGAGAGAGAGAGAGAGAGAGAGAGAGAGAGAGAGAAAGATAGGAACATAGACAGACATTCAGACAGACAGCCAGAGAGAAAAGAGAAAGAGCGAGAGAAAGCGAGAGATGTCCAATTAACAGGATAGCAGTATTAACTCTGACTTTGCTGAAGCTGGAACTACTATAATGACCACAATGCACCTGGAAGGGGCCACACCAGATTCCATCATTATCATCATTTACTAACCCTTCTTTAATAATTAACCCCATTACCACTCTGAATCGATGACAATCAATGATGTCATGACTGGGCACACACACACACACCAGATGTCTTCCTGTGTGAAATCGATGAGTACCCCCCCCCCCCACACACAAACACACAATTACACCCGCTCCACCTTCCTAAAACACACACATACACAAACACATTCTCTCTCTCTCCTCTTTTCTCTCTCCTTCCTCCTCTCATCTCTCTATCTTCTTATAGTCTATCTTCCTTGGTCTCTCGCTCTCCTCCCTGCCTCTCCCTCTGTCCACCTTCTTTCTCTCTCTCCTTCCTCCTCTCTTGTCTCTCTCCATCTTCCTCTCATATCTTCCAATAAAGGCTCAGTGCTGTCAAAAACATGATTTCCCTGTGTTTTATATAGATTTCCACACTATGAGGTTGGAATAATATTGTGAAAATTATGATAATGACCTTTTAGTGTAAGAGCTGTTTGAAAAGACTGCCTGAAATTCTACCTGTTTTGGTGGGAGGGAGTTTTGTCCTTCCATGGTGACATCAACATGCGGAAAATTATTTAATAGACCAATAAGAAAGAGAGTTCCAAACCTCTCTAACAAAAAACACCACATTTTCAGTTTTCCGCTCCCCACTCAAACCACTCCGAGACAGTCCTAGCAAAATTATTTCCTGAGAAATTGCTCTTTGCTAAGAAGCTTGAATGGAGCTGAAGGATGGGACTAATAACAACTAATAACAACAAGATAACTAATGTAAAGCATACTGACTCCATAATAACAATATAGGTTATAGGTTGAGAGCTTTTGTGAAAGAGCACAGTTAGAAAAATATGGCATATAGAAGCAAACCAGATGGACATCATGAAAATGATCAGACAGGTTGAGGGTAGAGGAAGTTCAGGAGTAAAAACAAACAAAATATAATTATTGTAAAAATTTACTGTGTCCATAAAATATATATAGTATGTATAAGCTGGAAGTAGAGGCCTAAGCGTTGTTGTTCACTAGTTTACTCCAATTAGGGAAGGAGTGGTGGGTTTGGAAAGTAATAAAGGGAAATATATTTTTTTTAAAGGATATGTATTTATAGGTATGTACAGTGGGGCGAACAAGTATTTGATACACTGCCGATTTTGCAGGTTTTCCTACTTACAAAGCATGTAGAGGTCTGTAATTTTTATCATAGGTACACTTCAACTGTGAGAGAAAATAATCCACATTGTATGATTTAAGTAATTAATTTGCATTTTATTGCATGACATAAGTATTTGATCACCTACCAACCAGTAAGAATTCTGGCTCTCACAGACCTGTTAGTTTTTCTTTAAGAAGCCCTCCTGTTCTCCACTCATTACCTGTATTAACTGCACCTGTTTGAACTCGTTACCTGTATAAATGACATCTGTCCACACACTCAATCAAACAGACTCCAACCTCTCCACAATGGCCAAGACCAGAGAGCTGTGTAAGGACATCAGGGATAAAATTGTAGACCTGCACAAGGCTGGGATGGGCTACAGGACAATAGGCAAGCAGCTTGGTGAGAAGGCAACAACTGTTGGCGCAATTATTAGAAAATGGAAGAACTTCAAGATGACGGTCAATCACCCTCGGTCTGGGGCTCCATGCAAGATCTCACCTCGTGGGGCATCAATGATCATGAGGAAGGTGAGGGATCAGCCCAGAACTACACGGCAGGACCTGGTCAATGACCTGAAGAGAGCTGGGACCACAGTCTAAAAGAAAACCATTAGTAACACACTACGCCGTCATGGATTAAAATCCTGCAGCGCACGCAAGGTCCCCGTGCTCAAGCCAGCGCGTGTCCAGGCCCGTCTGAAGTTTGCCAATGACCATCTGGATGATCCAGAGGAGGAATGGGAGAAGGTCATGTGGTCTGATGAGACAAAAATAGAGCTTTTTGGTCTAAACTCCACTCGCCATGTTTGGAGGAAGAAGATGGATGAGTACAACCCCAAGAACACCATCCCAACCGTGAAGCATGGAGGTGGAAACATCATTCTTTGGGGAAGCTTTTCTGCAAAGGGGACAGGACGACTGCACCGTATTGAGGGGAGGATGGATGGGGCAATGTATCGCAAGATCTTGGCCAACAACCTCCTTCCCTCAGTAAGAGCATCGAAGATGGGTCGTGGCTGGGTCTTCCAGCATGACAACGACCCGAAACGCACAGCCAGGGCAACTAAGGAGTGGCTCCGTAAGAAGTATCTCAAGGTCCTGGAGTGGCCTAGCCAGTCTCCAGACCTGAACCCAATAGAACATCTTTGGAGGGAGCTGAAAGTCTGTATTGCCCAGCGACATCCCCGAAACCTAAAGGATCTGGAGAAGGTCTGTATGGAGGAGTGGGCCAAAATCCCTGCTGCAGTGTGTGCAAACCTGGTCAAGACCTACAGGAAACGTATGATCTCTGTAATTGCAAACAAAGGTTTCTGTACCAAATATTAAGTTCTGCTTTTCTGATGTATCAAATACTTATGTCATGCAATAAAATGCAAATGAATTACTTAAAAATCATACAATGTGATTTTCTGGATTTTTGTTTTAGATTCCGTCTCTCACAGTTGAAGTGTACCTATGATACACAAATTACAGACCTCTACATGCTTTGTAAGTAGGAAAACCTGCAAAATCGGCAGTGTCTCAAATACTTGTTCTCCCCACTGTATGTATGTATGTATGTATGTATGTATGTATGTATGTATGTATGTATGTATGTATGTATGTGTGATATATATATATATATATATATATATATATATATATATATATATATATATATATATATATATATATATATATATATATATACATATATATATATATACATATATATATATATACATACACACACACACACACACACACACATATATATACAGTGAGGGAAAAAAGTATTTGATCCCCTGCTGATTTTGTTCGTTTGCCCACTGACAAAGAAATGATCAGTCTATAATTTTAATGGTAGGTTTATTTGAACAGTGAGAGACAGAATAACAACACAAAAATCCAGAAAAACGCACGTCAAAAATGTTATAAATTGATTTGCATTTTAATGAGGGAAATAAGTATTTGACCCCCTCTCAATCAGAAAGATTTCTGGCTCCCAGGTGTCTTTTATATAGGTAACGAGCTGAGATTAGGAGCACACTCTTAAAGGGAGTGCTCCTAATCTCAGTTTGTTACCTGTATAAAAGACACCTGACCACAGAAGCAATCAATCAATCAGATTCCAAACTCTCCACCATGGCCAAGACCAAAGAGCTCTCCAAGGATGTCAGGGACAAGATTGTAGACCTACACAAGGCTGGAATGGGCTACAAGACCATCGCCAAGCAGCTTGGTGAGAAGGTGACAACAGTTGGTGCGATTATTCGCAAATGGAAGAAACACAAAATAACTGTCAATCTCCCTTGGCCTGGGGCTCCATGCAAGATCTCACCTCGTGGAGTTGCAATGATCATGAGAACGGTGAGGAATCAGCCCAGAACTACACGGGAGGATCTTGTCAATGATCTCAAGGCAGCTGGGATAATAGTCACCAAGAAAACAATTGGTAACACACTACGCCGTGAAGGACTGAAATCCTGCAGCCCCCCCTGCTCAAGAAAGCACATATACAGGGCCGTCTGAAGTTTGCCAATGAACATCTGAATGATTCAGAGGAGAACTGGGTGAAAGTGTTGTGGTCAGATGAAACCAAAATCGAGCTCTTTGGCATCAACTCAACTCGCCGTGTTTGGAGGAGGAGGAATGCTGCTTATGACCCCAAGAACACCATCCCCACCGTCAAACATGGAGGTGGAAACATTATGCTTTGGGGGTGTTTTTCTGCTAAGGGGACAGGACAACTTCGCCGCATCAAAGGGACGATGGACGGGGCCATGTACCGTCAAATCTTGGGTGAGAACCTCCTTCCCTCAGCCAGGGCATTGAAAATGGTTTGTGGATGGGTATTCCAGCATGACAATGACCCAAAACACACGACCAAGGCAACAAAGGAGTGGCTCAAGAAGAAGCACATTAAGGTCCTGGAGTGGCCTAGCCAGTCTCCAGACCTTAATCCCATAGAAAATCTGTGGAGGGAGCTGAAGGTTCGAGTTGCCAAACGTCAGCCTCGAAACCTTAATGACTTGGAGAAGATCTGCAAAGAGGAGTGTAACAAAATCCCTCCTGAGATGTGTGCAATCCTGGTGGCCAACTACAAGAAATGTCTGACCTCTGTGATTGCCAACAAGGGTTTTGCCACCAAGTACTAAGACATGTTTTGCAGAGGGGTCAAATACTTATTTCCCTCATTAAAATGCAAATCAATTTATAACATTTTTGACATGCGTTTTTCTGGATTTTTTTGTTGTTATTCTGTCTCTCACTGTTCAAATAAACCTACCATTAAAATTATAGACTGATCATTTCTTTGTCAGTAGGCACAGGTATTTACTGTGCTTTGATTGACGAACAGCAAGCTTCACTAGTTTATAAAAAGGTGTCGAACTGATTGAATAACGTCGATCCCATATATTCTTGCCATTCATAAATCATACAACGGAGTTAAATGTCCATGGTATTGCATCGGGACAAGTAAAATAAAGATCTCGTTTGTATTTTAGATATGGAGTCCATCAGGCTTGCCAGACAGTGACGTTAAAGTTAGTGACTCTTCAGTAACCTACCGAATAGCATCGGTAAGAGAGCTGTTGGCGCCCTTATTTGCATACTGGTAGGCCTTTTGGCAATTATCTGCAGAAAAATTATGAAAACATTAGATGAAGATGGTGAATCCTCCTCACTGCAGGAACAATATCGAGGCTAGTGGAGAGATAGCCTCACTCTGGTCCAAAATATGATAAAAGAAAACAGATCGAATCGTTTTAAAAGCTAATGATACTTATATGGTATTTTCTAAGATATTGATATACAAATCAAATCAAATTGTATTTGTCACATGCGCCGAAAACAACAGGTGTAGACTTTACCGTGAAATGCTTGCTTACGAGCCCTTCCCACCAATGCAGAGTTTAAAAATTAAAATAAAATAGTAACACAAGAGGAATAAAATAAAATGCACAAGAATGGAGCTATATATAGGGAGTACCAGGACCAGCTCAATGTGCAGAGGTACAAGGTATTTGAGGTAGATACACTACATGACCAAAAGTATGTGTACACCTGCTTGTCAAACATCTCATTCCAAAATCATGGGCATTAATATGTAGTTGGTCCCCCCTTTGCTGCTACAACAGCCTACACTCTACTGGGAGCGCTTTCCAGTAGATGTTGAAACATTGCTGCAGGGACTTGATTCCATTCAGCCACAAGAGCATTAGTGAGGTCGGGCACTGATGTTGGACGATTAGGCCTGGCTCGCAGTTGGCGCTCCAATTCATCCCGAAGGTGTTAGATGGGGTTAAGGTCAGGGCTCTGTGCAGGCCAGTCAAGTTCTTCCACACCGATCTCGACAAACCATTTCTGTATGGACCTCGTTTTGTGCACGGGGGCATTGTCATGCTGAAACAGGAAAGGGCCTTCCCCAAACTGTTGCCACAAAGTTGGAAACACAGAATCGTCTAGAATGTCATTGTATGCAGTAGCGTTAAGATTTCCCTTCACTGGAACTAAGGGGCCGAGCCCGAACCATGAAAAACAGCTCCAGACCATTATTCCTCCTGCACCAAACTTTACAGTTTGCACTATGCATTTGGCAGGTAGCGTTCTCCTGGCATCCGCCAAACCCAGATTTGTCCATAGGACTGCCAGATGGTAAAGCGTGATTCATCACTACAGAGAACGTGCGTCTACTGCTCCTGAGTCCAAAACACTACGCGCTTCAGCACTCTGTGGTCCCGTTCTGTGAGCTTGTGTGGCCTACCACTTCGCAGCTGAGCTGTTGTTGCTCCTATATGTTTCCACTTCACAATAACAGCATTTACAGTTGACCGGGGCAAGATGAAGTCAGTACAGAAGGTTTGGGTACCATTAAATAACTATTTAGCAGTCTGGCTATTTAGCAGTCCTATGCCTTGGGGGTAGAAGTTGTCTTGGAGCCCCTTGGTCCGAGAGCTGATGCTCCGGTTCCGTTTGCCGGATGATTGCAGAGTGAAGAGTCTATGGCTTGGGTGGCTGGAGTCTTTGGCAATTTTGTCTGACACCGCCTGATATAGAGGTCCTGGATGGCAGGGAGCAGATAAGAGCATTGGGCCAGTAACCGAAAGGGTGCTGGTTTGAATCCCTGAGCTGACTAGGTGAAAAATCTGTTGATGTTCCCTTGAGCAAGGCACTTAACTCTAATTACTCCTGTAAGTCGCTCTGGATAAAAATGTACAAAAATGTACTGGTCTGTCTGCCCAATTTTCTGTAATGCTTTGTGGTCAAGGACAGTGCATTTGCCATACCAAGTGGTGATGCAGCCAATCAAGATGCTCTCAATGGTGTAGCTGTAGAGCTTTTTGAGGGCCCATGCCAAATCTTTTCAGCCTCCTGAGGGGGAAGAGGTGCTGCCGTACTGTAGGTCTACTGATTTTATCAAAGTGTTGAAAGTGGAGTAATCAACTGCTGCTTTCTGTGTAGCAAAGACCATGTTTAACACCTGCTTCATTCTTCAATCATACCTGTATTACAGATAGCTGAGAAACTACCTCTTAATTAAAAGGAAGCTTGAAGCCTGTGGAAGTCAGCAGACTTACAGGATTCTTTAAAGGCCCAGTGCAGTCAACATTATGTTTTTCCTGTGTTTTATATCATATTGTACAGCTGATGAAACTAACACTGTAAAATTGTGAAAAAATGGATCAGTGTTTTTCCTGTTTGTGGTTGAAAATAAAATCTAGCATTAGTTTTGTGGTTTAAAATCAAATCTAGCATTCGAATGTACCAGAGGCCACCAAAATAGAGCTTGTTTGGCAAAAATGTCTTAACCGGGGGAGCCTGTTGGCTACTTCATGTGCTTGTGGAAAGCACTGCTAATATTATGTTGATTTGATCACAATACCCACAGTACAGAAAAACGTTGATAGTGTAAACTAATGGGGAAAACTCTAGTAAAGTTGAGTGAAGTTCAATCTTGTGCATCTCTGCGTGGGCTGGTATTTCTTCTGCGTGGCAGTCCTGGGGGAGCTGCGCGCCATTGCCTCTGTCTATCTGTATTCCTCTGTTTTTTCGTCACCACCCACCAACCCTCCCTCCCTCCTTCCTCCTTCTCCCCCCTACCTCTCCCCCCTCTCTCTATCTATGTTGTGAGTGTTTTCTGAGGGACCTTGGGAGTAGTGGGAGTAGTACAAGGCTAAAACTCTGTGACAAAAAGGCACATCCACTTCTGTCAAACACTGATTAAAAAGACAAATACACACATTCAGGGTTGCTATCTCTGTGCTATTAAGTTGAAACGGACCAGAAATACATTACCATATACTGTATAAAACTGTTTTTTAAAAAGCCTGTAAAAGACAGGCTCTGTGAAAGTGTATTTTCACAAACACACTTACATTTACATTTTAGTCATTTAGCAGACGCTCTTATCCAGAGCGACTTACAGTTAGTGAATACATTTTTTTTTTTATACTGCCCCCCCGTGGGAATCGAACCCGCAACACTGGCGTTGCAAACGCCATGCTCTATCAACTGAGCTACATCCCTGCCGGCCATTCCCTCCCCTACCCTGGACGACGCTGGGCCAATTGTGCGCCGCCCATGACTCACACATCTAATTAAGTCCTCCACACATAACCAAGAACAGGCAACAAACAGTAGACACACACACACACACACACACAGGTTGAACTGAGCAAATTCCTGAAAACAAAAATTAGCTTTTTGGTCTTAATTTAAGGTTAGGTTTAGAATCTGAATTTATGACTTTGTGGCTGTGCCAGCTAGTGACCACCCTGCAGTGCTGCCTCCGGAACAAGATGAATGATGAAAAATGCTAACATTGACACACATTGACTGATAGACGCAATCACACACACACACGCACTCACTCACACACAAACACACACACACAAAGACTAAGTCACACTCATTAAAGGCAGACACCAAAGAAACCTAAGCACAGTAACATCTGCTGTGGCTATTTCTCTATCTGTCGCTGAGAGCAAAAAAACACATCTTCATTCACATGGGCTAAGAGAACACACACACACACACACACACTGTACCCAGTCAACACTTGGCTAATGGTGGTCTGTCTTTCTGTCTTTGTCTATTTCTGCTTCTCTCTTTCACTAAAAATAGGATGAAAACACTTGAAGAGCTCTCTCCCTCTTTTCTCTCCCTCCCTCAATCTCTCCCTTTTCTGAGAGGCACTCTGTGGAAGACAGGGTACTCAGAGAACAACAGAGTCATAGATGGACGTAGACTTCCCTCCCTCTCCTCCCTCATTCTTTTACATCCCGAAATATGAATTCCCTCCTTATCTCTTCCCGCTCTCTTGTCTTATTCTCTCTCACTTTTTCTCTCTCTCTCTGGCCTTACTTCAGGTTGTTTTGACTCCTCCAGAGGCCCGGGGCTCTCAGACAGCTCTCTTTATCCCAGAACGGCTCTCTCTCAGTGGGTAAAGGACCCTCTCAACATCTCCATCTCTCCTCTGGTTCTCTCTCTCTCTCAAACACACACTCCAACTCATTCATATCCAGTAACAATGGATGTTCTGTCAGTGATGCTATAGAACCTCTTCCACAGGGCTCTTCAATGAGCCGAGCCCAGGCTAAGAGAGGATGAGTACCTACACACACAATGTACGGACACACACAAACACATACACACCACTTGCATATAGCTAGACAAACACACCCTCATACACTTACACGTCCGAAGACACACTCATGCGTACATACACACAAGCACACTCTCTCACACACACACACACACACACACACTCTCACTCCAACAGGAGAGTTGTGAGGCCCAGTCATTATAAGGTAGGAGGGAGTGGGGCCGTGGGACTTTGGGACTTCTGTCTTTCCCTGACTTGGGAATGATGACAGAGTGGGAATGGAGAGAGAAAGAGACAAAGGTGTGGGAAGCGGTTTGGAATGAGAGGGTACACGGACATACACACACAAACTCACGAACACATCAAATCAAATCAAATGTTATTTGTCACATACGCAGATGTTATTGCGGGTGTAGCAAAAGCTTTTGCTTCTAGCTCCGACAGTGCAGTAATATCTACCAAGTAATATTTAACAATTTCACAACATATACCCAATACACACAAATCTAAGTAAGGAATGGAATTAAGAATATATACATACATGGACGAGCAATGACAGAGCGGCATGGACTAAGATACAGTAGAATATTATAGAATACAGTATATACATATGAGATGAGTAATGCAAGATATGTAAACATTATTAAAGTGACTAGTGTTCAATTTCTTAGTGGCCAGTGATTTCAATAGGCAGCAGCAGCCTCTAATGTGCTAGTGATGGTTATTTAACAGTCTGATGGCCTTGAGATAGAAGCTGTTTTTCAGTCTCTCGATCCCAGCTTTGATGCACCTGCACTGACCTCGCTCGGGTGGTTGATGTCCTTGATGATCTTTTTGGCCTTCCTGTGACATCGGGTGCTGTAGGTGTCCTGGAGGGCATGTAGTTTGCCCCAGTAATGTGTTCGGCAGACCGCACCACCCTCTGGAGAGCCCTGCGGTTGCGGGCGGTGCAGTTGCCGTACCAGGCGGTGATACAGCCCGACAGGATGCTCTCAATTGAGCATCTGTAAAAGTTTGTGAGGGTTTTAGGTGCCAAGCCAAATTTCTTCAGCCTCCTGAGTTTGAAGATGCTCTGTTGCGCCTTCTTCACCACACTGTCTGTGTGGGTGGACCATTTCAGTTTGTCAGTGATGTGTAAGCCAACACACACACACAAACATACACAGGAGGCTAAGTATCTGGATGTCGATAGTGTGTGTGAATATTGTTAGCTATCTGCTGCAACGCTTCAGTGGTTTAATGAACATTTTCACTTCTCGAGCCAGTGTGTCAAAAGCTACAGCGTACGTCGTTTCACACAATTTTAGCACTACAACACTGATAGTGCTGATAGTATGAATGTGTGTGCGAGCTTGTGTGCATGTGCGTGTGTGAGAGAGTGTGCTTGTGTCTTGTTGTTGAGAAATGACCTTGCAGCTGGAGTCAAAATTAACTGACAAAACACGAAAAGATTCCAAAACTTCGGAGTGAGAGAGAGCACACGAGAGGGAGAGAGAGAGAGAGAGAGAGGGGAAAAAGAGAGAGAGGGGGGATGACAAGATGAGCTCTTCTATGCAAATAGATACAAACCTCCCTTTATCTCTCTCTCTCTCTCTCTATCAAGGTCAACTAGAGAGCCATTTGTTTTATATTTTCTTCAATTTCTCTCCTCCAAGTTGTGTTTGTTAGCACTTTACAAAGAGAACACAAGGAGTTATTTGGGGAAAAGACAGAGCAGGAAAAGAGAGAGAGAGATTCGAACTTCAGAAAGACAAAGGGTGAAGAGCAAATGCAAAGTAGCCATCTGCACCTCTCACATCTAACTTGTTGTTTTCAGAGAGAAAAAAGAGAGAGTTAGAGCGAGAGAGAGAGATGGAGGGAGACAGAGAGAAAAAAACAGAGAAAGAGAGGGAGAGAGACAGATTTGCTGCAGGTACTGCTCCATTAGTGAAACAGAAAGAGAAAGAGAGTGGGAGAGAGAGAGAGAGAGGTAAAGGCTGAGAGCAGTGTAATTTACACACTTTGATGGACACTGGGGACCTATTCCAGGCCTTTTACAGCCAATGCCGCACTGTCTCGGGGTGTGTGTGTGTGTGTACCTGCCTTCTATTTCTGCTGTTGGTCATGAGGGACAGAGAAGAGCACATCTCACCTAGGACAGACCACTTAACCCTGGCCCTCTGCCATCATAAATCTTCTTATAGAGAACACACACACACACACGCATACACATACGCACACACAAAACACACAAACTAGGACAAAGTAGAAAGGCAGGTACCCTAAGTACTGCAACAGAGTCATCAAATGTCAAAAGAATACATGTATAATAATAATAATAATAATAATAATAATAATAATAATAATAATAATAATAATAATAATAATAATAATAAAAAAATATTTAAAAAATGGGACTTACAGTATATAGCGCTTTTCAGTGACCCAAAGTCGCTTGATGTCATATATTGCCGTATGACTATGATGTTTATAAAAACTCAGAACATATACACACACACACACACACACACACACACACACACACAGCTCTCTTTCTGTGTGAGGCCCGCAACCAACCTCAACAGACCTCCATTTGTTTCTCTCTTTCTTAAATTTCTCTCTTTTTTTTCTCTTTCTTCCTCGCTCAATCCCTCTTCCTCTCTTTTTCTCTCTTTGATAAAGGAAGAAACAGTATTAGACATCAGACAGACTGAGGACAAGAGCTGTCCTTATACCAGTGGCGGTCAGTGCAGTTTAAGATGAGGGAAGACCATTTTTTTTAATGAGCATGGCCTTATTTCTATTACAGCATATTGGATGACTGTCCTTCATATTCCATTCACCCAGTTCAATGTAACAGCGATAGGTTTAGGCTACTACATGACACTCAAAGTTTCCCTATACCCATCATGAGGCTGCTACAACCTAGCCTATGAATGAAAGTTTACAACATAGATGCACACAGGTCAATAATGCCTTGCACACTCTTGCCTGCATCTAGCTGGTATAGGATGTAATCATTAGTCCAACAGTTGCAAACAAGAGTTTCTATTGGACAGATTCAGGTATGTTTATCCCCGTTTTGTTCTGTTTAAGAAATGTTTTTCAACAGAATCAGCGGAATGAATACATCCCTGATCACACGTAAACACAGTTCACTTTCATAACAACCACATTGTATTCCTTCTCGCATCTATGCACTCTCCTCCTCTCATCTTTTCCCTTAGTCGCTTGAGGACGTCAATACACAACACATCAGCTGTATGTGACCAGGCGAATAAACCTTTCCAAGCCAAACTATATCATAACTGCTACACACAGCCTACATCGTTGTCACCATATTAGCTAAGGTAACATCATAGTCAACATAGCTAATAGAACTAACACATTAATAAACCTGCTACAATCATGCAGTAACGTTACAGTGTTCAGTCAGTAAGCAGTTTAGCACTTACACCGGCGGGCCCCGGTGGCAATACATTTGTAAAACCAAAAGCTTACCTTGACTTGGAAGAGTTCAGTGTTGTGCTGGATAGTCATAACTCTTGTCTGCAAGGAAATACCTAGTTAAGCTGCAGCTGGCCCAAAACAGAGCGGCACATCTTGCTCTTCATTGTAATCAGAGGGCTGATATAAATACTATGCATGCCAGTCTCTATTGGCTAACAGTTGAGGAAAGACTGATTGCATCACTTCTTGTTAAAAAAAAAAAGTGTTGAAAATCCCAAATTGTTTGCATAGTCAACTTACACACAGCTCTGACACACACACTTACCCCACCAGACATGCCACCAGGGGTCTTTTCACAGTCCCCAAATCCAGAACAAATTCAAGAAAGTGTACAGTATTATATAGAGCCATTACTGCGTGGAACTCCATTCCATCTCATATTGCTCAAATAAACAGCAAACCTGGTTTCAAAAAACAGATAAAGCAACACCTCACGGCACAACGCCTCTCCCCTATTTGACCTAGATAGTTTGTATGCATGTATTGATATGTAGAGCCTTAAAAGAAAAATATATGTAGTTCTGTCATTGAGCTGTTCTTGTCTATTAATGTTCTGTATTGTGTCATGTTTCATGTTTTGTGTGCATCCCAGGAAGAGTAGCTGCTGCTTTTGCAACCAACTGGCAAGTGTCTTCACTGACATTTTCAACATGTCCCTGACTGAGTCTGTAATACCAACATGTTTCAAGCAGACCACCTGTTCCCAAGGACACTAAGATAACCTGCCTAAATGACTACCGACCCGTAGCACTCACATATGTAGCCATGAAGTGCTTTGAAAGACTGGTCATGGCTCACATCAACACCATCATCCCAGAAACCCTAGACCCACTCCAATTTGCATACCGCCCCAACAGATCCACTGATGATGCAATCTCTATTGCACTCCCCACTGCCCTTTCCCACCTGGACAAGAGGAACACCTACGTGAGAATGTTATTCATTGACTACATCTCAGCGTTCAACACCATAGTGCCCTCAAAGCTCATCACTAAGCTAAGGATCCTGGGACTAAACACCTCCCTCTGCAACTGGATCCTGGACTTCCTGAGGGGCCGCCCCAGGTGGTAAGGGTAGGTAACAACACATCTGCCACGCTGATCCACAACACAGGGGCCCCTCAGGGGTGCGTGCTCAGTCCCCTCCTGTACTCCCTGTTCACCCATGACTGCATGGCCAGGCACGACTCCAACACCATCATTAAGGTGCCGACGACACAACAGTGGTAGGCCTGATCACCGACAACGATGACACAGCGTATAGGGAGGAGGTCGGAGACCTGGCCGTGTGGTGCCAGGATAACAACCACTCCCTCAACGTGATCAAGACAAAGGAGATGATTGTGGACTACAGGAAAAAAAACAGGACTGAGCACGCCCCCATTCTCATCGATGGGGCTGTAGTGGAACAGGTTGAGAGTCCACATCACCAACAAACTATCATGGTCCAAACACACCAAGACAGTCGTGAAGAGGGCACGACAAAGCCTATTCCCCCTCAGGAGACTGAAAAGATTTACCAGGCGGTGTCAGAGGAAGGCCCTAAAAATTGTCAAAGACTCCAGCCACCCTAGTCATAGACTGTTCTCTCTGCTACCGCACGGCAAGCGGTACCGGAGCGCCAAGTCTAGGTACAAAAGGCTTCTCAACAGCTTCTACCCCCAAGCCATAAGACTCCTGAAGAGCTAATCATGGCAACCCGGACTATTTGCACTGCCCCCCCACCCATCCCCCTCTTTTACGCTGCTGCTACTCTGTTTACTATTCATGCATAGTCACTTTAACTCTACCCACATGTACAGTGGGGAGAACAAGTATTTGATACACTGCCGATTTTGCAGGTTTTCCTACTTACAAAGCATGTAAAGGTCTGTAATTTTTATCATAGGTACACTTCAACTGTGAGAGACGGAATCTAAAACAAAAATCCAGAAAAACACATTGTATGATTTTTAAGTAATTCATTTGCATTTTATTGCATGACATAAGTATTTGATACATCAGAAAAGCAGAACTTAATATTTGGTACAGAAACCTTTGTTTGCAATTACAGAGATCATACGTTTCCTGTAGGTCTTGACCAGGTTTGCACACACTGCAGCAGGGATTTTGGCCCACTCCTCCATACAGACCTTCTCCAGATCCTTTAGGTTTCGGGGCTGTCGCTGGGCAATATGGATTTTCAGCTCCCTCCAAAGATGTTCTATTGGGTTCAGGTCTGGAGACTGGCTAGGCCACTCCAGGATACTTGAGATGCTTCTTACGGAGCCACTCCTTAGTTGCCCTGGCTGTGTGTTTCGGGTCGTTGTCATGCTGGAAGACCCAGCCACGACCCATCTTCAATGCTCTTACTGAGGGAAGGAGGTTGTTGGCCAAGATCTCGCGATACATGGCCCCATCCATCCTCCCCTCAATACGGTGCAGTTGTCCTGTCCCCTTTGCAGAAAAGCATCCCCAAAGAATGATGTTTCCACCTCCATGCTTTACGGTTGGGATGGTGTTCTTGGGGTTGTACTCATCCTTCTTCTTCCTCCAAACATGGCGAGTGGAGTTTAGACCAAAAAGCTCTATTTTTGTCTCATCAGACCACATGACCTTCTCCCATTCCTCCTCTGGATCATCCAGATGGTCATTGGCAAACTTCAGACGGGCCTGGCTTGAGCAGGGGGGCCTGGCTTGAGCTGGGGGACCTTGCATGCGCTGCAGGATTTTAATCCATGACGGCGTAGTGTGTTACTAATGGTTTTCTTTGAGACTGTGGTCCCAGCTCTCTTCAGGTCATTGACCAGGTCCTGCCGTGTAGTTCTGGGCTGATCCCTCACCTTCCTCATGATCATTGATGCCCCACGAGGTGAGATCTTGCATGGAGCCCCAGACCGAGGGTGATTGACCGTCATCTTGAACTTCTTCCATTTTCTAATAATTGCGCCAACAGTTGTTGCCTTCTCACCAAGCTGCTTGCCTTTTGTCCTGTAGCCCATCCCAGCCTTGTGCAGGTCTACAATTTTATCCCTGATGTCCTTACACAGCTCTCTGGTCTTGCCCATTGTGGAGAGGTTGGAGTCTGTTTGATTGAGTGTGGGGACAGGTGTCTTTATACATGTAACGAGTTCAAACAGGTGCAGTTAATACAGGTAATGAGTGGAGAACAGGAGGGCTTCTTAAAGAAAAACGAACAGGTCTGTGAGAGCTGGAATTCTTACTGGTTGGTAGGTGATCAAATACTTATGTCTTGCAATAAAATGCAAATTAATTACTTAAAAATCATACAATGTGTTTTTCTGGATTTTTGTTTTAGATTCCGTCTCTCACAGTTGAAGTGTACCTATGATAAAAATTACAGACCTCTACATGCTTTGTAAGTAGGAAAACCTGCAAAATCGGCAGTGTATCAAATACTTGTTCTCCCCACTGTACATATTACCTCAATTACCTCGACTAGCCGGTGCCCCCGCACATTGACTCTGTACCGGTACCCCCCTGTATATAGCCTCCCTACTGTTATTTTACTTTACTGTTGCTCTTTAGTTATTTGCTTTTATTTGTTTCACTTAACACTTTTTTATTTTACTTTGTAATTGTTTTAAAAACTGCATTGTTGTTTAAGGGCTTGTAAGTAAGCATTTCACTGTAATGTCTACACCTGTTGTATTCGGCGTATGTGGTAAATCAAATGTTATTTTATTTGAGCTAATGGGGATCCGAATAAAATACCAAATACTAAGTAGCCAGCTAGCTAACATAGCATCCCTCTGTTTGAGCAGAATAAACTAGCTAGCTGCATTTGCTAGCTAGGTACGTGAAACTGAAACTGAAGAAAAAAAGACTCACTCTCTCTCTCTTGCTTCTCCTTCATTTTGGAATAAATTAATTTGTTCAAAACTGTTCAACTATTGTCTTTCTCTCTGAGTCAAATACTCGGCACATTTTCTGCACTGCAGTGCTAGCTAGCTGTATCTTATGCATTCTCTGATCCTTTGATTGAATGGACAACATGTCAGTTCATGCTGCATGAGCTCTGATAGGTTGGAGGATGTCGTCCGGAAGTTGTCATAATTACTGTGTAAGTCTATGGAAGGAGGTGAGAACCTTGAGCCTCCTAGGTTTTGTATTAAAGTCAATGTAGCCAGAGGAGGACGGAAGCTAGCTGTCCTCCGGCTACACCATGGTGCTACCATACAGAGTGCTGTTGAGGCTACTGTAGACCTTCATTGCAAAATAGTATGTTTTAATCAATTATTTGGTGACGTGATAATATTTAGTATAGTTTTATCTGAAAAGGACAACTTTTTTAATGTTTTACAAATAGTATTTTCTGAAAATCACTGATCATCCCCTTCCTCCTCTGAGGAGCCTCCACTGCCTTATACCCCAATACAAACACACACACGCACATGTACACACACACACAAACCAGAATTCTTTAGGCTTGTGGAAATGTCAGAGATATAGAAGGAATCCCCAAGTCTGGCTAAGGATGGAAGGAGAGAGAAGAGAGGAAATAGTGGAGCCTTTAGGGAGAGGGAAAGGAGAAAAGTAGAGGAGGAAGAGAGAAAAGAAAGTGAGAAAGGAGAAAAGAAAGAGAGAAGAGATGAAATAATGGAGCCTACAGGGAGAGGTGGAGAGAAAGGCAGAGGAGAGAAAATGAAGGAGAGAAGAGAGAGAGTGGAACTATCTGTCTGAGAGAGATAAACGCATTAATGGACAAGCCAGCTGGAAGGAAGAGGTGGAATGAAAAGAGGAGAAAAGAGAAGGAAAGAAAGAAGAGCGAGAGAGGCTGTACTTGTGGAAAGGGCAGTCTGTCTTTGCTCTTCTCTCTCCTCTCTAGTGTCCAGAAAAAACAGTGTATGGGTGCATCCATGTGTGCGTGTGTGTGCATGCGCGCGCAAGTGTGCGTGTGTGTGTGTGTGTGTGAAAACCAGGATGTACAGGAAGGACAGCTGCAGAAAGCAGGGGGTAAAACAGAGGATGAGAGGAGTCAGAGAAGGAGAGAGAGAGAGAGAGAGAGAGAGAGAGAGAGAGAGAGGTAGATAGAGGCAGAGATAGAGAGCGAGAGAGAGAGAGAGAGCGAGAGAGCGAGGTTTGATAAACAAGACAGACATGGGACCTTTCAAGCAGAGGTGATCGAACACACGCACATGCACACGGAAACCATTGACCTGAGTGGACTGACATTAGAACACAGTGCCAAAACAGACAACAACACTAAGCCAAGCCATGCCAACTGGACTACTGCCAATAAGGACACCTACACACACACATTCTCAATACACTCAATACATTTCTGCTCAAGGTAGAAGCCTAGTTCCCATCTCTGTTCAGCTATTACATTCCACTCCTTGCAATTCCTGTCATTTACTAAAGAGGCTGGCCTTTCGGCAATCTTTAAATATGAACATGCTATCATTAATGAGCTCAAGGAGATCAGAGGACTTGATCCCGAGTCGATAACCCTCACAGCTATCATCCACAATGTTTATGCAAATTAGACTGATAGGAAAACATTCTAACTTAATTCATAAATTAGATTGGAAACATTCAAACATTGGGCATTCTGATGTAATACATTTCATTGTAAACATAAACATTGGGCATGGGGAGAACAGAGGAATCCCGTTTATTGCATTTTTACCACTAGCCAATGTGATCACATCACACCAGAGAACCTCTTGCCATTCAAACTTCCTCGCCAGTTTCATAGTGAAGGCTGTAGCCTATTATACAGTATATCCAGCAAGCAAGAGCAAGGTGCTACTTTCCTCGAATATATAGACTGAGTGTACAAAACATTTAGGACACCTGCTCTTTCCATGACATAGACTGACCAGGTAAATCCAGGTGAAAGCTATGATCCCTTATTGATGTCAGTTAAATCCACTTCAATCAGTGTAGACAAAGGGGAGGAGACAGGTTAAAGAAGGATTTTTAAGCCTTGAGACAATTGAGACATTAATCCACCATTCATATGCTATCCTATATATTAGGCCTAGCCTACGAGAGTGAATTCAGGCACCCACCTGTGTTACGCAAAAAAAATGATTTGTTTTGAGGTAATTAATTAAAGTTCAACATCGCCAAATTAAATGTGCAATAGAAAAGTAGGCCTAGGCCTATTTAATGAAACCCTGGCTGTTGATGTAGGAATCCCCGATTCCCCACTGAGATACTTTTGGGAAATGGCAAGTTCACTTTTTCATCCGCAACGCACAGGGCCGTGCACAGGCCTTTCAGGCAGCAGGTGCTCAACATGAAAAAAGGGCACCTACCGGCACCTACCGGCACTCATCGGCTATCAGATGATCATTGATGTTGATGACTGACGTAAATCTGCTAGTTATCTAGCTAATTCGTTTTTTACTGATTGTGATTTATCTTCACAATCTCCGTACGGGCAGACTGGGAGACAAGCGCAACCGGGCGCGTGCAAGCTCCGTACAACCAACCAACGGAAGAGGTGGGGGGGGGGCGAACTTGATGACGTCATGACGACTTGCGGGCAGTGGGTTCAGAACAACACCCAAAAGGGCACTTGGCGAGTGGGAGGTTAAAGAGGCAGGTGCTTGGGAACAAGACCCCTATCTGTGCACGTGCCTGTAAACGCATCAAGTGCAAGTGCGCTGTCCAGCAGCTCTCATCAGCAGGATGGGGGGCTTTTCATTAGGAGGGACGTCTACCATGGATCGCTAAAATAATGATTATGATCACATTTCCTCAATTTAAATATTAGGCCTATGGGGACACATATACATTTGGCAGCCAATCACAAGTGCCTTGTATCATCTAGACATGATGTTGAAATATATTCTTTAGCATTATGCTATAATGTAGCCTAGGCCTACTTTCTGATGGACTACAGCCAAGATTTGAAGGTGAGCCTAGGTTTTTAATATGTTTTAGGAAAGGAGAAATATGTCCATTCAGAAAGTTTCCTAAAGTAGCCTGTCTGGACTACATCTCTTAATAAGAGGAAGGACAAATAATATAACTCAAATGAGCATAACAAAATCCAGAAATTTAAGCAAGTCATGATGATCAGCATACAGTATGTGCGAGGAATGAAGACAGGTGCCAGTTTTGCGCAAACATAGCTGGATTGAATCATTACGGAGTCTTCTCTAGCCACTTTGAACAACAAGATCTTGCATTGACACTGCCTTCTTACAAGGGAATGACCGCAGCAGGTCGTAGCAGTATTGTTTATTGTTGTTCTTAAAATTCTAATCCTATATTGCGCCAAATTAGTGCGCACCCAAGGTTCCATAACGTTGTCATGGAAAATATGAATGTTGTTTCCAACTACCATATCAGCAACTGCGCTGTAAATCCGGCTGCATATTGGACATTGAGATTGCCGAAAGGCCAGGAGTGGCAAGGAGTGGAATGTTAGCTAAAAAGACTGGTACCCAGACTAGATGTACAGTACATAGGAAATACAACAGAGAGAAAGAGAGAAGAGATAGAAAGAGAGAAAGGGAGAGAGAAATGCAAAACAAGAATGACATCATCAGAGCAAGATGCAAATATCAAACTCATTCGCGAGAGCCCATGTGGGTTTGTTTGCATTTGTGTGTGTGTGTATACAGTGGGGAAAAAAAGTATTTAGTCAGCCACCAGTTGTGCAAGTTCTCCCACTTAAAAAAATGAGAGAGGCCTGTAATTTTCATCATAGGTACACGTCAACTATGACAGACAAATTGAGAGAAAAAAAATCCAGAAAATCACATTGTAGGATTTTTTATGAATTTATTTGCAAATTATGGTGGAAAATAAGTATTTGGTCACCTACAAACAAGCAAGATTTCTGGCTCTCACAGACCTGTAACTTCTTCTTTAAGAGGCTCCTCTGTCCTCCACTCGTTACCTGTATTAATGGCACCTGTTTGAACTTGTTATCAGTATAAAAGACACCTGTCCACAAATGGAAGACATACAAGACCACTGATAATCTCCCTCGATCTGGGGCTCCACGCCAGATCTCACCCCGTGGTGTCAAAATGATCACAAGAACGGTGAGCAAAAATCCCAGAACCACATGGGGGGATCTAGTGAATGACCTGCAGAGAGCTGGGACCAAAGTAACAAAGCCTACCATCGGTAACACACTACGCCGCCAGGGACTCAAATCCTGCAGTGCCAGACGTGTCCCCCTGCTTAAGCCAGTACATGTCCAGGCCCGTCTGAAGTTTGCTAGAGTGCATTTGGATGATCCAGAAGAGGATTGGGAGAATGTCATATGGTCAGATGAAACCAAAATATAACTTTTTGGTAAAAACTCAACTCGTCGTGTTTGGAGGACAAAGAATGCTGAGTTGCATCCAAAGAACACCATACCTACTGTGAAGCATGGGAGTGTAAACATCATATGTTTTGGGGCTGTTTTTCTGCAAAGGGACCAGGACGACTGATCCGTGTAAAGGAAAGAATGAATGGGGCCATGTATCGTGAGATTTTGAGTGAAAACCTCCTTCCATCAGCAAGGGCATTGAAGATGAAACGTGGCTGGGTCTTTCAGCATGACAATGATCCCAAACACACCGCCCAGGCAACGAAGGAGTGGCTTCGTAAGAAGCATTTCAAGGTCCTGGAGTGGCCTAGCCAGTCTCCAGATCTCAACCCCATAGAAAATCTTTGGAGGGAGTTGAAAGTCTGTGTTGCCCAGCGACAGCCCCAAAACATCACTGCTCTAGAGGAGATCTGCATGGAGGAATGGGCCAAAATACCAGCAAGTGTGTGTGAAAACCTTGCGAAGACTTACAGAAAACGTTTGACCTGTGTCATTGCCAACAAAGGGTATACAACAAAGTATTGAGAAACTTTTGTTATTGACCAAATACTTATTTTCCACCATGATTTGCAAATAAATTCATAAAAAATCCTACAATGTGATTTTCTGGATTTTTTTCCCTCATTTTGTCTGTCATAGTTGACGTGTACCTATGATGAAAATTACAGGCCTCTCTCATCTTTTTAAGTGGGAGAACATGCACAATTGGTGGCTGACTAAATACTTTTTTTCCCCACTGTATGTGTGTGTGTGTCTCTAACCCCAATGCATTGCTTTGCTTTGTGACTATTACTGTCTTTGTGATGTAAGAACCACACCCCTTACACAGATAGGAGAGAGGGGTGTGTGGCTAGGTGTGAAAAATAAAGATAGAAAGAACTCAGATTCTCGTGTCTATGTATGTGGCACAGGCGTGGCTGCTTCTTATGTCCTTTGTGTGTGTGTGTGTGTGTGTGTGTGCGAGCACACGTGCAGGAGTGGTTGTCACAGGTGTATATGACGTCTTAGGTAAGTTAGGTTTAGTTGAACCTCAAAACACAATAATATTTTGTGTGCGTGTATGCACAAGTGTGTGTTAAAGAGAGGGTAGAAGGGCAGTAACACTGTCATTAGCAACAAGCTCTCACAGCCTCACTGCAAAATGAGATGTTTGTCAAATTTTAACGTTGCTCTATACATTACATTTGTACATGTTTGCTGACACTGCATTGCCTATCACTGGGATTGAACATGCGACCATCGGATCCAGAGTCTGCAGATTACGCCTATCCACCATTACCATCCACAGCACCATTTCAAAACACAAGCCTACTTGATGATAATAGCATTCACTGTTCCACGTAGTGGTGACATGGGTTAAGTTAAGGGTTTAGGCACACAGAAACAACTCTATGGTTAAATTAAGGCATTCATTCCGACTGGAATGGTTAAGTTTAGCAATTTATCAAGACTCGCCTTGCATCCATTGCTGATGGATGGTGTCGTAAGCTAAGCAACAGTCTCCCATTTCATAGACCTGGCTTCAATCCCAGTTCCGGGAACTATTTTTTATTTTTTGCCCCCAGTGGACGGTTTTGAAGGAGGTCATTAGAGCTTCTTTACAGTGAGGTGTCTGATCACAGGCTAAAAAGTGTTATATAAAGCTAAACCTTGCAGACATTAGACATTCACAGAGACAGACAGATGGAGTCGAGTCTTGCTGTGACAGAAGTGGGTAAATAAAATATGTGTGTTACTTCCATTTGGGTGAACATTTCCATGCTGACTCACTCCTATAGAGTCACTGATGGCCATACATGTATTATACAAGATAGGACCACTGAACACACGTGACATGAACACACACCTCAACCATGATCCTTTTAGGACCGAGGTACATTAAACTTTTAGAGGAACTTATATTTTTGGAGTTTCACAGTCTGACTCTGACACCCTTAAAGGGATAGTCTGGGATGTAAAAAAAAAATGGCTGTATATGATTAAATTACTAGTACAAACATCTATTTACCAGTCGCATACTGTAGCTTTAAAGGGACAGGGAATGTTCTTCAACTCTGAGAGGTAAACAAAGAAACAAATAGGACTTCAAAGGGAGAGTTGGGGGGGTTGATGTTGAGAGGTAAAAGGGTGAATAGTGGGGGAGGTAGGGGGGGAGGTTTTTAAAAGGGTGAGGTAAAAGAGTAAGGTCAGGGTGGATGGGGGTGAGGGTGAAGTAGGGGTGAGGGGAAAAGGGTGTGGTATGTAAAGGGTAAGGTACAAGGGTGAGGGTGAAATAGTGGTGAGGGAAAACGGTGATGTAACGGATCACAAAAAAAGAAGAACAGGGGAATACTTTTTCTCTCCCACCACTCTCTCACTCTGTCTCTCTCTCTGTCTCTCTCTCGGTCTCTCTCTCTGTCTCTCTCTCTGTCTCTCTCTCTGTCTCTCTCTCTGTCTCTCTCTCTGTCTCTCTCTCTGTCTCTCTCTCTGTCTCTCTCTCTGTCTCTCTCTCTGTCTCTCTCTCTGTCTCTCTCTCTGTCTCTCTCTCTGTCTCTCTCTCTGTCTCTCTCTCTGTCTCTCTCTCTATCAAAATCACATGAATCAGCCGAACACACAATCAAACTCCATTCTGCCACGTGGGCGGAGGAGAGAGAGAGAGAGAGAGAGAGAGAGAGAGAGAGGTGTGTGTGTACTGTGTGAGTGCCCAAGTAGTGTGTGCACGCCTTGACGTATAAGTTTGTTTGTTTGCAAACGGTATGTACTGTGTGTGTGTGGGAGCTCAGGATGCACTGTTTGGTCTGAATCCAAAGTGCCTACAGGTCGTTATTAATAAAACATCACAATACGGTGCAGAGCGTTTGATTTGGCTGCCGGGGGTCAAGAAGACCACAGCTCCGCTAAAACCATTGACAACTACGTGCCGTTTTCAAGGGATTATTAAATAAATGTTATAAATAAACTATTTGGTTTTAATATCATCATCTCTTGAAGAGCATAGTCAGAACTCGTCCTGGTAATGTTGTCAGTTGGACTATTGTCATCACCACTATAGATGGCAAGAAAATCCAACAATATTTGGATATAGCCATCTACACTGAACAAAAATATGAACGCAACATGTAAAGTGTTGGTCCCATGTTTCATGAGCTGAAATAGAAAATCCCAGACATTTTCCATACGGACAAAAAGCTTATTTCTCTCAAATTTTGAGCTCAAATTTGTTTACATCCCTGTTAGTGAGCATTTCTCCTTTGCCAAGATAATCCATCCACCTGACAGGTGTGGCATATCAAGAAGCTGATTAAACAGCATGATCGTTACACAGGTGCACCTTGTGCTGGGGGAAAAAAAGGCCACTTTAAAATGTGCAGTTTTGTCACACAACACAATGCCACAGATGTCTCAAGTTTTGAGGGAGTGTGCAATTTGCATGCTGACTGCAGGAATGTCCAAAAGAGCTGTTGCCAGAGATTTTAATGTTCATTTCTCTACCATAAGCTCGTTTTAGAGAATTTGGCAGTACATCCAACCGGCCTCACAACCGCAGACCAGGTGTAACCACGCCAGCCCAGGACCTCCACATCCGGCTTCTCCAGCTGCGGGATCGTCTGATGGGGGGGCTGGCTGCCAAGTGGATGGGCCTATGCCCTCCAAGGCCCATCCATGGCTGCACCCCTGCCCAGTCATGTGAAATCCATAGATTAGGGCCTAATGAATTTATTTCAATTGACTTATTTCCTTATATGAACTGTAACTCAGTAAAAAAAATAAAAATTGTTGCATGTTGCATTTATATTTTTGTTCAATATAGTTTATCCCCTAAGTAGCCATATTGACGTTATCTGTTATTAGCTAATTACCCAATTTGACGTGGTCCATTAATCAATGTAGCCTATCATGTCTGTCAACAGCAATCGTGATTAAACAATGTTGAAAAGTGGATAATGTTAGCTAACTTCGCTAGGTAGGCCTACGTTGGTTGGTGAAAATAGTACATTAGTTCTACTTACTACTATGTTTAGCCAACTGTACAAAGTTTCTACCGGAAGCTTGCTAAGTAAACTGTATCAGCTAACAGTACATCACCAAATGCGCCCTTCTGCTGCTTGACAGGCAGAGCCCATAAAGGATGGGGAAATTAACCTAAACCACTCATACTTGTCAGGAATAGTTCACTTTAAATTTTATATCACTCAAATATCCAATTAATGGTGGCCAACATCAAGAGATATTTTGAGGCTACCCTCACGTATCTGTAATTACATGATCTATTGATGTTTACTGATCATGAAAAGGATGCAGTTACTTGCTGTATAACTCTGATGGTAGCGCAAAATGTGTAGTTCTGACTATGCTCTTCAAGAGGTGATGATATTACAACCAAATAGTTAACATTTATTTAACAATCCCTTGAAAATGGCACGCAGTTGTCAATAGTTTTAACGGATATAGGGGTTTCCTTGCCCCCCAGCAGGCAAATAGAACACTCTGCACGTTATTGTGACTTTTTATTGATAAGGACCTATAGGGTGACATTCTAAAGAGCCTTGGCTGAGAGAGACAGGGAGAGATGTTCAAAACACCACATACACTACCGGTCAAAAGTTTTAGAACACCTACTCATTCAAGGGTTTTTCTTTATTTGTACTATTTTCTACATTGTAGAATAATAGTGAAGACATCAAAACTATGAAATAACACATATGGAATCATTTAGTAACAAAAAAAGCGTTAAACAAATCAAAATATATTTTATAGTCACCCTTTGCCTTGATGACAGCTTTGCACACTCTTGGCATTCTCTCAACCAGCTTAGATAAAATAAAATAAAAACCCTTGAATGAGTAGGTGTTCTAAAACTTTTGACCGGTAGTGTATATACATTCACTAAAAGAGCAAGACTGGAGATAATGTTTACTGTAATATATACAGTTGAAGTCGGAAGTTTACATACACCTTAGCCAAATACATTTAAACTCAGTTTTTCACAATTCCCGACATTTAATCCTAGTACAAATTCCCTGTTTTAGGTCAGTTAGGATCACCACTTTATTATAAGAATGTGAAATGTCAGAATAATAGTAGAGAGAATGATTTATTTCAGCTTTTCTTTCTTTCATCACATTCCCAGTGGGTCTGAAGTTTACATACACTCAATTAGTATTTTGTAGCATTGCCTTTAAATTGTTTAACTTGGGTCAAACGTTTCGGGTAGCCTTCCACAAGCTTCCCACAATAAGTTGGGTGAATTTTGGCCCATTCCTCCTGACAGAGCTGGTGTAACTGAGTCAGGTTTGTCTGCCCACAAATGTTCTATACGATTGAGGTCAGGGCTTTGTGATGGCCACTCCAATACCTTGACTTTGTTGTCCTTAAGCCATTTTGCCACAACTTTGGAAATATGCTTGGGGTCATTGTCCATTTAGAAGACACATTTGCGACCAAGCTTTAACATCCTGACTGATGTCTTGAGATTTTGCTTCAATATATCCATATAATTGTCCTTCCTCATGATGCCATCTATTTTGTGAAGTGCACCAGTCCCTCCTGCAGCAGAGCACCCCCACAGCACCAAAGTACATTCATCTCTAGGAGACAGAACGTGTCTCCTTCCTGAGCGGTATGACAGCTGCGTGGTCCCATGGTGTTTATACTTGCGTACTATTGTTTGTACAGATGAACGTGGTACCTTCAGATGTTTGGAAATTGCTCCCAAGGATGAACCAGACTTGTGGAGGTCTACCATTGTTTTTCTGAGGTCTTGGCTGATTTCTTCTGATTTTCCCATGATGTCAAGCAAAGAGGCACTGACTTTGAAGGTAGGCCTTGAAATACATCCACAGGTACACCTCCAATTGACTCAAATGATGTCAATTAGCCAATCAGAAGCTTCTAAAGCCATGACATAATTTTCTGGAATTTTCCAAGCTGTTTAAAGGCACAGTCAACTTACTGTATGTAAACTTCTGACCCACTGGAATTGTGATACAGTGAATTATAAGTGAAATAATCTGTCTGTAAACAATTGTTGGAAAAATTACTTGTGTCATGCACAAAGTAGATGTCCTAACCGACTTGCCAAAACTATAGTTTGTTAACAAGACATTTGTGGAGTGGTTGAAAAACGAGTTTTAATGACTCCAACCTAAGTGTATGTAAACTTCCAACTTCAACTATATAAAGGGCAGGATACATTTATTTTTGGCAATGTATTGTGGGTCCTACCTGAGGGCTACAGGTCTACAAAGACCCACCAAACCAACTCACTGCTGCTCACATACAGACATAAACTGATTACACACATGCACGCATACAAACACACACACACACACACACACACACACAGCATGTAGTAGGAGAACAGGTCTTGCAGGTTTGTTTGAAGTTGCAGGAAAGGGAAGGTATAGTATAGTTAAACACGTTCACACAGTCTTCCCACACACACAAACTAACATCATGCAGATTCAAGCACATATGAATAATCTTGATCATACACAGCATATGTTCACATGCATAGCTAAAACACACACACACACTTTACTGTATGTGCAGTATATAAACATAACATGGTAATAAATCTAAATATTACACACACACACAAATCTGTCATGAATCATGTCACACACAGGGGCTATTCCTTCCCAACACACAGTCATACACACTCCAGAGTGCTGACGAAGCGATACACTCCTGTCTGCAGATCAGCTCCTTATTCCCATAGGATAGAGCCCCTGACCTCCATACATACATCACACACACAACATTCTGCTTCTCCAAAACTGATGTGTATGTGTGTAAGAGATATATTGTGTGCGTGTATTTTGTGTGTATATACACACACTCGCTGCAGGCAGATATGGCTGAATAGAGAACCCATGCCTTTGGGCATCCACACCGCCACCTTCTCTTTCCTGCCACTTCAAACAAACCTGCAAGACGTGGTCTCCTACTACATGCTGTGTGTGTGTGTGTGTGTGTGTGTAAGTGTACACACACACACACTGCAGGCAGATTCGGCTGAATAGAGAACCCATGCCTTTGGGCATACACACCGCCCCCTTCTCTTTCCTGCCACTTCAAACAAACCTTTCAAGACCTGTTCTCCTACTACATGCTGTGTGTGTGAGTGTGTGTGTGTGTGTGTGTGTGTGAAAGAGAGAGAGAGAGAGAATGTGTGTATGTTCCCTCTGTGCTTTGGCCAGGGAGGTCAAAGGGCATTTTCCACGTTGCCCTGCAGCTCCTGTGGCTGTCTGTGACACCATCGTTCACCCTGACAACCAGGAAGTAAGGGGCAGGGCATTTTCCTTCCTGACCTACTGCACACAATGGAGCTGCACTGCACACACACACATAGTTTGTGTGTTAGTGTGTTGTTGAAGAAATCTGAATATGGTAGACCAGGCAGGAAAGGTTAAACTGCTGTTTTGTGTGTGTGTGTGTGTGTGTGTGTGTGTGTGTCCCTGGGTTTTATGTACTCTACTTTCCTGTGCTTGTTGTGAATGGGAGGTGTGACTAAAGACCATAGAGAGCCACTGTAGCAGAATATTCTGCTGCCTGAAATGTACTGTGACCTGGTATATTGGAATAGTGTAGTAGAATATTCTCTACCCCGATATTTAATGTGACCCGGCCACTAAGAACTAGCCTGAGTGCCCGTCTGTTTGTGCGATCATGAAAACTCTATGTCCCTCATTGTCATGCCCAACAATGTGACACGCAAGAGCACAAACAGATCTGGAACTAGCCTAGATAATAACTGTTATAATAGAACATTCCACTCTGTGATAATGAGTGTGACCCAGCCACTAAGAGCTGTTGTAGTAGAACATTCTACATATATATTACACATTGGCACATTTATTGAAAATGAAATACACAAATACATAACCATTCAGACCCCTGTGTCTATACTTTGTTGTAGCACCTATGGCAGCGATTACAGCTAAGTCTTTCTGGGTAAGTCTCTAAGAACTTTCCACACCTGAATTGTGCAACATTTGCCCATTATTCTTTTCAAAATTCTTCAAGCTCTGTCAAATTGGATGTTGGTCATAATAACGTAGATTTAAGTCAAAACTGTAACTCAAATCCAGTATAGATTTGGACTTCTGTTTTACGTTATTGTCGTGCTGAAAGGTGAATTCATCTCCCAGTGTCTGGTGGAAAGCAGACTGAACCAGGTTTTCCTCTAGGATTCTGCCCGTGCTAAGCTCGATTCCGTTGATTTTTTATCCTGAAAAACGTCCCAGTCCTTAACGATTAAAAGCATACCCATAACATGATGCAGCCACCACTATGCTTGAAAATATGGAGAGTGGTACACAGTAATGTGTTGTATTGGATTTGCCCCAAACATAACACTTTGTATTCAGGACAAAAACATGATTTCTTTGCCACATTTTTAGCAGTATTACTTTAGTGCCTTGTTGCAAACAGGATGCACGTTTTGAAATATGTTTTATTCTGTACAGGCTCTCTTCTTTTCACTCTGTCATTTAGGTTAATATTGTGGAGTAACTACAAGGTTGTTAATCCATCCTCAGTTTTCTCCTATCCCAGCCATTAAACTCTAACTGTTTGGCCTCAATCCCTGAGCAGTTTCCTTCCTCTCGGGCAACTGAGTTAGGAAGGATGCATGTATCTTTGTAGTGACTGGGTGTATTGATACAACATCCAAAGTATCACCATGCTCAAAGGGATATTCATATTTATTTTTACCCATCTACCAATAGGTGCCCTTCTTTGCGAGGCATTGGAAACCTCCCTGGTCTTTGTGGTTGAATCTGTGTTTGAAATTCACTGCTCGACTAAGGGACCTTAGAGTTAATTGTATGTGTGGGGTACAGAGATGAGGCAGTCATTCAAAACACATAATTCCACGTAGATATTATGGGGTATTGTGTGTAGGCAGTGACAAAAAATCTCAATTTAATCCATTTTAAATTCAGGCTGTAACACAACAAAATGTGGAAAAAGTCAAGGGGTGTGAATTTTTTCTGAAGGCACTGTACAAGTGGAGAGTGTGTGAGAAGGATGGGCGAAAGAGAGAGACAGAGAGAGACAGAGAGTTGAAGGGAAATAAATAAAGCAATATGATGAATTGAGATAGAGTATATGATATGCATTGCATGTGTGTGTGACACAGTGGTTCCTCAATATGATTGTTATCAGGTGAATTCCAGAAACTACAACTTGGCTACACCACAAAGTCATGCTACTGTATGCTACACAGCCATCCCCCAATGAACAGTTACTAGTATGGCCTAATCGTCATATTACGTACTAGCCCCTGGGCTACATCTCCAATAGTGTACTGCATGTTCAGATTATGATACCACTAAGTATGCAATGTAGGCCTCTTAAATTTGGCTGCTGCCCCAGTGCTGTGTACTAAAAAGCCATCCCCAAGTGAATGGATACTATCCTAGTAAGGCCTAATCATTGTGTGCATCCCAAATGGCACCCTATCCCCTTTAAAGTGCACTACTTTTGACTAGAGCCCATAGAGCTCTGGACAACAGTAGTACATTATATATTGAATGGTATTTGACTAGGCACTTGGCTCCAGATCAAGTGCTGTGTACCAAAAAAAAAGACAGGGTTGTGTGTGTGTGTTTGTGTGTGGAAACCAGCCATCTCTGGTACAGTGCATAGTGTAATTATGTAACTAGTCTAAAGCAACCAGTCATGTGTGAGGGACAGTGCCGTGGCAAGGACAGTGCTGGGCAGAGAGAGAGAGAGAGAGAGAGAGCGAGAGAGAGAGAGAGAGACACCCCACACACACACACAAAGAGAAAAAGGATGGGACAGGTACAACAACATGAATATTGATTCTATGGAATTGGCCACTTGACACACACAAACATAGACACACAGTTCTTGCTCTCTCTATACCTAATACACACCATCTTTCTCTCTCTCCCTCTCTCTCTCTCCCTTCCCCTGGGCCACCTCTCTCAGTCAGACCGGGTCAAACCATTATGCAAGCAAGTGGGGGTCGCCACACACAGCTAATGGGCCGCTGTCATAGAGAGTAGGCCTAGGCTCTGCTTTATCAAGGGATAAGAGGGGCGGGGGGAGGCAGTGTTATGTTCCCAGAACCACTGCTTAAATAATCCTTTCGATTTTGACTGGTAAGAACATGAGGTGGTATCTAGCCCAGAACAACACACCCCTGCCACCCAAACACACCCCTGGCTGCAAACACACACACACACACACACCACGCATAAACAAAAAAAGAACACACATACAGATACACAAAATCTCTAACACACACAAACTCTAACACATGCACACACACACTAAAACACACAGCAGTTGATCCATGGTCAAAAGCAAAACAATGGGATTCAAATTGAGTTGAGGCAACCCTGGCTTTGTTTACTTCTGACTTGAGCTCACGGTGTGAAAATTACCAGCAAGAAAACAAGTTGGCCCCTATCACACACACACACACGTGTGATGGCTCAGGGCTCAGTGTTCCATAGAGCACCTGTTTAACAACCTGAGAGAGAGAGAGAGAGAGAGAGAGAGAGAGAGAGAGAGAGAGAGAGAGAGAGAGAGAGAGAGAGAGAGAGAGAGAGAGAGAGAGAGAGAGAAATTGAAATTGAATTGAGAGAGCGAGAGAGAGAGAGAGAGAGAATAAGGTGGAACCATAGAAAAATAAAGAGAACGTGTGTGTCTGTGTGTACTTGTTTTCTTACATTATCAGGACCCCTATGTCCTAACAATTCACCCAAATGTCCTGAAAAGGTTGGAAAACAATAACTTTTTTGATGTCCTGAATTTGTTCAAAGGCTATTTTAAGCTTAAGGGTAAGTTTGAGGGTTTTGGGGTTAAGGTTAGGTTTAGGGTTAGGGTTTTTGGGGTTAAGGTTAGGTTTAGGTTTAGGGGTTAGGGAAAATAGGATTTTTAATGGTCAAACATTTTTACACACCAAAAAGTCCAGATATTTCACAAAAACAAAGCTGTGTGTGTGTTTAGCGTGAGGTTGTGTGTCACCTTGGCTAGAACACGGAGTAAAGATTAATGACACGTAGCTCAGTCCTGGCAACCTCTGTATAGTGTGTTTCACTTTACAATACACGCTTTGTCTCGCCAGTGTGAATGTGTGTCTGTGTGTGCATGTATGTGTGTGTGTGTGTGTGAATGCGCAATTATTGCACCGTTATCTCATGTTGCTATTTGCTCATTGCTCATCAACTGCTTACAGATTTAGCAGTGAGGCCAAGCAACATTTACATTTTAGTCATTTAGCATATGCTCTTATCCAGAGTGACTTACAGTTAGTGAGTACATACATTTTTCATACTGGCCCCCCGTGGGAAACGAACCCACAACCCTAGCGTTGCAAGCGCCATGCTCTACCAACTGAGCTACAGGGGCAACACATACATACCCTGCTACACAATAGCAAGGCTAGCATAGTGACAATGCTAGCTGACACACACCCACACACACGACAAGTGTGTACACACAAACACACACACATACATAATAGTCCAGTCACTGTGTTTAAAATCACAGAAAGTAAAAAGGTTATCAGAGTGAATAACTGACTTTTCCATTTGTTCCCCCTCTCTCTTCCTCCCTCCATCTTTCTGTCACTCCCTCCCTCCTCTATTCCTCTCTCTCTCTCTCTCTCTCCATCCTTTTTCATCCAGTCACCACACACACACTCTTCCCTCTTTCCCTCCTCTCTCCCTCCATCCATCCCTCCCTACCTCTCCCTCCCTTCCTCCCTCTCTCCTGACTGGCATGCAAACACACAGCAAACTCACAGCCCATTCATAATGCAAACTAGGGAGATTATTTCCTGACACAGAGCAAGAGAGAGAGAGAGGAGAGAAATGTACTTATAGGCAAAGGGGTGTGGTCATGTCAACTGACTCATCTATACACACACGCAGATGAATTTGTCCCAAGGAGCTGTTGCCTGGTACTGGCAGACACAGGGCACTGACGCAGTACAGTAAGAGAGATGGAGACAGAGAGAGCGAGAGAGAGAGAGAGCGAGAAAGAAAGAAAGAGAGACAGAGAAAAAGGAAGAAATAAAGAGAGAGACTATATTGTTATATTTCGTAAACAGTATTGACCAGACAGACTAAAACACACAGACAGAAAGATAGTGTGTTACAACAGACAGAAAGGTAGTAACACAGGAGTGCTTGTCAGTAGATCAATAAGCCAAAATCAAACCCATCCACTATCTCAGCCAATCATGGATAGCGGGAAGGTTCCTGTCTTTTTCCGTGGCTAATGGAATACTAGTTTGTTATTAAGGCACATGAAAGTTCACATGTTCCAGTAGGCATTTCTGGCAAAAAAATCAACATTTTGATGAAAAATAAATGTCTACGTTCAAATGCCTCTACTGTGAAGTAGTGATGCCTAGTTTCCTGTACCCCTTCCAAATGGCACCCTATTCCCTATACTGTGCATTACTTTTTACCAGGGCCCAGACTTTTTAAAGTAGTGCACTATATAGGGAATAGGGTGCCATTTGGGATGTCTCTAAGTTAAATAGTTTAATGCCTATTGACCGAACATCAATTTGGCCCTTACCTCTGATCTGACACACACACACACACACATATATATATACACACACACACACACACACACACACACACACACACACACACAGCCCCTTGACTCATGTCCTTAGTAGTCCTATAGAGTGCTCAGTACAGTAGAGCTATTATATTACTTTACAATAGATGTTTTAAGTCCCTCACATACAGATGTTCTTGTCCACTGTAACCATGACGATAGACATTTCATAGGCTGCCATTTGGGACACAGCCTTACTTCCTCGACAAAATGACCTGAATGAGTAAATATGTGTTCCCCAAACTTCACCATAACGGCTTGAAGACACCAGACAGAGCTATCGTAACGGCGTGTGTGTGAATGGTGAAATCACTGGACAGTCAGCTGATGGCTGTTTGTCAGTCAGACAGTGTTTCGCATGTGTGAGAGTTGGTCAATAGGGGCGTCAGCTAATTTCCAAATCATTCCGTTTTCCCAATATTGAGTGAAAAAGTGCTATAGAGAATCATAAACAGATTATGTGACATGCAATAGCTATATCCCATTTCAATGTCTCTCTCAATGACAGCTATTTCACTATCTTACAAGATGACAACACAATACAACAAGGTGTACAATGTGTCGGTCATATCAGGGATTGGTTTCAACTCTGAAAGTAGGTTACTGAGTCGAAGGGAGTTCCTTTTCTTACACACACACACACACACACACACACACACACACTTCCTCTGGAAACACACACACACAAACACAATCCCTCTCGTAATAAACACTTCCACAGACAGCAGTTCCTGTCTATGGAAAGGCAGTCTGTGTGTGTGTGCGCGCGGTGCGTGCTTTCCCTAATGGCAGGAAACAGCCTTGTACCAGTGTGTTACATTCTTAATTACCACCTTCAGTCTCCAATTAAAGACCACAATAAAAGGAGGGATATAAGAAAAAGAGAGACCTAATAAGGCTCAGTCACCCCCCCACACACACACACACACATACGCATAAACACACGCACAGCCCACCAGTCTTTCCCCTGTTAAAACATGAAAGGCCTGAGTAATCCAAATCTGTCTGCCGTCTGTGTGTGTGTGGGTGGGTGCATACGTGTGTGTGGTGACTGAGCCTCGTTAGGTCTCTACACTTCTTTCTTTCATGGTAATTAAGAATGAGGGACTGGCGAAAACAGAGGGAGGATGAGGGAGGAGAGGAACAGCGCTGTGAAAGAAAGAAAGGAGCCTTTCACGTTGCAGTTCTTGACACACTCAAACCGGTGTGCCTGGCACCTACTACCCTACCCCGTTCAAAGGCAGTTAAATCTCATGTTTTGCCCATTCACCCTCTGAAATGGCACACGTACACAATCCATGTCTCAATTGTCTCAATGCTTAAAAATCATTATTTAAACTGTCTCCTCCCCTTCATCTTCATTGATTGAAGTGGATTTAACAAGTGACATCATAACTTTCACCTGGATTCACCTGGTCAGTCTGTCATGGAAAGAGCAGGTGTTCTTAATGTTTTGTGCACTCAAGTGTATAGGGCGTAGAATGAACACTTTCCTTATGACAACGTGTAGTAGATGAGGTTATCTATCACCATGGAAATAATTTCTAAATGGTACACAAACATGGGAGAATGAATGCCTGCAACAATATTTACAGAAATCAAACATTTCTTATAGAAAAGGGTAGGTTTGATAGGAATGCCTGTGTTATGTTTCTATGCTCAAAGCCATTCTTTATATTGTGTTACTGTGTGTGCTATGCCCTGCTTCACTCACGACTCTGTGTTTAATGTACACACACGTACGCACGCACACACACTGCTCCAGTCTGTCTGTGTGCAACTTTTACGATCACTTTCTGACAAGTAGTTGTCAGTTAAGTAATGACAAATTCACAGCAACAAGTTGCCATTAAGTTACTGGAAAATGCCCAATAACCTCTTTATAGTGCAGCTCATTACTGACACACAGGGGCGGTGTGTTCAATAGGGCGATATGGGCGACGCACTGCCAAACGGGAAAAGGAAGGGATTTTTTTTCTAATCAATTATATCACGGCAACAGTAGTTATCAGTGTTGTAATGTCCAATCAGGCTAAAGTCGTGCTTCAAATGGCTCCCCCCCCTTTTGGGGCGATTTCAGTCAGGTTGAAAATCGCCCAGAAGTCTGTCATAGACTCCCATGTAAAATCTATTTTTTTCAAATTTCAGAGCTTTCAATACAATCTCTATGGGTGTCTGAGGGCTTGCACTTACGCGCTTTCGTCATACGTAACGTAACCATGAACGTAACTAAGAAAAGAGCGGATTGTGTCTTTGAAAGAAGTTCCTTTTTGTCGGCGAACAAATGAAGATAAATTGGCAACGAAACAATTAGGACCTCCCAGACCAAATTTAATAATTCAACAGGTTTCTACTAAAGGCGGAAAGTCCTACACCCGAGGATTTTCCAAAAATTGGTACTAACGAAAAAGAACATTGCCACTCAACTGGATGAGGGATACAGGCTAGCTGTCCGCCGCCACAACGATGAGGTTAGTGTTGATAATCACAAGTTTACTGGAGAACTGAGACCAAGTAGAGACTTTGGACAGGGTGGATATGGTATAATAAAGGCAGTTTATTCAGAGGTAAAGATATCTGGAATCGCGTGCACGGACCCGTTCGTCAAACTCTTAGGGAGCTATACATTAAGCCCCATTACTTACCATATCAGATAAGAGAAATTGCTGCAGCTACATATATTTTACATCCTGGCCCTACATAGTTCACTATTTGCATCACTTACCAAAATATTACATGTGGTCATATATGCTTGGAAAGTGGAGATGCCATAGAACGTCAAAAAAGTAAACATTGCTGGAGACACATTGCCGTTTTGGAGAAGAATTCGCGTTTGCTAGCGAAGAGATTTGTTTTGGCAAATTAACTTGGACTGGGAATTGCCAGGAACCTCACGATAAGATATATGCATTGCGAGTCTCATGATTCTATACGTATTGCGATTCGATACTGTGATTTTATTGCGCACCATATGTCTGTTGCAGAGGGATCAGAAAGCCATGAGAACGAGTTTTGATCAGTTATGGAAATAAAAGTGCTGAAAACAAATTGGCTCCCAATGTGAAAAGATTGAGAACAAGCTATGAAGGAACAATAATGGTGTTTTGGTGCAGGTACAGCCAACTAGCGCTAAAATATTGCGATATTGTCAATACAGTATATCGTAAAGTATCACTATGTAACTCGATTTCTTTCACCCCAATCCCTCAAATTAACGGTAAATAACTGAATTGTTTGCCCCACATTTAGCTAAGATGATTAGCTAGCCAGCTAAAATGTTTTATTTAGTTAGCAGTCGCATCTACAATAGTTTACTGTCAATAACATGTCTCCAAAAATGACGTGGTGTCTCCAATTGTGTTGACATTTTACAATTGCGATGCGCATCCATGAGTATCCACTTTCTGTAGCTCAGCTGGTAGAGCACGGCGCTTGTAACGCCAAGGTAGTGGGTTCGATCCCCGGGACCACCCATACACAAAAATGTATGCACGCATGACTGTAAGTCGCTTTGGATAAAAGCGTCTGCTAAATGGCATATTATTATTATTATTATTATTATTATTATTATTATTATTATTATTATTATTATCTGAAGAGAGCCCCGAAACATTGTGTGCAGACATTTTATGCAATAAATGAAGTAGGTTGAATCTAGTAGTTCTGATCTTCTGATTGGTCCTGATGAGTTGGGCGAGGTCCCCTCCAGGCTACTGTCACTGTTGCATTGGCTCTGAGTCGGGTTCTCTGTCTTCAAATGTTCAGCCTAAGAGAGGGGATTTTTGTGTGTGTGTGTGTGTGTGTGTGTGTGTTTAACAGTGATGATGTGTGTGTGTGTGTGTGTGTTTAACAGTGATGATGTGTGTGTGTGTGTGTTTGTGTGTGTGTGTGTGTGTGTCCTCAGAGCAAGAACTCGTGAGTTGGAAGAACTGAGAGGCCTATGGCGTGGGTGTTGTCCTTGGCCACCTGCTGACAAGGCTGACAAGATAGGACCCTTTTGTCCATTGTTATTGGATAGGAACAGAACTTATAACCAGCTCCTGACCTAAATAGATCTTAGCACAACATTTTACTCAACATATCATATTCCATATTCACTATAACAAATATATTTACTACGACATTAGCAAGAACCGCCACATCCTCAGCCGGCTAATCCAGTGTGTGAAGTTTTGCGGAGTGTTTGAGTTAGCTTTGCGAGGCAAAGATGAAACTGAGGGCTCCACCAACCCTGGTAAGCCAACACTTTTGAGATCAGTCAATAAATGCTTCTGGTATTGACTTATATGCTGCCCCTGTCTTCATGTTGTTGCTGGACATATCTTTTTTAAAATGTGTGTAGGTCACCTAAATCATCAGAAAAATTGCCCCCCCCTGAGAATTTTTTCAGGAGCCGCCACTGCTGACACATTCTCTTACAAAGTTTGCAGAACAGACCGTGTAAAAGGATGTGCTCTACTTGCATTGGTATAACCATCAAACACTTAAACTGCTACAACACGTCCATTGACGATTAGCACACCAGTACATTGCCCCCACCTATCAAAGCGTTGTGATGATCGTACCTTATATTCAAAATATTGGGTCAAAAATGTTTCCATTATACCTACAAGGTACCAAACTGTACCATGTGAGTTCATGTGTACCTGTAAAGTGTACCTTTGACCTTTGTGTACCCCAGGTAACAATACTGTAGTGTACCTTAACCATGCCCTTATATTAACACAGTCTTAAAAAATAAGTTCCAAGCAATTAGTATGAACCTGGTAGCACAGCAGAAACACTGATGCACTCCCAACCAAGATGCAAGTTCAAATCCCCAAATAATTAATGTATACTCTATGTCAATTGTCCTTGAGCACTGCTAGTTTTACGTTGATGTTATGTTGGTGGTGACAATTGGACGATTATTCTGGGCAGCTTTTAACAAAGTGCAGAAATGCATTCTTGATAATAAGTCTGTGGCCATATCTCTTTCACGTTCACAGATCTGGTAGTGTAACTCCCATTTAAGGCAGAGTCCCAATTGTGGTCACAGCACAATATGTTACAGTAATTCAAATCAAAATACAGCAGCAGACTGTCATTTTATAGAAATAACATCTTCAAGTTGTTGTATATATTTACTTTATTTTTACTGCAACTTTAGGCAAAGTGCAGAAATGTATTCTTGCCAATCTCCATTATGCACACAGACCTGGTGGCGCAGCAGGAACTTCAGGAAGTTATCAACCAACTTTAGTTATGGGGCAGCAAGTTATGCATTCAAGTCCCAAGGGAGCTTGAGTCCCAAGGGCGGCAGGTAGCTTAGTGGTTAAGAGCGTTGTGCCAGTAACCGAAAGGTCGCTGGTTCTAATCCCCGAGCCGACTAGGTGATAAATCTGTCGACGTGCCCTTGAGCAAGGCACTTAACCCTAATTGCTCCTGTAAGTCGCTCTGGATAAGAGCGTCTGCTAAATGACTAAAATGTAAAGTAATCAGCGTACAGTAGCATACTGTCCATTAACACCTGAATTTAGCTGAAAAGATACAGTAACTAGTTGTAGATTTACCTTATTTTCACAGCAACTAGACAAAAACCTCCAGTGGAACGAGACTGTCACGACTTTCTCCGAAGCTGCCTCCCCTCCTTATTCGGGCAGGCTTCGGCGTTCATTGTCACCGGCCTTGTAACCACTGCCGCTCCATATCTCATCATTCCATTTGTCTTGTCTTGTCAATTACACACATCTGGTTCATATTCCCCTTATTAGTATGTGTTTAAGTGTTCCCTCTGATTGTTTAATGTGAGATGAGTGTAGCTCGGTGGAGCTACCTGTACTTTGTATTGCCGGGATATATTTTTCCCATGTGCCTGTATTTGTTCCAGTATTTGTTTTGCGCACTGCACTGTTGACGCTATCCAGCGTAACTGTGTCCTACGGAATAAACTCTGTATTCAGAGCCTGACTCCTTCAAATCACACTCTCACAGAATCACCCACCCGAAATGGAGTCAGCGGGAGAGGAGCGCATGCCTGGAGTCATGGCACGGGTCCAGGAGCATTCAACGATGCTAGCCAGCTTGGGAGAAGCGATGGATCGGGTTCTTCAGGTCGTCCAACGCCTGGAGAAGAGAGGACCCGATCTGTTGAGACCAGCTGGGCAACCGGATCCAGCCACCCACACCCCAGCACCCAGAGGGATCCATATATCCCGACCATGGGAGTTCGACGGGACAGCTGTTCTCTGCCAAGGATTCCTCCAATTGGAGTTCTACTTCTCCAGCATCAGGCCGGCCCCATCGGAGTGGGAAGAGGTGTCTGCCCTCGTCTCCTGCCTCTCGGGGAAATCCCAGGAGTGGGCCAACGCGGTCTGGAACGAAGGAGGAGCCGCATTGGACAACTACGGGGAGTTCGCTCGCCTCTTTCGGGCTGTCTTCGATCACCCGCCTGAAGGTCGAGAGGCGGGCAAGCGGCTGGCCCACCTGTGGCATGGGACGAAGACTGGCAGGACTTCGCCTTGGAGCTTTGGACTCTAGCAGCTGGGTCTGGGTGAAACGAGCGGGTCCTCATCGACCACTTCCAGTGCCATCTGCGGGAGGACGTCCGAAGGGAGCTAGCCTGCCGGGACACCATGTTGTCCTTCACAACTGGTGGACATGGCCATCCGTTTGGACAACCTACTGGTAGCCAGAGGACGTCCTGGAGGGGGTCTGCCCATTCACACCCCAGCTCTCGAGCTGTCTGACAGATTTTCCGCTCAAAGGCTCTATCTGTATTCTGTGCGCGTGTGATAAATAACAAATATAGCCTACACACGAAATTATGCAAATTAACTTAGAAACCGATAAGCATGACCGGTCAAATGTACTTACATCAATGGAATAGGCTAAAAATGATTATTTCGAAAAGTGAGTATTTTCTTCTTCTCCCAGACAATTGGCCAGTGCCAATTTTATGTATCAGCTTTTCCATTTTTTTTTATCGGCCAAAAGTGGGCTAATACCGGATAACGGAAACCCTGGTCTGTATGCATTGTTTTGAATATATCTCAACATTCCATCATTCCAACTGGACATTCCACACAACATGGGCTTGCAGTGCTTACCTTCCAGTAGCCAATCAGATCAATGCCTTTCAACGGCCAATCAAATCACTGCATGTTGCCGATTTCGGATAGAAGCTGCACTTCAGCACACATTTCTAGGATGTAGTTTGACCCATATCCTAACCTTGACAGTGTGTGTACTATATCTTTGTGTACTTGACATTGTGTCTGTGTACCTCCCTACCCCTTCCCCCTCTTTTCTGCTGACAAAGAGTCTGCGGGGGGGAAGAGAGAGAGAGAGAGAGAGAGAGAGAGAGAGAGAGAGAGAGAGAGAGAGAGAGAGAGAGAGAGAGAGAGAGAGAGAGAGAGAGAGAGAGAGAGAGAGAGAGAGAGAGAGAGAGAGAGAGAGAGAGAGAGAGAGAGAGAGAGAGAGAGAGAGAGAGAGAGAAAGAGATAGATATGGGGGGGGGGGGGGGACTGACAGGCGAGAGCCCCAGACAAAAGTAACGAATTGGAACTCAGTTGGGGTCTCAACTTCCTGTCAACAGTTAGAATAGTAGAATACACAAGGTGGAAGTTGGAAATTTGGTTGTGCTTTAGCAGTTTTTCTCTTGTTTTGTCAGTCACTGACCGTCACTCAATTAGCCATGTGAGCAACAACAAAAATGTTTTGGTATCTAAACTTGTAGTAATCATGGCCGAATGCCGACCGGGCACGCAGGGCATGTGCCCAGGAGCCCTGACCTAAAGGGGCCCCCATTGATTTTGTTAGTCACTCTCACTAATATATCATTAACATGGCATGAGTCAAGGCAAAATGTGTAGAATTGCAGGAAATTAGATGTAAAACTGCAAAGGATTCTCTCCACCCCATGGCAAAATGGGTAGAATTGCAGAAAATGTGCTTTAAAACTGACATAGACACACAGTTCTTGCTCTCGCTCTCCCTAATACACACTATATTTCTCTCTCTCTCTCACTCACTCACACCAGGTCAAAAGCAGTGCACTATATAAGAAATCGGGTGCCATTTGGGAAACCCAACTAAAAGCATTTCTGATTGCATTCCTTATTCCCTTGAAAGCATTTTACCCTACTAGTATCAGCCAACACTACTAACAATCATCCCCATGGCTCAGAGAGTGAGAGAGAAGGGGGTAGAAAGAGAGGCAAAGAGAGAAAAAGAGAGAGGATGGTAGAGAATGGGGGTGTGATAATGCATTTCCCTCCAGTCAAAAACATCCCACCAGTGTCTCACAATACATTGCACTCCTATGCCGGTATTCACAAAGCATCTCAGAATAACACATAACACATACACATACTGTATGCCATGTAACATACACTTTTATCCAAACAGATGCTTTTTTCCTGGGTGGCAGAACATTTAAGTCCTTTAAAGTCCCTTTAGGGGGCTATGAACTGTGATGTCACAACATTGTTAGCCATGGAGGCCATTGTGTTTCGGGGCCTAATCGGTTTCATTTGTGGGGCATTAGAACAGCAGGCCCTGCAGTGAAACTGACAGGAGGGGAGAGGTCAGCGTGGCTTTGTGGCTCCCGCTGTGTTCCCTTCCCACACACAGAGTATACCTCCCAAATGGCACCCTACTCCCTACTATAGCACTATATAGTAAGGGCTATGGGCCCTGGTCAAAAGTAGTGCACAAATAAGGAAAAGGGTGCCATTTGGGATGCAAACCGGGAGAGTAACGTCTCTACTTAGAACTGGTCCTTAGGGGACGCAGACACAGGGTGTTTCTCAATATCCTCACGTCTCTCCCAGTCAAGATCATCTTTGCTCCAGCCTCAAACTGACTGCATGTGTGAATGAAGTCATAAGTCTTAAAGAGACAGCACACACTTTAATAAAAGAGTATCGTGATACTAAACCTGGTATTGAAGTCAGAATTCTGGTATCGTGACAACACTACTGCACTTCCCCATTTACTGAACTTTCTTCCAGCCAGGACAATGGCAATAGAGACAAAACAAGATATGCACAAAGCAAACGTTTTACTTCATAATTATCAGCTAGCTATAGGTGAATCGTAATAATCTCAGCCAGGTCACCTTACAAATTTGGAGTTAATGCCTAAACTTAACCTTAAACACTTTGAAATTTGACGTTTGGAAAAACATTTGAGAAACACGGATGAATGTCTAATTCTGACGTGAGACTATGAGAGCTGGTAGAATAATCTAGCTAGCCAGCTAGTTTAACAAGCAAATACAACCTAAAACTAATGGTATGTAAGGTAGATTTTCCGTGGCTAGCTAGCCAGTTAGCCCTATTGACTTATACGGCTTGCGATCTAGTGGGTATTGTAGGCAGGTAAACATGCCAAAATTAATACAGTGTGTATTTATTAACGTATCAAGATAAAATATTGTAGTCAGGCAACATATGAGATCTGAATGGGCAACATTTCATTCCGAAGTCTGAGTTTATTTTGGCCTAATCACCCAACATCAGTGCCAGACCTCACTAATGCTCTTGTGGCTGAATGGAAGCAAGTCCACACAGCAATGTTCCAACATCTAGTGGAAAGCCTTCCCAGAATAATGGAGGCTTTTATAGCAGCAAAGGGGGAACCAACTCCATATTAATGCCCATGATTTTGGCATGAGATGTTCGACAAGCAGGTGTCCACATACCTTTGGCCATGTAGTGTACTTTCTGTTGAAGCTTGCATCAATGCATGCTTCAAAATATGTACATAGGGAGTACGCATCCGAGAAGTGCCCTCCGTGCTCTGTTTTGCATACTTTGATTTTGACTCATGCTCCAACCTTCCCGTGCTTCAATTTGCGTGCTCGGACTTCGGAGCACAGTAGTATGCTTATTGAGAAACACACCCAGTGTCTGTTGGTTTTCATTGTTGCCTATAACACGATCAGCTTTACCTTTTAGATCCTAATTAAATTATGATTACATGGACAGAGGTGACCTGATCCTAGATCAGCAGTCCTATTCTGAGACGCCTTATGAATACGGGCCCTGGTTTTTTTGTATTTTATTCTGCCAAGGCAGCTATATTCTGCTACTCTTCCTGGGGTCCAATCACAATGACATACAATAAAACAATACATAACACAACACATTATCACACACTACTCTACCATAACATATATACAATACAAAATCAATAATACAGCAAAATAACAATGTAAAAATGCATGCTAGCATGTGTTTGCGAATACACTATGTGTGTGCCTGTGTGTCTCTTCACAGTCCGAGCTGTTCCATAAGGTGTAGTTTTATCTGTTTTTTTAAATCTGATTTTACTGCTTGACTGAGTTACATGATGTGGAATAGAGTTCCATGTAGTCATGGTTCTATGTAGTACTGTCTATTTCCCGTAGTCTGTTCTGGACATGGGGACTGTGAAGAGACCTCTGGTAGCATGTCTTGTGGGGTATGTATGGGGGTTTCTGTGCTGATATAGACATGGGACCTGAGTGACAAGTGACAAATATGAAACACTAAATGCATGTAATGCCAATCTAGAGTGAGTTTCAACAGAACAAAACAACTACAAGACCTTATATAAGAGAATCCATTCCTCTCTGTGACTATCATAAGAAACTAACAACACACACACAAACACCAAGGGTTACAACACAAATAATCTCTCACTTTGTTATGGAACTGAATTTGTTTGTCTCTCTCTCGCTCTCTTAAGATTAGTTGTTTAGAAATGTAAATTCCACTCAACCAGTTGGATTTGTTGCTCAATTGTTTGATGATGTATATGAATGACATGAAACTATCCAGGCTTGAAACACCTGCAGTAAGCCTATGGCCTGACAACACAGCGAGACACTGCTCAGAGCAGCGGCAGCAACGGCACGTCTGTATCATTGACATGCAATAGTTCTGGAACAGCAGAGAGTGTGGAAACTAAACTCCCGTTCTGTCCTGTCTGACGAAGCGCTCCACTGTCCATCCGCACAACCCAACCGTTGGTTTTGAAAGTATGAGAATTCTCACATGTAATCAACTATTATAATTCTCACATGCGACGTGGCTAGGCGCTAGCCTAGGTAGCAATATTTTTAGTTAACGTTACACTCATTCCCACTCCTGTCATTTGTCAAAGTACCCAGTAGCCTGGGTACCAGTCTCTTTGGCAAATGACAGGAGCTGCAAGGAGTGGAATGTTAATTAAAAAGACTGGTATCCAGACTAGCTAGGCGTGGCAAGGAAAGTGCATTATATAGATTATAGCGCTCTAATGGGTACGGTACGGTGATGCAATGTATACATCTCTTCCTCCCTAGTGCGTCCAGGAGTAAACACACTCAGATGGGGATGAAGGCTGCACACAGCAGAAGGTGAGAGAGAGAGAGAGAGAGAGAGAGAGAGAGAGAGAGAGAGAGAGAGAGAGAGAGAGAGAGAGAGAGAGAGAGAGAGAGAGAGAGAGAGAGAGAGAGAGAGAGAGAGAGAGAGAGAGAAAGTCTAACATCATCCTTAGCTCTGGCATCTTCCCCAATATTTGGAACCAAGGACTGATCACCCCAATCCACAAAAGTGGAGACAAATTTGACCCCAATAACTACCTTGGGATATGCGTCAACAGCAACCTTGGGGAAATCCTCTGCATTGTCATTAACAGCAGACTAGTTCATTTCCTCAGTGAAAACAATGTACTGAGAAAATGTCAAATTGGCTTTTTACCAAATTACCGTACGACAGACCACGTATTCACCCTGCACACCCTAATTGACAAACAAACAAACCAAAACAAAGGCAAAGTCTTCTCATGCTTTGTTGATTTCATAAAAGCTTTTGACTCAATTTGGCATGAGGGTCTGCTATACAAATTGATGGAAAGTGAGGTTGGGGGAAAAACATACGACATTATAAAATCCATGTACACAAACAAAGTGTACGGTTAAAATTGGGAAGAAAACACACATTTCTTTCCACAGGGCCGTGGGTTGAGACAGGGATGCAGTTTAAGCCCCACCCTCTTCAACATATATATCAACGAGTTGGCGAGGGCACTAGAACAGTCTGCAGCACCCGGCCTCACCCTACTAGAATCTGAAGTCAAATGTCTACTGTTTGCTGATGATCTGGTGCTTCTGTCACCAACCAAGGAGCGCCTACAGCAGCACCTAGATCTTCTGCACAGATTCTGTCAGACCTGGGCCCTGACAGTAAATCTCACTAAGACAAAAATAATGGTGTTCCAAAAAAGGTCCAGTTGCCAGGACCACAAATACAAATTCCATCTAGACACCGTTTCCCTAGAGCACACAAAAAACGATACATACCTCGGCCTAAACATCAGCGCCACAGGTAACTTCCACAAAGCTGTGAACGATCTGAGAGACAAGGCAAGAAGGGTCTTCTATGTCATCAAAGGGAACATAAAATTTGACATACCAATTATGGTCTGGCTAAAAAATACTTGAATCAGTTATAGAACCCATTGCCCTTTATGGTTGTGAGTTCTGGGGTCCGCTCACCAACCAAGAATTCACAAAATGGGACAAACACCAAATTGAGACTCTGCATGCAGAATTCTGCAAAAATATCTGTGTACCACGAAAAACACCAAATAATGCATGCAGAGCAGAATTAGGCCGATACCCGCTAATTATCAAAATCCAGAAAAGAGCCGTTAAATTCTATAACAAAGCCATCACCTACAAAGAGATGAACTTGGAGAAGAGTCCCCTAAGTAAGCTGGTCCTGGGGCTCTGCTCACAAACACAAACAGACCCCACAGAGCCCCAGCACAACAACACAATTAGACCCAACCAAATCATGAGAAAACAAAAAGAGAATTACTTGACACATTGGAAAGAATTAACAAAAAAACTGAGCAAACTAGAATGCTATTTGGCTCTAAACAGAGAGTACACAGTGGCAGAATACCTGACCACTGTGACTGACCCAAACTTAAGGAAAGCTTTGACTATGTACAGACTCAGTGAGCATAGCCTTGCTATTGAGAAAGGCCGCCGTAGGCAGACCTGGCTCTCAAGAGAAGACAGGCTATGTGCACACTGCCCACAAAATGAGGTGGAAACTGAGCTGCACTTCCTAACCTCCTGCCAAATGTATGACCATATTAGAGACACATATTTCCCTCAGATTACAGAGATCCACAAAGAATTTGAAAACAAACCCAATTTTGATAAACTCCCTTACCTACTGGGTGAAAAACCAGTGTGCCATCACAGCAGCAAGATGTGTGACCTGTTGCCACAAGAAAAGGGCAACCAGTGAAGAACAAACACCATTGTAAATACAACCCATATTTATGTTTATTTATTTTCCCATTTGTACTTTAACTATTTGCACATTGTTACAACACCGTATATATATACATAATATGACATTTGAAATGTCTTTGTTCTTTTGGAACTTCTGAGTAATGTTTACTGTTAATATTTATTTCACTTTTGTTTACTATCTACTTCACTTGCTTTGGCAATGTTAACATAAGTATTCCCATTCAAATAAAGCCCTTAAATTGAAATATATATATATTTGAATGAATGAATGAATGAATGAATGAATGAATGAATGAATGAAAGAGAGAGAGAGAGAGAGAGAGAGAGAGAGAGAGAGAGAGAGAGAGAGAGAGAGAGAGAGAGAGAGAGAGAGAGAGAGAGAGACATTGAGTACAGGGAACACAGGGCCAGCTCCAGACATAAGCTGTCACTTAGAGCACCACACCGCTAGCCCCCCTCTTTCCAAACTTACACACCTGACACCCACACACACACACACATTGCCCAAAACAACGTCACCAATCACTCTGTTTGCTGCATATTCTAAACCAAATAGTAAACAAAAAACAATGGAGACACACACAAACCTGCAGCTGAGTTCAATACACTTGTTGACCTGTGCATAGCCTACAGGTCTGTCACCTGCTAGATCAGCTAACCATTCACATACCGCACGTACGCTATACGCAGGTGCTACTAGCTACCGCGTTGTGAATTGTGCCAAAATGCGTAGGCCTATCCAAAGTTAGGTAGCTGTTTCGAAGATGTTCAATTTCATTTGACAACATTATTCCTCCACACTGTCAGGATCATTCAGTGAGTGGACAAACTGACACTTACCACCAATAGTGCTCAGAGTGGCCGTCCAAGATCCAGAGATAGGACATAACACCCAGAGAAGCCAGAAGATCACCACGCCAGACGCCCTCATGTTTCTGCTCGTGACTCACAGTTGTACCGGTACTGTAGGATCTGGTCCGGTGCAGGGAGCTTTTAATGGAAAGATCCCGGTCTCATCTCAATGTGAGTGTGTGTTTAGATTATTCAATTCAGCACGAGCACGGAGAACGCACAATCACACAACCATACAAGGAAGTTAAATAGAATCATGAAATGTATCTAAATTAAGTAAAATATATAATAAATAGGCTGTTTAGGTTATTCATTTATCAAACTTGTTTGAGTTGATTGACAGACTAATAATAGCTTGCACCAGCTTTTAGCAGCGCACGGTGCATTTAAAATACAAACATTTCCAGAGCAGAGGAAGTCAACATAAATATGGATTAAATAAATATTGTTTATGTTATTCCTCACGGACAAAGTAATGCAAAGTTAATAATTCTGTAATAATGTCCATTCTGTATCTCGAGCTCTTTAGGTTTTAAATCAACACGAGACTTTCTTCATCTGGTCCCAGTCGTTGTGGCTTCGTTCGCTCTTTAGCGCTGCCTGTCCGGCTGTTGTTGGTCACAGAATTTAAACTGTCCGAATTTAAACATCAACGAATATTCCCCGTAAACGAAATATGTTTTAAACAATAAATAATAATAATCCCTCTCAACACCCCGATAAAACAAATTCCAGCACCGTGACAACTGAACCGATCACGGAATAGGAGGAAAGTATAGCAAAGATCTGCCGTCTCGAGCGCTCTCTCCGTCTGTAACTGTCTCAAGCAGCGCAGAGCCGAGCCAGTCTCGAGCCCCGCCCCACACTGGAAACGACAACAGGTAGGCCTAATGATGTCACGTGATCAGATAACGTTTATTATAGTGCCTATAATAATGCCCATGTACTGTTCACTGTAAAACCATGAAACGTGACACGTTTATAGCCTAAACGTCCGTTTTTATAACTGAAACATTAGGCATTTAGATGTGCCAATAAATGTTCTCATCTTAAACACAGGCGTTTAGAATGCAAGATTAAACATGATAGTCAGCTTTTTCCAGTCAATTTCAAATCAGGAGAACACCTATATCTCCTAAGTGTTCAGATTTGAAACACTAGTGTTTACTTTCCCATTGTCCTGTTTATAGTGCATTTAGTCATTAGAAACTGATTTGTCTTTCCATGCCTTTTATCCAGATCAGTGTTAGGAATAAAATAACAATAAAAAATAAAACGTATTTATAAAGCCCATAAAGGAATGTCTGCCACCTTACCTACATTTCAGCACAACTGAACAGGCCATTTGATTCAATAAATCTTGTAGTGTTGTTGTTACTGGACTGTGTTGAGTTCATTTCAGTTAACTCTTGCAGAGTGAAAAATATGTGGGAGGGGCTTCATTATCACATTTCCCAGCATGCTTTGTTGCAGGTAGATTTTTAGAATAGTTTGTTTTAATATCCATGTTTCCTCATGCACATTGATTGATTCATTGATTATATATTATACAAAGATAAATAAGTTAACGTTTTCTAAACTAATCCAATCTGTAAGGACTTATTGCATGGTTGTTCCAGTTTAGATGGTTTAGTCTTGTTTGTTAAGTCCTTTACCATAGCAATCATTTTGAGTGCAGGTTGTGGGTGATAAAATATATAAATGATTGGATATCCACCCTCTGGCTGGATTCCAATAGGAATTACTAATCACTTCACGAACCAGCGTATTGTGACTTGTAGGTCTGATGTCTCCCATGAGCCAGGATTTTTCAGACCACAATGTCAAAGATAATTAGGCCATAACTAAAGGCCTTATGAAATGTGTAATATGTGATCACAAAGGGTTTACTTTTAATTGAAACACATTCACTTAAGCAGTCACTTGGTGAAGGCTTCAGGAATATAAGTTATTGAATGCAACAACTATGTCTCTGTCACTAACAAACACAGTCATGGGTGGGTATCTCTCACATTCACTCGAAAGACATACTGGGAAATATGCAAATATGGCTATACACCCTACAGTGTTAAAACAACACTCCCAGTGTTTTCTGTTTAAAACCTAAACAAATCCTTACACATATTCAAGTCCACACTAAAGACACACCTCTTCACACAGGCTTACCCATATTCTCTATTGTCTTAGCTTTTACCCTCGGTCTAGTTCACTTCCCTGGTTAGTCTGTCAACATGTTTAGTGTACTTTTATAAACTTACTTATTTTAATATATGATTTTATTGTTTGATAAACCTGTTAAATGCTAATTTCTAGTGAATTTTGAGGAAAGGATACAGACAAATCTTAATTTACAAATGGGCAAATTTGCAAGGCTAAGGGGGCCTTGCAGAGGGGCACTTACTCTGGTACAGTCCAATTAGTGTTTGGGCCATGGCCATTCATACTGTACTGAGTACCAGTGTGACTGTTAATGTGGATATATTCAGTTAAACAACCATTTTGTACTCTTTCTCTGCTACTGTATGATTCATTTCGTAGTATTTTTCTCACTTCCCCTATGTCAGGTTGTTACAACTGCTGCTCTATACATACTGTATGGTTTGAAACGTAATATTTTCAACTTATAATAGTTATTATACTGTAATTATAACCCAAAACATTTTTTATTTATTTAGTATTTTACCTTTATTTAACTAGGCAAGTCAGTTAAGAACAAATTCTTATTTACAATGACTGCCTACACCGGCCAAACCCGGACGACGCTGGGCCAATTGTGCGCCGCCCTATGGGATTCCCAATCACGGCCGGTTGTGATACAGGCTGGAATCGAACCAGAGGGTCTGTAGTGACGCCTCAAGCACTGAGATGCAGTGCCTTAGACCGCTGCGCCACTCGGGAGCCCATACACAGTTAAAAACTGTTTTAATCTGTAAAAAAAAAGTAGGCTTGAAAGGTCAAACTGAAATTAATCAATCTCCACTCTACACAATTATCAAAAATAAAATATCATCATGGCTGCCACTCTCCTGCATGAAGTTAACACATGCAATACAACCTCTAGACTTAAGATGCTATCATTTGATCTGAGATCATAAATGATCATTCAGATTGATTCACACTATGACAGATCATTAGTCTATGAACTCTATGGGCTGGAAGAGGTACTTCTCACTATCTTACCTGTTGGTTTGTGGCCTCTCTCGCTCTCCCTCTCTGCCTGTCTGTCCGTTTATGGCTGTCACTCTCCTGCCATGATCATGATAGCACCAAATAAAGTCTTAAGACATGGAACAAACCTTTATGACCCATAATCACCTTGTCTCTAGAAGCAGGGAAGAGGAGGTCAGAGAGTGATTTGATTATTCATCCATCCATCCCTGTACACGCATTTATTAATCTACCCATTTGTGTCACACCATTCTAATTTGTTTCCGGACAGATGGAGGGAGGGAAGAGGGGATAGGATGGTCAGAGAGGGGAGAGACTTTTGGCATCAGTGCCCCAAGGGGTATAGGACACACACACACACACACACACACACACACACACACACACACACACACACACACACACACCAGACTTGTCAAATTAACAACATTTGTTAGCTAATGAAAAAGCATGTTGGGGCTTTAGGGGAGAACGGTCCCCTCTTTCACTCCCCACTCTTCCCTCTCCCTCTCCCTCTCCTCCCCTTCTACTCCCCTCTCCACCTCTCTCCCTCTTCCTCCATCCCCCCCATACACACTCACTCACACACACAGTCCCCCTATCTCCCCTCTTTGCCTCTTCCTTATCTTTTCTTCTCTCTCCCCTCTCCCCCATTCCCCCTTCTCTTCTCTTCTCCCCCCTCCCCCCTGTACCCCTACCAGTGGAGGCTCCTCAGAGGAGGAAGGGGAAGACCATCCTCCTCAGTGAATTTAATAGAAATAGTGAAACATAAAAAAAGTTGTCCTTTTTAGATAAAACTATACTAAATATATTAACGTATATTCAGGTCTACAGTAGCCTCAACAGCACTCTGTAGGGTAGCACCATGGTGTAGCCGGAGGACAGCTAGTTTCCGTCCTTCTCTGGGTACATTGACTTCAACACAAAACATAGGAGGTTCATGGTTCTCACCCCCTTTCATAGACTTACACAGTAATTATGACAACTTCCAGAGGACGTCCTCCAACCTATCAGAGCTCTTGCGGCATGAACTGACATGTTGTCCACCCAATCAAAGGATCAGAGAATTAATCTAGTACTGAAAGCGTAAACTACAGCTAGCCAGCACTACAATGCATAAAATGTGGTGAGTAGTTGACTCAAAGAGAGAGAAAGACAATATTTGAAAAGTTTTTAACAAATTAATATCTTTAAAAGTGAAGAAGAAGCAAGAGAAAGAGATAGCTATATTTAGTTGTATTTTTTCACTTTCACTTTCACTTAGCTAGCGAATGCAGCTAGCTAGTTTAGCCTACTCAAACACCCGGCTCAAACAGAGAGGGATGCTACAGCTATCCAAACACTGGAACTCTTCCAAGTCAAGATAAGCTTGTGGTTTTATTAGTTTATTGCCTCCGGGGCCCTCCGGTGTAACTGCTAAACTACTTGCTGACTGTACTGCATGTAGCGGGTTTATTAACGCTTTAGTTCTATTAGCTATGTTGACTATGAGATGTTAGCTAATATGGTGACAACGATGTAGGCTGTGTGTAGCGGTTATGTCATGAAGGTTTGGCTTGTAAAGTTTTTTTTTGCCTGGTCACAGACGGCTGGTGTGTTGTGCACTGAAGTCCACAAGCGAAGGGAAAAGGTGAGAGGAGGAGAGCACGTAGATGCGAGAAGGAATTATACAATGAGCAAAATGTTCATGCTGTTTGTATGTGGCTGCTATGAAAGTGAAATGTGTTTGCGTGTGATCAGGGGTGTATTCATTCACCAATTTTGTTGAAAAATATTTCTTAAACAGAAGCAAACGTATCGAAACGGGGATAAACATAATGAATGTGTCCAATAGAAACTCTCGTTTGCAACTGTTGGACTAATGATTACACCCAAGATCAGCTAGATGCAGGCAAGAGTGTGCAAGGCAGTGTTGAATGTGTTACTGTCTGTCACCTTGATTACTCGACCTGTGCACCTACGTTGTAAACTTTCATTCATACTCTACGTTGTAGCAACCTCATGATGGGTATAGGGAATATCATGTAGTAGCCTAAACCTATCGATGTTACATCGAGCTGAATGACAGTCATCCAATATGCTGTAATAGAAATAAGGCCATGCTCATAAAAAAAAAATCATCCTCCCTCATCTTAAACGTCACCGACCGCTACTGACCCCTACATAATAGTGGCCACTACACTAAGTGACTGGAGGTTAATGTTATAATTGGCGCCGGAGAAGATGGCTGCCGTTTTACAGCTCTCTAACCAATTGTACTATTATGTGTGTTTTTTCGCGTTATTTGTAATTTATTCTGTACATAATGTTTCTGCCACCGTCTCTTATGACCAAAAATAGCTTCTGGATATCAGGACAGCGATTACTCACCTCGTATTGGACGAAGATTTTTTCTTCAACAAGCCGGACGCGAAGGATATCCTACAGACACCCGACAAGGCCCAAATCCCCATCATTCGCATGAGAAAGAGACTGAGATATCGTGGACGTAGGTCGGGGTGCCTTGTAAGGATCCGACGGCGAGCGAGTAAACTGCCTCTTCCATAAATCCAATTAGCCAATGTTCAATCATTTGAGAACAAATTGGACGATTTAAGATTACGGTTATCTTACCAACGGGACATTAAAAACTGTAATATCTTATGTTTCACCGAGTCGTGGCTGAACGACGACATGGACAACATACAGCTGACGGGCTATACGCTACATCGGCAGGATAGAACGGCTGACTCCAGAAAGACAAGGGGTGGTGGTCTGTGTATTTTTGTAAACAACAGTTGGTGCACAAAATCTAATACTAAGGAAGTCTCGAGATTTTGCTCGCCTGAGGTAGAGTATCTCATGATAAACTGTAGACCACATTATTTACCAAGAGACTTTTCATCTATATTTTTCGTAGCCGTCTATCTACCACCACAAACCGATGCTGGCATTAAGATTGCACTCAATGAGCTCTATAAGGCCATAAGTAAACAGGAAAACGTTCATCCAGAGGCAGCACTCCTAGTGGCTGGGGTCTTTAATGCAGGGAAACTTAAATCCGTGCCTAATCCTAATTTATACCAGATTGTTAAATGTGCAACCAGAGGGGGAAAAAAACTCTAGACCACCTTTACTCCACATACAGAGACGCATAACAAGCTCTCCTTCGCCCTCCATTTGGCAAATCTGACCATAACTCTATCCTCCTGATTCCTGCTTATAAGCAAAAACTAAAGCAGGAAGCACCAGAAACTCGGTTAATAAAAAAGTGGTCAGATGATGCAGATGCTAAGCTACAGGACTGTTTTGCTAGCACAGACTGGAATATGTTCCGGGATTCTTCAGATATCATTGAGGAGTACATCACATCAGTCACTGGCTTCATCAGTAAGTGCATCGATGACGTCGTCCCCACAGTGACCGTACGTACATACCCCAACCAGATGCCATGGATTACAGGCAACATCCGCACTGGGCTAAAGGGTAGAGCTGCCACTTTCAAGGAGCGGGACTCTAACCCGGACGCTTATAAGAAATTCCGCTATGCCCTCCGACTAACCATCAAACAGGCAAAGAGTCAATACCGGACTAAGATTGAATCGTACTACACCGGCTCTGACACTCGTCGGATGTGGCAGGGTTTGAAACCTATTACAGACTACAAAAGGAAGCGCCAAGTCTAGGTCCAAAAGGCTTCTCAACAGCTTCTACCCCCAATCCATAAGACTCCTGAACAGCTAATCATTGCTACCAGGACTATTTGCACTGCTCCCCCACCCCCACCACCCTATTTTAGGCTGCTGCTACACTGTCTATTATTTATGCATAGTCACTTTAACTCTACCCACATGTACATATTACCTCAATTACCTCGACTAGCCGGTGACCCCGCACAGTGACTCTGCACCGGTACCCCCCTGTATATAGCCTCCCTACTGTTATTTTATTTATTTTAAAAAAGGTATGTAAGCTGTACACTGTAATGTGTACACCTGTTGTATTCGGCGCATGTGGCAAATACAATTTGATTTGATTTGATCTCTAAGGAATAGACTGAGAGCTCATATATGCTATCCACATTTCTCTCTCTCTCACACACACACACACACACACACACACACATACAGACACACACACACACACACACACACACACACACACACACACACACACACACACACACACACACACACACACACACACAATCTCAGGATTGCCAATCTACTCCGTACCGTATCCGGTGCTATTGCAATCTGCCTGGGGAAGTTGATTAATTTACTGCTGTGTGTGTGTGTGTGTGTGTCACAGCTGAATTGAACATTTTAATTAGTCACGTTTACAGACAGTGTTGTAAGGGTCAGACTCAACTCTACAACTCTGTGACTCACATATCTCTACTCATCTCTAACTCTTCTGTCGAGATATAGAAACCATGGATGAATGAAGGGATGGACGGATGGAAAGTTTAGCATGGAAAGTTAAGCATGACAGACAACCATCACACATGGTGATGTGGGATCACTCTTACTTCTGACTTAGTTGCCACCAATCTTATTATAAAGATGAATGTTTGTAACTGCATAAATATAATCCAAGATCATCAAAATCATCTATCGTTGGCATGGATTCACCTCCAGTGTATTTGATTAAACGGTGTGTCCACAGTAATGATGTACTATCTGTATGATATGAGAAATTTAATCGAGATTAAGGAGACAGATGGAGCTATCATTTAAGATGCCCTCAATCAGAGTAAAAAGATTATATCAACACTATTGCTGATGAGGAGAGGCTGTTTCTTACACACACACACACACACACACACACACACTTTCCTCCCATCAGCCATCTTTCATTCATATAATTTTGGCTGTGCTTAATGTAATATATGCAATCTGAAATCTGACCCAAATACAGCCTCTAAATGTGTGCGTGTGTGTATCCCTTATCCCTACCACTGAGTACTGTGTGTGTGTGTCCCAATTTTCCGCCCATCCTAATGCAAATGTCCTTTTAATCCTGTTAACTGTCTTTAATGGATGGAGAGAGAAGGAGCGGAGGGAGAGAGAGAAAGAGAGGGAAAGAAAGAGAGAGATAGAGATTGAAAGAGACAGAGACAGGGAGAAAGAGAGAGCGAGATGGGGATAGAGAGCGAGACAGGGGAGAGAAGGGGAGAGAAGGGGAGAGAGAGAAAAAGTGAGAGAGAGACAGAGAGAGTGAGCGAGAGAGAGATCCCAAAGCTGGGAGTCCTGGTGTGTGTCAGGATCCGAAAAACATTACTGCCATTTTCTGAGGTCGTGCAAGGTTAACATATTGTAATTACACATAGAAATTACATCAAAGCTGAAGTATAATGTAGCTAATTTAAAGGAGTATCATTATGAAGGTAAAATAGTGCCTTAAATGTAAAATATGAGTTGCACCTGTATAATCAATTTTGTATTTGCAAAAAATATTTGCAAACAGGCTTCTTTCGAGAACAAATGCAACAAAACTTGCAAGCACATAACATGGTGTGTGAATAAGTACAACAACATTTGCAGACATATGTGAATAAATTAAATAAGATTTGCAAGCATGAAACTACATTTGAGCATGAATGCATCTCATTTACTAAACTTGCAACTGGTGAATCTTCTGTGGATCAAAACGACATTTGCCGATGTCGAATCTCAGAGCTCAGAGTTTTGGCACTAATTTAGCGACTAACCTCGGTAAAAAATGTTTTAGTTGTAAATAACTATTCTGCAAGCAAGCAGCAGAGACATACACAAGCTCTAGTGGAAAGGGCTTTTTCTTCCGAGCAATCAGGTGAGGTGTTGTCATTCTGGAACTCACTTTCACGTTTCACAGGGTTCCGGTCTGGAGGCACGCTTTCCACTGTGCTAAATATGGATCAAATTTGTACAAATTACTAGCTAGCTAAATTATATTCACATAATTTGAAAGCTACCACATGATGTTGGTGAGGGTGATGAGAATTTAAATGAGTGTTTCCACATAGCATAACCGCTACGAAGCTGATGCTAGTTTTTGAATTGATTAGATTTATTAGGATCCCCATTAGCCGATGCCTATGCCGACAGCTAGTCTTACTGGGGTCCGACATATAATACATTTTGGAATTTGGGTGTTAGTTCCTATGTTTAGTTGTTCTATGTGTTTATTCTAGATCGTTTAGATCTATGTTGGCCAGGGTGGTTCCCAATCAGAGGCAGCTGTAGCTCGTTGTCTCTGATTGGGAACCATACTTAGACAGCCTGTTTTGCACAGTTGATTGTGGGATCTTGTTCCGTAAGGTTTGTGTTATGACCTAGGACTTCACGTATCGTTTTGTTGTTTTGGTTCTTGTTGTGTACACTTAATAAAGTATGTACGCCTATCATGCTGCGCCTTGGTCCGCTTCTGTCGACGATCATGACAGAAGATCCCACCGTAATAGGACCAAGCAGCGTGTGCAGGAGCAAACGCCGGGTAAGGAACAGGAGGTTACTCTAGTGGATGTCCTCCTCGGTTGGGGGAGAATCACAGAGGAGGAGGCCGTCCGCTACCGGAGGGCGATGAGGGAGGATGCCCAGGCAGGAGAGAAGAAGCGGCGCCAACTGGGCCGTCGTCGGACAAGCGAGAGGAAACCCCAATAAAAAATTTTGGGGGGGCACACGACATGGACGACGGGGCTGCTGGAGACAGCTACAGGGCGAGTTTGTGGACTAGGAGAGGAGGCCACCAGGTTACGGGGGCCATTGGTCATGAGGGGGAAGGAGAGTGTAGAGGCACGGCGAGAGGTACTGGGTGTGTTACCAGTCCGGTCCGGCCCGTTCCTGATCCCCGCACAAGGCCAGTGGTGTGTGTTCCCAGTACGGTCCGGCCTGTTCCTGTCCCTCGCACCAAGCCTGTGGTGCGCGTCGCCAGCCCGGTCCGGCCTGTTCATGCTCCTCGCACCAAGCCTTTTGGTGCGCGTCGCCAGCCCGGTCCGGCCTGTTCCTGCTCCCCGCACCAAGCCTGTGGTGCGCGTCGCCAGTCCGGCCCGGCCTGTTCCTGTCCCTCGCACCAAGCCTGTGGTGCGCGTCGCCAGCCCGGTCCGGCCTGTTCCTGCTCCTCGCACCAAGCCTTTTGGTGCGCGTCGCCAGCCCGGTCCGGCCTGTTCCTGCTCCCCGCACCAAGCCTGTGGTGTGCGTCGCCAGTCCGGCCCGGCCTGTTCCTGTCCCTCGCACCAAGCCTGTGGTGCCCGTCGCCAGCCCGGTCCGGCCTGTTCCTGCTCCCCGCACCAAGCCTGTGGTGCGCGTCGCCAGCCCGGTCCGGCCTGGTCCTACTCCCCGCACCAAGCCTGTGGTGCGCGTCGCCAGTCCGGCCCGGCCTGTTCCTGTCCCTCGCACCAAGCCAGTGGTGCGCGTCGCCAGCCCGGTCCGGCCTGTTCCTGCTCCCCGCACCAAGCCAGTGGTGCGCGTCGCCAGCCCGGTCCGGCCTGTTCCTGCTCCCGCACCAAGCCAGTGGTGCGGCGTCGCCAGCCCGGTCCGGCCCGTTCCTGCTCCCCGCCCAAGCCAGGGGTGCGCGTCGTCAGCCCGGTCCGGCCCGTTCCCGCTCCCCCGCACCAAGCCAGTGGTGCGCTGCTGTCAGTCCGGCACGGTCCGTGCCTGTTCCACCTGTGCCTGGTCCGGCACCGGTCAGCTGCTCCACGCCGGAGCCAGAGCAATCCGCTCCACCGGTGTTCAGTCCAGCTCCGGCCAGCAGGGCCAGACCACGAGGGCGAGAGAGAGAGTGGTGGTCACGCCCGGAGCCGGATCCGCCTCCGAGGCGGAATGCCCACCCGGCCCCTCCCCTGTGGTGTTTGGTTGGCGCGGTCGCAGTCCGCGCCTTTGGGGGGGGTACTGTCACGCCCTGGCTCTGGGGACTCTTTAATGTTGAGCCAGGGTGTTAGTTCCTATGTTTAGTTGTTCTATGTGTTTATTCTAGATCGTTTAGATCTATGTTGGCCAGGGTGGTTCCCAATCAGAATCAGCTGTAGCTCGTTTTCTCTGATCTGGAACCATACTTAGGCAGCCTGTTTTGCACAGTTGATTGTGGGATCTTGTTCCGTAAAGTTTGTGTTATGACCTAGGACTTCACGTATCGTTTTGTTGTTTTGGTTCTTGTTGTGTACACTTAATAAATTATGTACGCCTATCACGCTGCGCCTTGGTCCGCTTCTGTCGACGATTGTGACAATATACAGCAACACCTCCCACATAAGCATTCCTGTCTCTTCTATAGATGTTATATCCTTGTATTGCTTCTGCTGTATCATCAAATGAATTATCTAAGTGAGTCTCAGAAATGGCTAATATATTAATGTTATCTGATGTTAGCAAGTTATTGATTTCAATAACCTTTTTTCTAAGGCTACATATATTAGTATGGGCTATTTTCAGCCCTTTCCTGGGTAGCTTATCAGAGATAGACATAATATGGAAAACAGTAAACAAAGCAAGAGAAAAATATAGACATTCAGCAGTCCATTAATCAGTTTGTCACGATCGTCTAACAGAGATGAGGACCAAGGCGCAGCGTTGCAGGCAAACATACTCTTTATTTAGCGTCAAATGACCAAAACAACAAAACGATATCGTGACAGTTCACGGTCTAACACAAACCGACTGGAAACAAAATCCCACAAACACGAATGAAAAACAGACTGTATAAATATGGCTCCCAATCAGAGACAGCCAGCAACACCTGACACTCGTTGCCTCTGATTGGGAGCCACTCTGGCCAACATAGAAATAGCACCCATAGAAACAAAACACATTGATCTACACACCCTGGCTCAACATAACAGTGTCCCCAGAGCCAGGGCGTGACACAGTTGGTGTGTGTAAGTGTGTGTGTGCTGAGGGGTTGAAGTTAAGAACCCATAGTTTTGGCTCTATCATCCCTTCCAGGCTTTTGGGAGGGAGGGTGGACAATAAGCTTGGCATAGCAGATGTAGGCAATGTCCCCACGCACTCTGGCAGCTTTAATGGCTGGGTTAAGTTATTTTCTCTTCTGGCGCAAAGCTTCAGGATAGTCCTCGTTGAGGAAGATATACACTACCAGTCAAAAGTTTGGACACACCTACTTATTCAAGAAATTGTCTTTATTTTTACTATTTTTACATTGTAGAATAATAGTGAAGACATCAAAACTATGAAATAACACGAATGGAATCATGTAGTAACCAAAGAAGTGTTAAACAAATCAAAATATATTTTATATTTGAGATTCTTCAAATAGCCACCCTTTGCCTTGATGACAGCTTTGCACACTCTTAGCATTCTCTCAACCAGCTTCAAGAGGTAGTCACCTGGAATTCATTTCAATTAGTGTCCCTTCTTAAAAGTTAATTTGTGGAATTTCTTTCCTTCTAAATGCATTTGAGCCAATCAGTTGTGTTGTGACACTCTTGGCATTACAGAAGATAGCCCTATTTGGTAAAAGACCAATTTCATATTTAGTCAAGAACTGCTGAAATAAGCAAAGAGAAATGACAGTCCATCATTACTTTAAGACATGAAGGTCAGTCAATACAGAAAAGTTCAAGAACTTTGAAAGTTTCTTCAAGTGCAGTCGCAAAAACCATCAAGCGCTATGATGAAACTGGCTCTCATGAGGACCGCCACAGGAATGGAAGACCCAGAGTTACCTCTGCTGCAGAGGATAAGTTCATTAGAGTTACCAGCCTCAGAAATTGCAGTACAAATAAATGCTACACAGAGTTCAACTAACAGACACATCTCAACATCAACTGTTTAGAGGGGACTCTGTGAATCAGGTCTTCATGGTCGAATTGCTGCGAAGAAACCTCTACTAAAGGACACCAATAAGAAGAAGAGACCTGCTTGGGCCAAGAAACATGAGCAATGGACATTAGACCGGTGGAAATGTGTCCTTTGGTCTGGAGTCCAAATTGGAGATATTTTGTTCCACCCGCCGTGTCTTTGTGAGACAAAGTGTGGGTCAACAGATGATCTCCGCATGTGTATTTCCCACCGTAAAGCATGGAGGAGGAGGTGTTATGGTGTGGGGGTGCTTTGCTGGTGACACTGTCTGTGAAAGCAGCCAAGAAGTGCTCAGCATATCTGGGAACTCCTTCAAGACTGTTGCAAAAGCATTCCAGGTGAAGCTGGTTGAGAGAATTCCAAGAGTGTGCAAAGCTGTCATCAAGGCAAAGGGTGGCTATTTGAAGAATCTGTTTAACACTTTTTTGGTTACTACATGATTCCATATGTGTTATTTCATAGTTTTGATATCTTCGCTATTATTCTACAATGTAGAAAATAGGAAAAATAAAGGAAAACCCTTGAATGAGTAGATGTGTCCAAACTTTTGACTGGTACTGTACGATCCTCTTGGCTTTTTCCAGAATAGCTTCCTTGAACCTCAGAACTTAACCGCTATCAGCCTGGGTCTGTCACCTGGGCCCGTTAGGTGTGCAGTTGTTTCATCTGGCTGATGCAGTGCCCAGACAAGATGAGAGCTAACTGCTACAGAGATACAAATGTGAGATCGCTCAGATTCTATCTGTATTAGCTAGCAAGATGTCAATGTAGAACCAATGCAATTATATTCATTTTATTGGCTTGCTATGTGAGTTGCTGGTCCTGAAAATGTATATCTGATATAATGTAGCTAGCTAGTTTTTGTTGTTCTAGTGTCCATTAAATGTTACAGCCAATGATCATGTAGTCATGCATCTGCACACCAGCAAGGAGGAGAAAAGCCTACATTGGGTGAGCTAGCTAGAGCAACATCAACTAGCTAGCTATAACATCAGATTAACATTTTCAGGAAAAGCATGGATAGAGCTAGCTACCTGTAGTAATTGTATTATTTTAAACCACCTCATGCACATCATCTGTATCTGTGATACATTCCATATTATGTTATAATATATTTGTACTGTATTGCTATCTATCTCAAGTTGTACAAATCATCAGCATGAAGAATACTGAATTCTGTTTGAAATGTCAAGTGTACTGAATTCTCATTCAAATAATGTTGTGCCTCTCTTTCAGATCTGCTAAGCACACCTCTGCCTCTGCAAGCCACACAACCACTGTCTCATAGTGGTTGGGTAAGCTCCTTCCTGGCTGGCCCTGTCCAGGGGTGACAATGGACAAGGCCGCAGTGTCTCCCAACCAACATGTCTCAGTCCCCAGTCATTATTTTGCAATAGTTTATGTGTCGGAGGTCTAGGGTCAACTTGTCTTATCTGGACCCATATTCACAAAGCAACTTAGAGTAAGAGTGCTGATCTAGGAACAGTTTTTAATTTTAGATCATAATGAATCAAATTATATTGACTGGTGGGACCTGACCCTAGATCAGCACTCCTACTCTTGTGGCGCATTTCCACACAGGATTTACCTCAGTGTTTTACCCAAAAGGGTCAGACTTTTCTGTTTCCATCTATGTGGGCGGACCTGCTCTCACTTGGGGCCAAAGCCAGGCCACTAGTGCTTTTCAGCTGACATTTACATAACAATGGCTAACTGTGAACTTTAACATCTTCTCACAAAGCAACTGTTTTGATTATGCAGAGGTTGTTGATTCTGCTCTTCACAAGTCCTCACTGTCAGCCCTAGCTAGGGAAACAATGTCCCTAGTGTTAATATATCTGTGCCCAAACAGTTTGAGCTTCTACTTCTAAAAATCCACCTTTCCAGAAATAAGTCTCTCACTGTTGCCGCTTGCTACAGACCCCCCTCAGCCCCCAGGCTGTGCCTTGGACACCATATGTGAATTGATTGCCCCCATTTATCCTCAGAGTTCGTACTGCTTGGTGACCTAAATTGGGATATGCTTAATACCCCAGCCATCCTACAATCCAAACTAGATGCCCTCAACCTCACGCAAATTATCAACGAACCTACCAGGTACAACCCTAAATCCGTAAACATGGGTACCCTCATAGATATCATCCTGACTAACATACCCTCTAAATACACCTCAGCTGTCTTCAACCAGGATCTCAGCGATCACTGCCTTATTGCCTGCGTCCGTAACGGGTCCGCGGTCAAACGACCACCCCTCATCACTGTCAAACGCTCCCTAAAACACTTTAGCGAGGAGGCCTTCCTAATTGACCTGGCCCAGGTATCCTGGATGGATATAGATCTCATTCCGTCAGTAGAGGATGCCTGGTTGTTCCTTAAAAGTAATTTCCTCTCAATCTTAATCCCCAGAGATTGGAAAGCTGCCACGGTCATCCCCCTCTTCAAAGGGGGTGACACTCTAGATCCAAACTGCTACAGACCTATATCCATCCTGCCCTGCCTTTCGAAAGTATTTGAAAGCCAAGTTAACAAACAGATCACCGACCATTTCGAATACCACCGTACCTTCTCCGCTATGCAATCCGGTTTCCGAGCTGGTCATGGGTGCACTTCAGCCACGCTCAAGGTCCTAAACGATATTATAACCGCGATTGATAATAGACAGTACTGTGCAGCCGTCTTCATCGACCTGGCCAAGGCTTTCGACTCTGTCAACCACCACATTCTTATTGGCAGACTAAATAGCCTTGGTTTCTCAAATGACTGCCTCGCCTGGTTCACCAACTACTTCTCAGATAGAGTTCAGTGTGTCAAATCGGAGGGCCTGTTGTCTGGACCTATGGCAGTCTCTATGGGGGTGCCACAGGGTTCAATTCTTGGGCCGACACTTTTCTCTGTGTATATCAATGATGTCGCTCTTGCTGCTGGTGACTCTTGCTGCTGGTGACACCATTTTGTATACATCTGGCCCTTCATTGGACACTGTGTTAACAAACCTCCAAACGAGCTTCAATGCCATACAACACTCCTTCAGTAGCCTCCAACTGCTCTTAAACACTAGTAAAACTAAATGCATGCTTTTCAATCGAACGCTGCTGGAATCACCACTAGAATCACCACTCTCGACGGGTCTGACCTAGAGTATGTGGACAACTACAAATACCTAGGTGTCTGGTTAGACTGTAAATTCAACTTCCAGACTCACATAAAGAATCTCCAATCCAAAGTTAAATCTAGAATCGGCTTCCTATTTCGCAACAAAGCCTCCTTCACTCATGCTGCCAAACATGCCCTCGTAAAACTGACTATCCTACCGATCCTTGACTTCGGCGATGTCATTTACAAAATAGCCTCCAACACTCTACTCAGCAAATTGGATGTAGTCTATCACAGTGCCATCCGTTTTGTCTCCAAAGCCCCATATGTGACCTGTACGCTCTTGTTGGCTGGTCCTCACTACATGTTCGTCGTCAAACCCACTGGCTCCAGGCCATCTATAAATCACTGCTAGGCAAATCCCCGCCTTATCTTAGCTCATTGGTCACCATAGCAGCACCCACCCGTAGTCTGCGCTCCAGCAGGTATATCTCACTGGTCATTCCCAAAGCCAACACCTCCTTTGGCCGCCATTCCTTCCAGTTCTCTGCTGCCAATGACTGGAACGAATTGCAAAAATCTCTGAAGCTGGAGACTCTTATCTCCCTCAATAACTTTAAGCATCAGTTGTCAGAGCACCTTACCGATCACTGCACCTGTACACAGCCCATCTGAAATTAGCCCACCCAACTACCTCATCCCTATATTGTTATTTATTTTGCTCTTTTGCACCCCAGTATCTCTATTTGCACATAATCTCTTGCATATCTAGCATTCCAGTGTTAATACTATTGTAATTATTTTGCACTATAGCCTATTTATTGCCTTACCTCCATAACTTGCTACATTTGCACACACTGTATATATATTTTCTGTTGTATTTTTGACTTTATGTTTTTTACCCCATATGTAACTCTGTGTTGTTTTTATTGCACTGCTTTCCTTTATCTTGGCCAGGTCGCAGTTGTAAATGAGAACCTGTTCTCAACTGGCTTACCTGGTTAAATAAAGGTGAAAAAAAAAAAAAAAAAGGCCTACTGCTGCTAGGTAGCTCTCTCTCTGCTCTCTCCCTCCCCTCTGTCTGTTTTGATTGCAGAAGTGAAGTCTGGTGTGCGGGAGTCAGGGTTCCAGCTGCAGCTCATTCACCATAATCACCTCAGCCTTAAAGACCCGGTCAAACTTGCCACTCATCGTCAGATCATAGTCAAGACGACCATGTTAGTCTCGCTGTTGACTCAACCTGCTTGTTTTCGCTCTTTGTGTTTTTGGCCTGTTCTATTTACTTTTCTCCTGTGCCACAGATTATTGGAACCTGACTCCTGCCTCCGCTTCACTCCTGCCACCACCACCCTGCTTTCCACTACCGGACCTCCCTTTTGGACTCACCACGGACACTAGGACGTTACGGTACCACTCATGCTCAGAACCTGGATCTGTTACCCTCCCTGTAAACCTGGACTTGCTCTTACCCTATTTTTGGAAACCTGGACAATTGCACATTGTAAATAAACCTGTTTAACCTTCTCTGGCTCTGTGTAGTTGTCTGCATTTGGGTTCCTATCTAGTTAAATCGTGACAGTATGATCTGACCATGATGAACACAGCAGACAGTAGCTCGGATACCACCCCAGAGTGCACTCAGATTCGGACTGCCATAGCCAATCAGGGCATTTTACTTGGCCAACATGATACTTTGTTTAAGACTATTTCTGAGAACAGTCAGGTGCTGTTTAATCAGGTTCAATTACTCACCAATCAAGTGTCTGCCCTTACTACTCAAGTTAATAATGCACCCCTCGTGCATGGCATACAAACTGCTCCTTCTCCTGCTCCACCTGTTTTTCCTGCCCCTCCAGCCCAGATCAGAGAGCCTTTTGTTCCTGCTCCAGAGCGCTATGACGGGAACATGGGAACCTGTGGTGATTTTTTGACCCAATGCTCGTTGGTGTTTGAACAACAGCCCCTCACCTACGCCTCCGAGAGAGCCCGTATTGCCTACCTTATCAACTCTACTAGCGGTTCCGCTCGTTCCTGGGGATCCGCGGTCTGGGAGAGCCAGTCGGACATTTGCAACGCTTACGTTGCCTTCACCACTGAGATGAGGAAGGATTTCGACCACCCCGTACGGGGCAAGGAGGCTGCTAAACGTTTGTTTTCTCTTCGGCAGGGGTCTCGCAGTGTGGCGGAGATGGCAGTGGAGTTTCGAACTTTAGCGGCAGTGAGTGGTTGGAATGACGAGGCATTACAAGGAGTGTTCATTAATGCTTTGGCTGAGACCTTGAAGGATGAATTGGTGTCATATGATGAATCGCCTACGCTGGATAATCTTATTTCACTCACCATCAGGTTGGATAATCGGATTCGGGAGCGCCGCCGGGAGAGGAGTGGTAGTTCCAAGCAACCTGTCTGTCGTCAACAAACTCCTCCCCGCCTCTTCCCTACGGAGAGGGCCGAGTCTTCCCGAGTCGATACTAGGAGCACTGAACCCGAAGCCATGGAGGTGGGTCGTGCACGGTTGTCCTCAGAGGAGCGTGCACGTTGTATTCAGGCTCGGGCCTGCCTATATTGTGGAGAGACTGGTCATTTCGTTCCTTCCTGCCCAGTTCGTCCGGGAAAAGGGCCGGCTCATCATTAATGGGAGAAGTTTTGGTGAGCCGAGCAGCGGATTCTTCCTCTTCTCCCCGCATTCTGCTCCAGGCATCCCTCCAGTGGCAGTCCCAGAATTTCCCTGTTAGTGCGCTGGTTGACTCTGGTGCCGATGAAAGCTTTTTGGATCGAGAGTTGGCTCAACAAATGGAGTTAGAGACTGTACCTATGGACCGTCCGCTGCAGGCTAAGGGTCTAAATGGACAATTGTTGACCCGTATTACTCATCAGACTGTGCCTGTTTGTCTCAGAGTGTCGGGTAATCATCAGGAGAACATTCAGTTTCACATAATTGACTGCCCACAGACCCCCCTGGTCCTTGGTATCCCCTGGCTCATACGACACAATCCACACATTGATTCGGTGACAGGTAAAATTGTTTCATGGAGCACATTTTGTCATGTGAATTGTTTGTGTTCTGCTCAGACCCCTGCCAGCACTGTGCCTCAACCTCCACTGGAGTCCATGGATCTCTCTGCTGTCCATGACGTGTATCATGACCTGGCATCCGTTTTCTGCAAACACAGAGCTACTTCTCTTCCTCCTCACCGGCCTTACGACTGCGCCATTGACCTCCAGCCAGGAGCCCCTCTCCCTAGCAGTCGCCTGTACAATCTCTCCCGCCCGGAGACGGAGGCTATGGAGAACTACATTCGGGACTCCTTGGCGGCAGGTATTATTCGTCCTTCCTCGTCACCTGTAGGAGCGGGATTCTTTTTGTTGGAAAGAAGGATAAGACCCTCAGACCCTGTATTGATTTCCGTGGACTTAACAACATCACCATTAAGAACAAATATTCTCTGCCTTTAATTAATTCTGCTTTTCCCCTCCTTCATGGTGCAACTATCTTTACCAAACTGGATCTACGAAATGCGTATCACCTGGTGCGCATTCGTAAAGGTGATGAATGGAAGACTGCCTTCAACACACCCTTGGGACATTTTGAGTATCTGGTTATGCCTTTTGGGTTGTCTAATGCCCCTGCTGTTTTTCAGGCACTAGTGAACGATGTCCTTCGGGACATGTTGAATCGTTTTGTTTTTGTCTATCTGGATGATATCCTGATTTTCTCTGAGTCCTCCCAGGAACATGAGCGCATGTGCGCCAGGTGTTGCAAAGGTTGTTGGAGAACAAGCTATTTGTGAAGATGGAGAAATGTGAATTTCATGTGTCTGAGACCTCTTTTTTGGGTTACATAATAGCTCAGGGGGAGTTGCGGATGGACCCAGCTAAGATCTCTGCTGTCACGGACTGGCCAGCCCCCTCCACCCGCAAACAACTTCAACGATTCCTGGGGTTTGCGAACTTCTACAGGAGGTTCATCAAGGACTACAGCCGCATTGCGGTGCCACTCACCGCTCTCACCTCCATATCACTACCGTTCGCTTGGAATGAAGGGGCCGAATCAGCGTTCGAAGAACTGAAACATCGCTTCGCCTCGGCTCCCATTCTGATGCAGCCGGACCCCGACCGCCAGTTTGTCGTGGAGGTGGATGCATCCGACACTGGGGTAGGTGCGGTGTTGTCACAACGTTCTCCTGAAGATAACAAACTGCATCCCTGTGCTTTTCTTTCACAGAAACTTTCTCAGGCAGAGAGGAATTATGATGTTGGCAATCGTGAACTGCTCGCCGTTAAGCTGGCTCTCGAGGAGTGGCGGCATTGGTTGGAGGGGGCGGAACAACCCTTCATCGTTTGGACGGATCATAAAAATCTGGCATACATCCAGTCAGCGAAGCAGCTCAATCCCCGTCAAGCCAGGTGGGCACTATTTTTTGGGAGATTCAATTTTTCTCTGTCTTACCGTCCTGGGTCACGCAACGTCAAGCCTGATGCCCTGTCTCGTGTTCATTCTGCTGTTGATACTGGTAGTAACCCTGAACCCATCTTGCCTCCTACCTGCAGCATTGTGGCCGTTACATGTGACATCGAAGGGATTGTTAGACAGGCTCAACATCATCAAGCTGACCCTGGGAGCGGTCCTCCTAACCGGTTGTTTGTCCCTGAGTCTGTTCGCTCCCAGGTACTTCAGTGGGCTCACTCGTCTCCCCTTACCTGTCACCCTGGAGTTACTCGGACCCTGGACTTTGTGCGACGGAAGTTCTGGTGGCCCAGGATTGAGGCGGACACTCGAGGCTTCATTGCTGCTTGTACGGTATGTGCACGGAGTAAGAACTCCACCCAGGCCAGCGCTGGTCATCTACGACCTCTGCCAATACCCAGCCGGCCCTGGTCCCACATTGCATTGGATTTTGTCACTGGACTTCCCCCCTCGTCTGGAAAGACTGTCATTCTTACTGTGATTGATCGTTTTTCTAAGTTTGCTCATTTTTTGGCCCTACCTAAACTGCCCACTGCCAGAGAGACGGCTGATATTTTGGTTGAACATGTGCTCCGCTCTCATGGTCTACCCACTGATATTGTCTCTGACAGGGGTCCCCAGTTTGTCTCCCAGGTATGGAAAGCTTTCTGTAAAGCTTTGGGCATCACATCCAGCCTGTCCTCTGGATATCACCCCCAGACCAACGGGCAAGCCGAGAGAGCGAACCAGGAGATGGAGACCGCTCTCCGCTGTGTCACAGGGTCTAACCCTGGGTCATGGAGCTCCATGCTCCCCTGGGTGGAATATGCTCATAACACCTTGACTAACGCTTCCTCTGGTTTGTCTCCCTTTCTGTGTGCTCTGGGTTATCAACCTCCCCTGTTCCCTTCTCAACAGAGGGAACTGGCGGTACCCTCGGTGCAGTCCCACATGCGCCGCTGCTTCAAGGTCTGGAGGAAGGCCAGGGTAGCTCTGTCCCGAGCTTCGTCGTACATGCAGAGGCAAGCCAACCGTCACCGGTCCCAGGCTCCCGGTTACTCTCCTGGTCAAGAGGTATGGCTTAAGTCACGTGATCTTCCATTGAAAGTGGAGTCTAAGAAGATGGCGCCGCGTTTTATAGGACCGTTCAAGATACTGTCTATTGTTAACCCCTGCGCGGTAAAACTACAGCTTCCTGCCTCCCTACGGGTTCATTCCACTTTTCATGTTTCCCAGATCAAGCCTGTGTCGGTTAGCCCTCTGTGCCCGCCCTCTCGTCCCCCTCCTCCGCCCAGGATCGTGGGTGGGGGTCCTGTCTACACTGTCCGGCGACTTCTGGATGTTCACCGCCGGGGTCGTGGTTTCCAGTACTTGGTGGATTGGGAGGGTTATGGTCCTGAGGAACGTTCCTGGGTTCCCAGGAGCTTCATTGTGGATCCTGCTCTGGTCCGGGATTTTCATATGTTACATCCGGATAAACCCTGTCGGCCGCCGGGTGGCGTCCGTAGAGGGGGGGGTACTGTTAGGCCTACTGCTGCTAGGTAGCTCTCTCTCTGCTCTCTCCCTCCCCTCTGTCTGTTTTGATTGCAGGAGTGAAGTCTGGTGTGCGGGAGTCAGGGTTCCAGCTGCAGCTCATTCACCATAATCACCTCAGCCTTAAAGACCCGGTCAAACTTGCCACTCATCGTCAGATCATAGTCAAGACCACCATGTTAGTCTCGCTGTTGACTCAACCTGCTTGTTTTCGCTCTTTGTGTTTTTGGCCTGTTCTATTTACTTTTCTCCTGTGCCACAGATTATTGGAACCTGACTCCTGCCTCCGCTTCACTCCTGCCACCACCACCCTGCTTTCCACTACCGGACCTCCCTTTTGGACTCACCACGGACACTAGGACGTTACGGTACCACTCCTGCTCAGAACCTGGATCTGTTACCCTCCCTGTAAACCTGGACTTGCTCTTCCCCTATTTTTGGAAACCTGGACAATTGCACATTGTAAATAAACCTGTTAAACCTTCTCTGGCTCGGTGTAGTTGTCTGCATTTGGGTTCCTATCTAGTTAAATCGTGACAATAAGGGTGTATAGAGAATGGCTGCCGTTTTACAGGCTTCCAACCAACTGTGCTATTTAGTTTGCTATCTGTTTGTTTTTTCGCATTGTTTGTAACTCATTTTGCTGCTACCATCTCTTATGACCGAAAAGAGCTTCTGGACATCAGAACAGCGATTACACACCTCGAACTGGACAAAGATTTTTTTTAATGAGTCTGACGCGAAGGATATACTGCTTTGTCAAGACAAGGCCCAAATCCCCGTCATCAGCGTGAAGAAAAGACAGAGGAAAAGGGGGAGGAGGACGGGGTGCCTTGTAAGAATTCGTCAACAAGTAGGTAAACCACCACTTCTCTCTGTATTATTGGCCAACGTGCAATCATTGGAAAACAAACTGGACGATCTACGATTAAGACTATCCTACCAACGGGACATTAAAAACTGAGATGTGGCTGAACGACGACACAAATAATATAGAGCTGGCTGGCTTCTCTGTGTATTGGCAGGACAGAGCTGCTACGTCTGGTAATAACTGCTGCTGTGGATTGTCTAATATTGAAGAAGTCTCAAGGTATTGCTCGCCTGAGGTAGAATACCTCACGATAAGCTGTAGACCACACTATCTACCAAGAGAGTTCTCATCTGTATTATTCGTAGCCGTCTATTTACCACCACAAACCGATGCTGGCACTAAGACTGCACTCAACGAGTTGTATATTCCATAAGCAAACACGAAAATGTTCATCCAAAAGTGGCACTCCTAGTGGCTGAGGCAGGCAAATTTAAATCAATTTCTACCAGCATGTCACATGTGCAATCTCTCTGGCCCTGCAGAACCATTCGTCGACAGCGGGCGCATTGGTCTGGCTGGGTGTCCAAGGGGCCAGGACCGGCTGGTACCCCAGGACGCATTGGAAGGGAGTGAGCCCCGTGGAGGAGTGAACGAGGGAGTTCTGGGCATATTCTGCCCAGGGAAGAAACCTAGCCCACTCACCCTGCCGGTCCTGACAGTGGCAACAAAGAAACCTCCCTAGCTCCTGGTTCATGCGCTCCACCTGCCCATTTGACTGAGGCCTATACCCAGAAGTGAGGCTGCCCGTGGCCCCGATCTTCTCAAGGAAAGCCTTCCACACTCAAGAGGTGAATTGGGGGCCACGGTCCGAGACGATGTCCTCTGTAAGTCCATAGTACCGGAAGACCTGTTGGAACAGGACCTCAGCGACCTGGAGAGCGGAAGGAAGACCAGTTAGTGGCAAAAAACGGCATGATTTTGAGATCCGATCTACGACCACCATGACTGTGGTGAAGCCATCAGAACGTGGGAGGTCGGTGACAAAGTCTGTGGACAGGTGTGACCATGGTCGCTGAGGCACTGGGAGATGAACTAGTTTGCCTGCCGGGGCATTCCGAGGTGTCTTCGTTTGGGCACATACGGAACAGGAGTTGACATCAGTAGGCAAGGTGGGCCACCAGTATTTTTGTGATAGAGAATGCAGGGTGCACGTAATACCGGAGTGCCCTGCCGTAAGGGTGGTGTGCGCCCAGATCAGCAGGTGGTCACGGACACTGGTGGGTACATACACGCGCCCCAGAGGGGCGTTGGCAGGCGATGGGTCCTCCTGAGCCGACAGGCGGATGTCCTCGTCCACATCCCAAATGACAGGTGCAATGATGAGAGACGGGGGCAGGATAGGACCCCCCAGATCCTTCCTTTCTCCGATATGGTGCATCCTGGAGAGTCCGTGCGCAATGGTGCCTGATCCAAGTAGTTTATTGTCCAGCGAGGGGACGTGTAGCGGAGAAGGCAGTGGCACGGTGGGCAACCCCCATTCAGAGACCAGCTCCCTATCTATAAGGTTCCCCGCTGATCTGGAATCTATCATTGCAGTGGAAATGGAAGAGAAGGAATAACCAGTCACCATTACGGGAACTAAAAACAATGGTTTTGTGATAGGAGATGATGTAACACTCACGGAGCGGCGATGGGAGACATACCGCCTAGATTGGGAGCAGCCAGGAGATCTGTGGTTGTGTAGGGAGTGCTGCCCACCTCCATGGGTGAGGACTTGGAGGCAGGGCGGCTTCCATAGCTCAGATGGGGTGAGCAGCGAGGCTCCGGGAGGTGTTGGGAATGCCATCTGTCTCTCAACATGTCGTCAAGACGGATGGACATGGCGATGAGGGTATCAAGGTCCATCTCGTCATCCCGACATGCGCGTTCCATCTTGATGTCCTCCCGTAAGCCTCTCCTGAAGGCCGTGCTCATTCCAGCTGGAAGACGCCGCCACCGTGCGAAAGCTCAGAGCGTACTCGGACGCGGGCCCAACTCCCTGTTGTAGCTGTAGTAGACGCTCACCCCTGTCCTTTCCCTCCGTGGGATGATCAAACACCACCCTGAACCAAGCCAGGAAGGTGAAGTAGGGAAGCGCCTCGGCCTCACCTCCTTCCCAGACTGCCGTGGCCCAATCCAGCGCCTTTCCTGTAAGTAACGAAATCACAAGGACTATCCTGGCTTAGTCAGATGGATATGCCCCAGGCTGATGCGCCAGATAAAGTGAAACCTGTAGCAGGAAGCCGCTACATTTAGTAGTTTTACAGTCATAGCGCTCCGGTAGGGCGAGGGGTCCCTCAGAAGTTGGTGATAGCACGGGAACAGGTGGACTGGGTGCACTCACTGCTCCCTGAGGTGGAACCGGAGCGCTAGGCAGATTATGCAGAGTTTGGAGCACTTCCTGCATGGCGGCGTTCAACTTGGCAAGCTGCTGCTGGTGCTGGTCGATGCGCTGGGAAACTCTAGGAGGATTACCTGCTGCATACATTTTCGTGAGAGGTGTGTAATTCTGTGACGAGTACTGAGGATACGAAGAGGCAGGACGCAGACGCAGGAATCAGCAAGGTAAAGCTTTACTTAACAATGAGAAAGAGAATAACAAAGAGTGAGTAAACGACACAACGCTAACAATTACACACAACAATGACTGCACAGTCCAGGGCTATATTGCTCCTGTAAGTCGCTCTGGATAAGAGCGTCTGCTAAATGACCAATTATTATATTATTATATAATTATTATTATTTATGATGAGTGTGCCATACAGTGTATACAAGAGCCGGATCACATTTGACATTACTGTTTTTGACAAATCACAAAGCAAATAAAATGTTATCACCTCACAGATCATCATCACCAAGCCTACTGCCTAGCCAAACCGTAGCGCGAAAGCTAAACAGGGATGAAACCATTTTAGGGGGGTTTGTGGGGGGGTTCATTTCATTTGTGGGGGGTTTTCAAGTCCATGGAGGGTAGAAATGGGGGAAGGTACCGTGGAGGAATATGATGCAGGAAATATTACTATGATGGGGGATTTATCAATAAATGGGGGGCAAACACAGGAGAAGTTTATATGCTAAATGAAAATAAAACCCCTGGAAAGGGGGGTCTGAGCTGGCAAGTCTAAGGTACCATAGTTACTATCTGCTGCCATGTAAAAAAAAAAAAAGGGAACTGGGAACTCTGAAATTTCTGTCTTCCGACTTCAGTGCGTTCAAGACAACTGGGAACGAGCTCCGACTGGGAAAAATAGTTTTGAACGGTCATCTAACTCGGAATTCCAACTCGGGTACTCGGACCTGAAGATCACTAGCGTCAATGGGGGCGCCAGACAGAAAATGTGCCAGGGGGATAAAGTTTGTGCAAGGCCGGTTCTGACTAGAGATGTGCAATTTCTTTATACTCGATCAGGGGAAAAACTGGGGAAGTGCTTGGGCTTGCGTCGATGAGAGAAGTTTGTCCGGCTCAGTAAAGCCTCAAACATAAGTTGTTCGCAACAATAAAATGGGCTACTTCTTAAGTGAATTAATGAGGCGGAACACACCTCAATTCAAACTGTTAGAAAATAAAACTTATTAGAAATTGAAAAGTTGAAACATAGCCACAGATAACTGTCCTGTTGCATAACAATCACATTTTGGAACAGTGAATGCATTCTGACATCACACGCATAAAAACACTCACGCTTGGGCGACCGTTAGAGATATTTGGAACTCACTCCTGAAAAGGTTAGTGGTGTTACAAAGCACCATCTAATGTTTCAAAACATTTGAAACACAAATGATGTGTTTCAATACTCCAGCAAAGTTAGGGTTTCGTCTCCTTCAAGTTGGTAGCAGCTCAGTTACCGCTAGTTTTGGTGTTACAAAGCACTTCATTTTAACAGTGTAGTGCAGTACATAGGGAATAGGGTGCCATTTGGGATGCAGACTTCATCTTGTTTTTCACCCTTTCTTGGAGGAGGTAGAAGCTTAGCCTTGATTGAGTTCACGTCTTTGGTGTTGTCTTAATGTTGGGGTGGGGAGGGGGGGGTATTTTCATTAGACCATGAGCTGTTGTTTCTTTGAGTGTATTTATGCTCCCGCTATAAGCTGCGATTGAGTACATGGTGGTATATAGGGACACACACACTAGTAGGCTGTGGATAGGATTTAAGGCTGTCATGGAGCGTTATATTTTGTTAGAGAACATCCATTGATCTTCAGTAAGGAGACAGAACTTGGGGATCCAGGATTAAACACACACACGCATGCGCTAGTGCACACACGCTGAGCAGAGATTTGAGTTTGTGTGTGTTAATTTACAGGAATAATTGCAGATTATTGGCGGAATCGAGGGAATAATTTCTACAACACAGACATTGTGATAACCTGTAATCCTGATCTTAGACATTACATTATTTAAAGAGCAGGTCCACTTAATATAGCCCAGTGTGATAAAATCATGGTAAATAACTTACTCACACATATCAGCAAACAAACATTTTTTTATTTGAAAAAGCTATAACCCTAGTGTATATTTGGTATCTCTGCACCCGTACACCTCCATCTATCTCTCTATCATCCCCTCATACTCCTTCCTTCCCTGTATACTCTCCTCCTCTGAGATGTATCCTATCCAAACAGGAAAGAGGGAGAGGAGGAGGTGAAAAGGAGAGGAGAGAGAGAGGGATGGAAAGAGAGGGATAGAGAGGGGATGTGAGGTCCTAAGGGACCTGCAGGGGGCACATTAATGATAAACATGAGTTCACTAATCAGGGTATGAATATGGATATAGATCATCACTGGGATCGGGCTCTGAGAGTCAGAATCCCACACTGAGATTATAGGGCCTCGAGAAAGAGAGAGGGAGCGAGAGAGAGAGAGGGGGGAGGAGTTGCAGAGAAAGAGAGCGAAATGTATAGAGTATGACCCCCATACTCAATAGGCGGACCACAGGCTGGATCGGGACCCAGAACGCAGTCAATACGGACCGTGGGTCCTGACAGAGGAGGCTGTTGTATGCACTGTATGGTGCCCTCAAAATGTCTTGTAGTTGAGTCAATGTTTTTTTTTTAAACTCAGTTGGGCCTAGACCCCTGGTACCATACATACACACATAAGGCATGGCAAAACATGTAGAATTGCAGGAAATTTGCTTTAAAACTGCAACATTTTCTCTCCGCCCCATGGCTAAATGTGTACAGTATAGAATTGCAGGAAATTTGCTTTAAAACTGCAAAATGTTTTCTTCGCCAACAAGAGGGGTGTGAACAGTTTGAACATTTCAGTGGTCACATGGGTTGCGAGTTGGGGATTTGTTCCTACGCCGATAAATGACAATATCCATCCGGACCTTTGCCATCTAGGAATGTGTGTGACTGACCTTCTCAAATAGTATTTGAGTACCCCTGGAGTATGAGGAAAGTATGGGACAAATAGAGTAAAAGAGATCGGGAAGGAGGAGAACAAGATATAGAGGAGAGAGAGGAATGAGAGATAGCATAAAAGAGGGATGAGATAGAAAAGGAACGAGAAAGGGAAAGATGAGACGAGGGATAAACCAAATCGGTGTTAAATATGTAATTATGTAATTATATGGCAAGATAAATCAGTTTTATAGAAAGTGTTTTTAGCCACAAGGGGAAAAACTGAACCAGATGGCTCCTGATCTCCCCAGACAACTCCCTCTACGCCCCTGCTGCACCACACACACACACACACACACACACATACACAGACACACACACACACACACACACACACACACACACACACACACACACACACACACACACACACACACACACACACACACACACACACACACACACACACACACACACACACACACACACTCAACCACTAGTGCAACATCACATGGCTCCAAAATACTGTGTGATTTCTCTGAAAAGAGGCTTTGAGAATATTTATGTGTTTATGTCTGCTTAAAGAGGTCAGATCTCCTAATATTACTCTGAAATCAAATATTAAGAAAATAAATGGAAATGTTTGGCAGATTTTGCTTTGCTAATTTTTTCTCAAGAAACTAAAACTAAAAACACATTGTCGGCCACTTGATAGTTTATTAGCTATTCTTATTCTGTATTAGATGTTGACGTTCCTTCTCTCATCTCAGTTTAATCTTTCACTCTCTTCGGGCTCTATTTTAACAAACCTAACGCAATGGTAAATCTAAGCACAGGCTGTACCGCTATAGGTTCAAGGCTGTGTCAGAAATACTTTTTCTATTTTCACTATGACAATTATTGGCGCACTTGCTGGCATTGGCGCGAAAGGGCTGAGTTTTGGTTAATAAGCAAGTTGAGGGTGTGTCGAGGCCCCTCACTGGCCAATCAGAACGTGCTCCATGGCGAAATATGTGGTTGCTTCAAGTTGTGTATTTATGGTCTTTGATGTATTGCCTTGGAATCAACTCCAATTCCAATGTTAGTCTGTTATAGTTTGTTAAATGGTGTCACACCCTGGCTCTGGGGACTCTATATGTTGAGCCAGTGTGTGTAGATTCTATGTGTTTGTGTTTCTGTGTTTTAGTTCTATGTGTTCTATTTCTATGTTGGCCAGAGTGGTTCCCAATCAGAGGCAACGAGTGTCAGCTGTTGCTGGTTGTCTCTGATTGGGAGCCATATTTATACAGGCTGTTTTCCCACAATAGTTGTGGGATCTTGTTCCGTTTGGTTTGTTCCGTGTTGGGTGTGTTTAACCTAGGACGTCACGTTTATTGTTTTGTTTGTTCGTGTTATCACTAAAGATAATAAAATATGTTCGCTCATCACGCTGCGCCTTGGTCTACTCCGTTCAACGATCGTGACAAATGGCTTACAGAAACGAAATAACAAAATGTAGACCTATCTTTGCTTAATATGTTAACTTGAACCTGTTTGCAGTCCACATTGTTCAAAGTGATTGCATGGCTTCAATAACATTCACACTGATATAGGGGCTAGGTGTCATGAGCACTCTCTCTCCCTGGTAGCAACATTAATTGCATTCAATTATCTTCCACTCTGCTCACCTCCCTCTCTCTACTCAGCCTAACTAGCTCCACCTGCCCTGCTCTGCTCTTGTTACCTGGCCAGCTGCACTGCATTTCCCACTCACCATCCTCACCTTGCCTCACTCTGTTCTAATTACTCTGCCAGCTGAACTGCATTTCCCCACTACCTCTCCCAGTATATCAAGCCCTGTTTTTCAGCCAAGCCCTGTCAGATCGTCTTCAAACCCGGACCAGTAACCTGCCTGTCTGCGCTCTGACTCCTGTTTGTGATACCGATCCTTTCTTGACTGCCTCCTTGTTCTACTGCCCCGTCTATCCCAACCTGCCTTCTGGACCTCGACTACTCTCCGATCTTCAGCCCCTCCGGTAACTCGTTTCTGCCTTCTGTCTCTCACCACGATATTTGCCGAGCCCTGATCTGTACTTCTGCCTGCCATTCATATTGCTGTTGTGTGTGTGTGTTCCCCAGGTCTCCGACCACCAGATGAGCGTGCCCAGACGTTTCACCACCCTCAGCCCGATACGCCGCTCCATCACTGGGGAACACACACACTAAGCACTTGGACTGGACACCCCCGGACATTTGGTGACCCCCGGAGCACAGGTACCCACAGGAGGACCCTGAAAGACCCCTGACACCCCTGGGACTCCTCTTCCCGCCTGTAACCTTGAATAAAGAACTCTGAATTTGAACTTGCGCTCTTGGGTCCTCTTCTGTTCGTGACAGAACGATCTGACCATCATGGACCCAGCGCACTCCCGACCACGATGGAGGAAGAGCCAGAGAGGACTGCCCTACAGCGACTGGAACGCTCTGAGGGAGACATAAATCGGATGGCTGGCGACATCGCTTCCCTTCTCCAGCTATTCAACCAGCAGCAACAACAGTTCCAACTGCAGCAACAACAGCTAGCCCAAGCCCTGCAACTACTCTCAAGCCCGGCTACTCCACCTGCACCCCCCCCCTGGTCCTTTTGTTCCTGTACCACCGATACTCCTTCATCCCTCCGCTGGAGGTCCCAATGCTGCAGGCCCGGCAGTGCCGCCACCAGATCCCCACGCTCCTGAACCAAGGATTGGGAACCCGGAACGTTTTGATGGCAACCAGAAGCAAGTAAGACCATTCTTGAGCAGCTGCCGAATCCAGTTTGCACTACAGCCCAGGACTTTCTCAACAGAGGGAGCCAAGGTGGGGTATGTCATCACACATCTCACCGGTCGAGCTCGGTTGTGGGGAACGGCGGAATTCGACCGGCAAACCCCAGCCTGTGCCTCCTTCAGTGCCTTTGAGGAGGAGATGTTAAAGGTCTTTGACCTAGGCTCGCCAACAGCCGAAGCGTCACAAGCTCTGCTCACCATCCGTCAGGGCAATCGGACAGTGGCAGACTTCTCCATTGACTTTCGTACCCTGGCCAGTCAAAGCTCGTTTAACCCAGAGGCACTGGTGCAAGCCTTCCTCCATAGCCTGGCGGACTATATCAAGGACGAGCTTGTTTCCCATGACCCGCCCTCAACGCTTGATGCCGCCATTGACCTTGCCGTTCGCATTGACCGCCGTATACAGACCCGGAGGAGGGAGAAGGGCCGTCTCAGTCAACCTGCCATCCGTACTCGGGTCGATACCGCTTCTGTCCAGCCCCTGCCTGTCAAGTCCCATAGCCAACTCAATCAGCCTGAGCCCATGGAGATTGGCCGTGCCTCTCTGACTCCCGAGGAGCGTCGGCGCCGTCTAAGCTCCAACCTTTGCCTCTACTGTGGTGGCGAGAATCACCGTGTCGCTACTTGTCCGGCAAAAGCCGCAGCTCACCAGGTGTAGGGGAGATCCGGGTGAGCTCAACAAGCCTTCAGTCTCCCTCCATCCGAAAGACCCTGCTTCATCTCCGCCTTCAGCTTTCTGACAAGACTCATACATTGGCCGCCCTTGTGGATTCCGGAGCCGAAGCAAACATCATGGACCCTGAGCTTGCACAGCAACTGGGCGTGAACCATCATCAACTGACACAACCCATTCCTGCACGAGCCCTGGATGGGCATCATCTTGGCACTGTCACTCATATCTCCGCCCCTGTGACAATCCTGCTGTCAGGAAACCACCAGGAGTCCATCCAGTTTCACCTCCTACACTCACCTGGCCAACCACTCATTCTTGGATACCCGTGGCTCCGTCAGCACAACCCCCACATCGACTGGGAGACAGGAACAGTCCGTGAGTGGGGGAAGGAGTTGTCACCAGACCTGTTTAAGGGGGCCACCCTGCCCGTTCACCGGGAAGGATCTAGCGCTACCTCCGACATATCCAATGTTCCGGCCTGTTACCACAGCCTGAAAGAGGTGTTCAACAAATCCAAGGCGACATCTCTACCCCCACACAGACCCTATGACTGCGCGATTGATCTCCTGCCTGGCACAGCACCTCCCAAGGGTCGTCTGTATTCACTGTCAGCCCCGGAAAGAAAGGCCATGGAGGACTACATTAATGACTCTCTTGCCTCCGGGATAATTAGACCGTCGTCTTCCCCGCAGGAGCGGGATTCTTCTTTGTCGGCAAGAAGGACGGTTCTCTTCGTCCATGCATAGATTACCGGGGTCTGAACGACATCACGGTTAAGAATCGCTACCCACTGCCCTTACTTTCGTCTGCCTTCGAACTGCTGCAGGGAGCCACTGTATTCACTAAGCTGGACCTTCGCAATGCCTACCATCTGGTGCGGATGAGGGAGGGAGACGAATGGAAGACAGCGTTCAACACACCAACCGGCCACTATGAATATCTCGTCATGCCCTTCGGCCTCACCAATGCCCCAGCAGTTTTTCAAGCCCTAGTGAATGATATCCTCAGGGACATGCTAAATACGTTCGTATTTGTGTACCTTGACGATATTTTAATATTCTCAAAGACTCTGTCAGAACACACGCACCACGTCCGGTTGGTCCTGCGCCGCCTGCTGGAGAACTCTCTTTTCGTGAAGGCAGAGAAGTGCGAGTTCCATGCCAAGACCGTTTCATTCCTGGGGTATGTGGTGACCGAGGGCAGCATTCAGATGGATCTCACGAAGGTGTCGGCTGTCACTTCCTGGCCAGTTCCTGAGTCTCGGAAGAAGTTGCAACAGTTCCTGGGCTTTGCCAACTTTTATAGGAGATTCATCAGAAACTATAGCACAGTGGCTGCACCCCTCACGGCGCTAACCAGCACTAAACAACCGTACCAATGGACATCAGCTGCTGATAAGGCCTTCAATATCCTCAAGACATGTTTCACTTCTGCTCCCATCCTCCAGATGCCAGATGCAGCAAGGCAGTTTGTGGTGGAGGTAGATGCTTCGGACGTGGGAGTGGGTGCAGTGCTTTCTCAAAGAGCAGCTGAGGATGGCAAGATGCACCCCTGTGCCTTCTACTCCCGTCGGCTAACCCCTGCCGAATGCAACTACGACATTGGGAACCGCGAGCTGTTGGCTGTCAAGCTCGCCCTTGAAGAATGGCGGCACTGGTTAGAGGGGTCAAAGGAACCATTCGTAGTGTGGACAGACCACAAGAACCTGGAGTATATCCAAACAGCCAGGAGGCTGAACTCCCGTCAACAGCGGTGGTCTCTGTTCTTTACGCGCTTCAATTTCACGCTCTCCTACCGCCCGGGATCTCGCAACATCAAACCTGATGCTCTTTCCCGGATGTTTCAGAAGGGACGAGACCACCGCCATGACAGCTCCCATTCTTCCCAGCCACTTGGTCGTAGCGGCCCTCACCTGGGAGATCGAGAAGCAGGTCATGGAGGCTCTTCGGGACCAGCCAGGTCCAAGCACCAGCGCCCCCAACCGTCTGTTTGTTCCAGCAAATCTCAGGTCACCTGTGATTCAGTGGGGGCACGAATCCCGTCTGGCCTGTCATCCCGGCATCACTCGCACCCTTCATCTGGTCCGCCAGCGGTTCTGGTGGCGGGGGATGAGACGGGATGTCCGAGAATTCATCCGAGCTTGTCCCACTTGTAACCGAAACAAGACTCCCAACCAGCCTCCTGCTGGGTTGCTGCAACCCCTACTCATACCCAAGAGGCCCTGGTCCCACGTTTCACTGGACTTTGTTACGGGCCTTCCGCCCTCTGACGGACACACAGTCATCCTTACCATTGTTGACCGCTTTAGTAAGATGACCCACTTCGTGCCCCTTCCCAAACTACCCTCTGCTAAAGAGACCTCCCAGGTGGTCCTGGAACATGTGTTTCGTATCCATGGCCTACCCCAGGATATAGTGTCAGACCGGGGCCCGCAATTCTCAGCAACCTTTTGGAAGGAGTTCTGTCATCTCCTTGGGGCCACCGCCAGCCTATCGTCTGGATTCCACCCGCAGTCAAACGGCCAGACTGAACGCATGAACCAGGAGCTGGAGAAGGCACTGAGGTGTGTGGCTTCCCAAAATCCCCGGGCCTGGGCTCAACACCTGCTCTGGGTGGAATATGCCCATAATTCACTCACCAGTTCCTCCACCGGGCTCTCCCCCTTTCAGTGTGTCTACGGGTATCAACCTCCACTGTTTGCCAGCCAGGAGGCGGATGCCACCTGTCCGTCTGCTCTTGCGTATGCCCGCCGCTGCCGCCGCACTTTGGGCCCAGGCTCGCACTGTGCTCCTGAAGTCTGGAACCAGCTACGCCGTCGGTGCCAACCGACGGAGGACCCCAGCACCTACTTACCGGGTTGGTCAGAAGGTCTGGCTGTCTGCCCGGGATCTGCCGCTGCGGGTTGTATCACGAAAGCTGGCCCCTCGCTTCATTGGTCCTTTTCCTGTGCAGAAAGTCATCAGTCCAACGGCGGTCCGACTTCAGTTGCCCGCTTCCATGCGGGTCCACCCCACCTTCCACGTCTCCAAGGTCAAGCCGGTCCATGAAAGTCCCCTGGTCCCTGCAGCTCCGGCGCCACCTCCTCCGCGCCTCGTAGATGGCGGTCCTGTCTTCACCGTCCGGCGGCTGCTCCGCTCTAGGCGAAGGGGTAGGGGTCTCCAGTACCTCGTTGATTGGGAGGGATATGGTCCAGAGGAGAGGACCTGGATCCCGGCCAGGAGGATAGTGGACCGGACCCTTATCACTGACTTCCACCGACTACATCCTGATCAGCCTGCAATCCGTAGGGGGCCGTCCAAGAGGGGTTCCTAGCCGTCCGGCCCGCCCTGCTCCTGTCTCAGTGCCTGTCCTGTCTCCCGACCGTGACCCTCCAGCTCCTTCTGAGGATGAGGAGATTCACTCGGACCGCTCGGAGGAGTTCTGACCCGCCGCCTGCTCCCCTCCACCCTCCCGGCATGATGTTGTTCTTGGGACTTCTGGGGCCGTCCCTTGGAGGGGGGGTCCTGTCATGAGCACTCTCTCTCCCTGGTAGCAACATTAATTGCATTCAATTATCTTCCACTCTGCTCACCTCCCTCTCTCTACTCAGCCTAACTAGCTCCACCTGCCCTGCTCTGCTCTTGTTACCTGGCCAGCTGCACTGCATTTCCCACTCACCATCCTCACCTTGCCTCACTCTGTTCTAATTACTCTGCCAGCTGAACTGCATTTCCCCACTACCTCTCCCAGTATATCAAGCCCTGTTTTTCAGCCAAGCCCTGTCAGATCGTCTTCAAACCCGGACCAGTAACCTGCCTGTCTGCGCTCTGACTCCTGTTTGTGATACCGATCCTTTCTTGACTGCCTCCTTGTTCTACTGCCCCGTCTATCCCAACCTGCCTTCTGGACCTCGACTACTCTCCGATCTTCAGCCCCTCCGGTAACTCGTTTCTGCCTTCTGTCTCTCACCACGATATTTGCCGAGCCCTGATCTGTACTTCTGCCTGCCATTCATATTGCTGTTGTGTGTGTGTGTTCCCCCAGGTCTCCGACCACCAGATGAGCGTGCCCAGACGTTTCACCACCCTCAGCCCGATACGCCGCTCCATCACTGGGGAACACACACACTAAGCACTTGGACTGGACACCCCCGGACATTTGGTGACCCCCGGAGCACAGGTACCCACAGGAGGACCCTGAAAGACCCCTGACACCCCTGGGACTCCTCTTCCCGCCTGTAACCTTGAATAAAGAACTCTGAATTTGAACTTGCGCTCTTGGGTCCTCTTCTGTTCGTGACACTAGGCCTACTGTAAATTGCATTATGGCTGAGCATGGACATGCCAAACATTGTCAATAAGCAATATTAAATTAACTATTGATAAGGCCTAAAATGAGAACAAATAATTATAATCAAATTCTAAACAAAACGAAACAACAACTTGTTTTAAATAGGCTATGTCACACTTACAGGCACCATAATTTCTCCCTGTGGGCATATAATATTAAAACCATGCAGACTATGGAGGGTTTTACGCACATCCAAACTTTTCACAGTAGCTGGACAAAGATCCAATTTAAATAGAAAGGGAGAATGTCCACTCACTGTTATACTGCTCCCAAATAGGCCTATGTTTTAGGAACATAATCGGAACCATTTTACAGATCAGATTGCATTCACACATCTCCAGAAGTTGCATTGCAAGCTCACCCCGGATATTGTCACTATAAAACCAGGACGATAAATCATTCTAATAAGTTTGGTTGTAATCAAATTAAACGAAAAACAAGCAATCTTTTATTTAAATTTTTTAACAACAATAAATAAATGTAAAATGTCATGATATAATAAAACTGCCAGGATAAAAAAGACACGTTGCTGTTGAACCAGCCTTCATTATAGTAGGCCTAAGGGAGGGCTTGTTGTTGAACCAGCCTTCATTATAGTAGGCCTAAGGGAGGGCTTGGGTTTTGAACATATGAAAGGGAAAACAAGCACTTTTTACAGGTTACAGATAATTTCTAAATACGAGATTCACCGGTATTCATTGAGGTCTCATCTCTCGTTCAATAATGGGCATGGACACGTAGCCTACATCATGGAGGCGGTTGTACGCACGTCCAGAACGGGACCTGGATGGCAAAAATGATGTGGGCCTGCCTACAATGCATAGCTCAAAAGGGAATGTTTCTAAATAAAAGTATACAGGCACCAAAAGCACATTAGGCTACTCTTGTTCCATGTGCACATGGGAACTGTGCGTCACGGCTAGATACGCTGCATTTCTGCTGTCAAAATGCATGCCATAACCAACAGCGTTACCGCTAAAACCAGCTTTTGGTTGGTCTTAAATATTCCTATAGCGCTGCCTGAAATGATCACTTTGGATCATGTTTTTAAGGACACACCTCAAATATTTCCACCCGGCCTATCTGAGCGCAAGCGATCTGATATAAGACAGGTAAATTGCCAAACCAGGAGTTAGGGCTGGAAAATGCCAGTGCGCCAGTTTTTGCATGACGAAATTGCTAACTAATGTGCATTTGACACTAGCGCCGCCATAACGCCAGCCGAAAATATAGCCCACCATCTCTCGCTCCCAAATATTAACAACAGAAATGGGACTGCATGGGGGTCAAAAGTAGTGTTCTACATAGGGAATAGGGTGCTATTTAAGAGATTCTTACTCACAGACTCAAGAAGAACAGAAATATGACCAGACTACGGGCCTGTGTTCCAAGATGCTTCAACGTGATCTCATTTAAATGAAGTGGAAACAACGTTGATTCAACGGGTTTGGTCATGTTTTTATGAACTGATTCAAGGACACCAAATATTACTCACAGAACCAAATATTAAGAATCGCACAGTGACTGGTAGGGGTGAAGCTTGCTCTACATCGAGGGAGGAATGGAGGGAAGGGTGGGGGTGAATATCACTCCTTGAATCCCCTCGACACACACACAAACAAACACACATCCCCGAACACCCTCCGCGGGGTCTGTGTGATATAATTGGAGTAAATATATTTGCGTAAGAGTGGCCCAGTTACAGCACACACACACACACACACACACACAGGTATACTTTAATTGGCTGTTAATTGAATCTGTTCCTCCATCAGATTCTGTCCTGGAGGGAAGAGGGTGATGCCTAAAAGGAGCACACATACACACAGTGTGTGTTTAGTTAGATAAATAGAAAGGACATCGCCACCAGCCACCAGCTGTACATGTGTGTGTGTGTGTGTGTGTGGTAATCTGATGGTAATGATGTTGATCTCTCTTCAATGTGAATTTTAACACATTTGTCCTAGTTATCGTGTTCACTAAGGCTACATGATGCTGATATTTCTCCCTTGTGAATTGTAACACATTACATTGTAATGCATCACTATAACTAGAGATCACTAGCTAACAGGGGAAAAAATTGCTATGTAGCTAACTTGACTCTTCTTACATGTACTACTAAAGTTAAAAAGCATTGGATTGGTGTAAACATGGGCGAGAGAGAGTTTCCTTCCACCATATTCTTTGCACCAGTATCGGCGCTATTCCTTTTAAATCCAAGTCACATTGACATTGACTTTATTATTTAAACCTAACCCAACCTTAGCATTCGAGAACCCAAGGCCATACAGCCATAGGGTTCTCATTTGAACAATTGACCACAGCGGGGCCAATGTGTACAACTGTCCCGACACTGACTGTATAACCGTTAAAAATCACTATGTGCAAAATGGTTTTGGAAGTCTCTGAAATTCTACTTTCATATAACCCTAAAATGATTTTAGAAATACAAAATATACACTTACTGTGCGCCGTTTTGAAGAGTAACTTTTATGAAAAAACATTTTTTTCATCGAAAATCAGATGTTTTATGCTTAGTTATAGTGAAACCCATCAATTCTGGTCTTCATTTTGACAGTTAATTGCAAAAGCTATCTATTTTGGTCTTTTAGTAGTAAATCTAGCTCTTTTTGCCCCTAGCGGTTCAACTCTACAATAGAAATCGTGATGTACTGTAGATGTACCTTGAAATACACTCCCTTCTAGATGTGCAAGGTGGTACATCTTAAGGCTTACTATAAAAGCAGATGTCAGCGTGCCTTATTTGGCAATGGTCTATGTAAGTGGAGTGTGCCAATATATTTTGCATGACGCTTCCTTGACTAGACAGACTACTAACATTATACAAAATTCAAAAGACAGTAATGCACATTTCTGCATGTGACCAAATGCAATGTTTTTTGCTTACCGTTTCATATATACATTTCATCCTCCTGAGTGGCGCAGTGGTCTAAGGCTCTGCATTGCAGTGCTTGCTGTGCTACTAGAGATCCTGGTTCGAATCCAGGCTCTGCCGTAGCCGGCCGCGACCACTAACTGTTCAGAGCCGTATTTGCTTGCGATGCACACAATTTTATTATCACAGTGTGCCAGTGGACTTCTGGTAAGTATGCTTTAGGGAACAAAATAAACCTGTCGGCTCAAAGCTGTGTTACACAAAAAAACTCAGGGGAAATCTGTGGTAAAACAGCTAACAGTAAGTGTATCTTTTGTATGTAAAGTTATTTTTGGATGATAATTAAGGAGTGTTCAAGGTTTCCAAAATGGATAAAGGATTAATTGTTTCTAGATAAAGCATTTCACACTTGACAAAATCACCTCAGCTAATCAAAAGGGATGTGCACAGAAAATTGGCCAGTGTTAACAAGTGTTCATTTTCTTGGTGTTACATTTTTAGCGTTAAGAGGTGTTGATTTAAGAGTTGTTTTTACACCCTCTGTGCTAATATAACTCCCAGGTGAGAGTTACTGTACAGAGGTTGGGCGGTGACCAAACTTGTTATATCGGCTAAGTGAATGGTCGAGATCTTTGTTTGTAGATATAGCTACATCTGCAAAGTTTAGATTTAGAAGGTTGCTTGGTAGCTAACGTGGTTAGTTAATGTTAGCGCTATATTAATTAGCTATCTAGCTAAATGTTAGCGGGAACTGTCTCACCTTCATTAGTTTGCTAAAATTAGCAAACTATTCGATTTGAGAAAATGAATCGAAATCCAAAAGGATCAGAGTTAGGCTGTACTATTAGCTGATTTCAGCCATGTGCGTGTTGAGTTCACGAGGCCAACTAACATTAGTGGTGCAGTAGGTGCATGGTGTTAATTGTGGTGTGACCTATTGTGATCAATTTTAGCCTTGTTTGGTGCAGCATGTAGTTAGCCAGGAAGTGAAGGTAACAACATGGCTAATATCTACTAATTTGTTCTTCAAAACGCATATAACTAAGAATGTTTATCTGGCCGAAAATTGTTAGATAGCTAGCTACAACACCGACCTCAACATCTTGTAACTTAGCACTAATGTTTGTTAGCTAACTCAAGTGGCCAGACATGAAAGGGTTGTCCTTAGTCATTTAGATTAACATGTGTATGGTGTGTGCTTGTTGTTAATCACAGATCAGATATTGTGTTCAAGCCAATAGGGCTTGAAATGTATTGGCCAGTTTCTTTCCTATATATTTGAGTGGTGGTGGTAACTGTTTGTAGCTAGTTGGCTAGCAAGCTAGTTTGGTTGGTTGATTTCACTGGAATACCGCCTTGCCAAGCCCCATATCCACAGGCAGGCAGACACCTGTTACATCATTAAAATGGCATTTGGAACAAATGGTTGATCCACTGTAGGGAAGACAAAGGGGAGAGGGTATAAGGGGGCATTTGGTGTGAGTGTTTCTATATGTACAGCTAACCAAATGTAACTTAAATATGACATTTGTGTAATTGCATTTTGGAGGAGTGCAGTGTAACATGTTGGTGAAGGTCCAACAGCAAAAATGCAAGAAGTTCTCTTATGGAGATTTCATCAATCAAGGTGAATATATGAACTGTCTGATGTATTTTCTTAATTGAACCCTTGGCCTTGATTTGGGTCAGACCCATTCTGATGCCCCCTAGGTGGCTTATCTCCCTGTATTCTGATTAGTCTCTCTTTTTTGTAGTCCAAAATAGGTTAGGACTGCCCTCTGCAGCACAAATACACATTTTTGATGATTCCCAAACTGAGGTGGAGGAGGATGTCCTGCTGGACCTGATTGAGGCCAATCCAGACCTGTGCCTCACAATCAAAGATCTTGATGAAGGTATCTTTCTGCAGTCTCTCATAATGATATCAAATAACATGAATGTATAGATTGATTGCTTTGATCCATTGTTTGTGCTCAGACTTTTCTCCTGCAGTCTGTTCGACACCTCTCGTCAAGTGATTTAGACCTGAGATCTCCAGAAAAAACGTATAAAAAGGCCAACAGAACCTTAGGAGATGAGGCCATCGACTCCGCAGCAGCTAAAGAGGTATAATGATAACTGATATGGATGTTGATAATCCCATTTGTGTTTGCTCTTCATGGAGATTCCGACAGCATAAACCAACCCTAAATTGTTTAACCTTTCTCTTGTCTTAATAGATTGTCTGAGATGACCTGACTAATAGACCTGGTGGGCAAGACGTATTAGAGTACCAGACAACAAAAACATTGGACCACAGAACCAGGAGAGAGATGATTGCCATCTTAGTCAGCCTCATGAAAGAGATGCATGGGTAAGCTTCTCATTATCCAATCTGGCCACAATCAATGGATCAAAACAATCAAACTATACATTAATGTTATTTGGCATTATTATGAGACTGTAGAAAGATACAGTACTTTCATCAACAAAACTTTGGAGTGTGTATGCTTTACTGTTTTTGAGCAGGAGGCTTCCCACTCATCAACAGAGAGAACTTTATGCTCTTGGAATTGTGATCCTCTTTCCTTCGTTGAGAGATCCTTTTTCCGCCAAAGGCTATGTAAGTGCTGGTAGAGCATGCTTGCTTTAATATCTTGACACTTGTTCTGTGGACTGAAAGGGGCATCAAACAGTCATAGAATCAAGTCTAAAATAACAACCATTTGACTACCATGTTGGTGACCTTTTCCCACATCTAAGGAACACTTCTATGATCCTGACATGGGCAAAGGATGTCTGAATTATCGCCTGAAGACGGTATCAAGGAAGACCTCACTTCGACCCATCAAGAAGAGTATTTCACCCCAGTCGGGAGGCCCAACCCATAGGAGGAAGACTGACCTGGACCACCAGCTTGTTGGTGATGCTTGTATTTGTTATGGATCCCCATTAGCCGCTGCCAAGGCAGCAGCTACTCTTCCTGGGGTCCAACAAAAGTAAGGCAGTTATACATTTAAAAAACATTACTATACATTCATTTACATTTTAGCAGACGCTCTTATCCAGAGCGACTTACTGTTAGTGAGTGCATACATTTTATTTTCATACTGGCCCCCCGTGGGAATCGAACCCACAACCCTGGCGTTGCAAGCTCCATGCTCTACCAACTGAGCTACACGGGGCCCATAACAGATTTCACAACATATTAAGTGTGTGCCCTCAGGCCTCTACTCTACTATCACATATCTATAACACAAAATCCATGTGTACATGTGTGTATAGTGCGTATGTTATCGTGTGTTTGTATGCATGTGTCTATGTTTGTGTTACTTCACAGTCCCCGCTGTTCCATAAGGTGTATTTTTATCTGTTTTTTAAATCTAATTTTACTGCTGGCATGAGTTGCTTGATGTGGAATAGAGTTCCATGTAGTCATGGCTCTATGTAGTACTGTGTGCCTCCCATAGTCTGTTCTTGACTTGGGGACTGTGAAGAGACCTCTGGTGGCATGTCTTGTGGGGTATGCATGGGTGTCAGATAGCTCGGTTCATTCAACATGTCAATACCTCTCACAAATAAAAAGTAGTGATGAAGTCAATCTCTCCTCCAATTTGAGCCAGGAGAGATTGACATGCATATTATTAATGTTAGCTCTCCATGTATATCCAAGGGCCAGCCATGCTGCCCTATTCTGAGCCAATTGCAATTTTCCTAAGTCCCTCTTTGTGGCACCTGACCACACGACTGAACAGTAGTCCAGGTGCGACAAAACTAGGGCCTGTAGGACCTGCCTTGTTGATAGTGCTAGCTACTGTTTTATCAATATGTTTTGACCATGACAGTTTACAATCCAGGGTTACTCCAAGCAATTTAGTATCCTCAAATTGCTCAATTTCCACATTATTCATTACAAGATTTAGTTGAGGTTTAGGGTTTAGTAAATGATTTGTCCCAAATACAATGCTTTTAGTTTTTTAAATATATAGGACTAACTTATTCCTTGCCACCCATTCTGAAACTAACTGTAGCTCTTTGTTAAGTGTTGCTGTCATTTCAGTCGCTTGTGGTAGCTGACGTGTATAGTGTTGAGTCATCCGCATACATAGACACACTGGCTTTACTCAAAGCCAGTGGCATGTCGTTAGTAAATATTGAAAAAGTAAGGGGCCTAGACACCCCCCTCTTGTGTTCTGTTAGACAGGTAACATTTATCCACAATATAGCAGGAGGTGTAAAGCCATAACACATACGTTTTTCCAGCAACAGACTATGATCGATAATGTCAAAAGCCTCACTGAAGTCTAACAAAACAGCGCCCACAATCTTTTCATCATACAGTTCTCTCAGCCAATCATCAGTCATTTGTGTAAGTGCTGTGCTTGTTGAATGTCCTTCCCTATAAGCCTGCTGAAAGTGTTGTCAATTTGTTTACTGTGAAATAGCATTTTATCTGGTCAAACACCATTTGACTATGCATGAATAATAAACAGAGTAGCAGCAGCGTTAAAGAGGGGGGTGGGGTGGGGGCTCAATGCAAATAGTCTGGGTAGCCATGATTAGCTGTTCAGGAGTCTTATGGCTTGGGGGTATAAACTGTTAAGAAGCCTTTTGGACCTAGACTTGGCGCTCCGGTACTGCTTGCCGTGCGGTAGCAGAGAGAACAGTCTATGACTAGGGTGGCTGGAGTCTTTGATAATTTTGAGGGCCTTCCTCTGACACCGCCTGGTATAGAGGTCCTGGATGGCAGGAAGCTTGGCCCCAGTAATGTACTGGGCTGTACGCACTACCCTCTGTAGTGCCTTGCGGTCGGAGGCCGAGCAGTTGCCATACCAGGCGGTGATGCAACCAGTCAGGATGCTCTCGATGATGCCGCTGTTTAACTTTTTGAGGATCTGAGGACCCATGCCAAATCTTTTCAGTCCCTGAAGGGGAATAGGGTTTGTTGTGCCCTCTTCACGACTGTCTTGGTGTGTTTGGACCATGATAGTTTGTTGGTGATGTGGACACCAAGGAACTTGAAGCTCTCAACCAATCCACTACAGCCCCGTCAATGAGAATGGGGACGTGCTCGGTCCTCTTTTTTTTTCCTGTAGTCCACAATCATCTCCTTTGTCTTGAGTACGTTGAGGGAGAGGTTGTTATCCTGGCACCACATGGCCAGGTCTCTGACCTCCTCCCTATAGGTTGTCTCATCATTGTCGGTGATCAGGCCTACCACTGTTGTGTCGTCGGCAAACTTAATGATGGTGTTTGAGACGTGCCTGGCCATGCAGTCATGGGTGAACAGGGAGTACATCAGTGTGGCAGATGTGTTGTTACCTACCCTTACCACCTGGGGGCAGCCCGTCAAGAAGTCACAAAAATGTATGCACGCATGACTGTAAGTCGCTTTGGATAAAAGCGTCTGCTAAATGGCATATTATTATTATTATAAGTCCAGGATCCAGTTGCATAGGGAGGTGTTTAGTCCCAGTGTCCTTAGCTTAGTGATGAGCTTTGAGGGCACTATGGTGTTGAACGCTGAGCTGTAGTCAATGAATAGCATTCTCACATAGGTGTTCCTCTTGTCCAGGTGGGAAAGGGCAGTGTGGAGTGCAATAGAGATTGCATCATCTGTGCATCTGTTGGGGCGGTATGCAAATTGGAGTGGGTCTAGGGTTTCTGGGATAATGGTGTTGATGTGAGCCATGACCAGCCTTTCAAAGCACTTCATGGCTACAGACGTGAGTGCTATGGGTCGGTAGTCATTTAGGCAGGTTATCTTAGTGTTCTTGAGCATAGGGACTATGGTGGTCTGCTTGAAACATGTTGATATTATGGACTCAGTCAGGGACATGTTGAAAATGTCAGTGAAGACACTTGCCAGTTGGTCAGCGCATGCTCGGAGTACACCTACTGGTAATCTGTCTGGCCCTGCGGCCTTGTGAATGTTGTGCCAATTAAGGGGGCTTTACTATTCTTAGGTAGGGGAATAACTTTTGCTTCCTTCCAGGCCTGAGGGCACACACTTTCTAGGAGGCCATATCATTCCTTTGTCCACCCGGCCGATGAAAAACAAATCTATCAGAAGATGGAGGTATTCCAGTATCACCAGGAGCTAGTTTATAGTCCAGACAGAAGCACAGATGTCCTCACAGTCTTTCCCAGGCTTCTGGACATCAAAGGATTGGTGAGTGATGTATTATGTCTTGGAATCAGAACTACAGGCTTTTTGTCTGATTGAGAACATGATTTTGTGTTGGTCATGAAATTGAGTTGATCCACTTTGTTTTAGGTGAATCAGGACTTTTTGCTGATGTTGGACGATAAAATGGGTAGTGCAATGTTTCAAACTCAGCGGTATTGTTTTGTGATTTGGGGTGTTGGCCTTTTCTTGCCCTCAGACTGGTACAATGATATGTCCTCCCTGCTGCTGCTGCTTCATCTCCTCCCACCACCAGCAGGAGTGAAGAGGACCAAAATCAGTGCCAGTGATGCTGTGGGCTGAGTAGTGCACTTTCATAAGGTAAGATGATACAGTAATTGTTGTGTAATTTCTTTTTTGGGTTGTCTCTTCATTGTCTTAACATGTGGAGAGTGACTTAAAAAGACCCTTTGTGTGTTGCAGCATTGAAGACCATCTTGATGGAAGCCATGGTCGACAGCCATACCTCCTTGCCGTCGGAAGAAGAAGAGCAAGATTGACAACTTCTACATTGTGGTGGACAAGAGGCTTGTTCCCTGCCAGGTAACTAGTGGTCTGTGTGCGTTTGATGAACTGTTCAAAGCCCTCTTTGTCTTTAACCTGACGTATGATGATGCTCTTGTCAACTTCTACACATTTGTGCAGACAACCATCTACAACATTGATGTAGGCAAAACAAGAGAGGCCCCTAGCGTGATAGTTGAGGACAAAACTTCTTAACTAGATAAATATATGTTATGGTGCTTTTGTCAAGAGTTGCACAGAAACAGCCAGTCATTGATATCTCATTTGAGACTTGAGCATAGCTTCTATCCCTCCACCAAGTTTAGATTGGTCTGTGCTCAAGATCGTTGTAGATGGCAGTTTTCAACATATGCAGGTTTCAGAAAATTTTTAATAGTATTCATAAGGATATTGGTCAAGTAGTTGATGCGTTAAGCTTAGAAGGGCCCTCTCATGTTGCTGATTCTCCAGTCCAGTCAGAAGCTCCACAAATGGGTGGCGACATTGGTGTCTCACATGATAACACTCAAAGTGATTGTTTTGAGAAGAATGGACAGAGTCTTGCTAAAGATATGTGTGCCTCCATCATTGCCAAGTTGCAAGCTAGTGGTGTTGCAAATAGTGTTGTGTCAACAGTAGTGTGTGATTTAGAAGAGCTTACTACTGGGCTACACTCCCAAATTAAACAAGATGTTCTGTCAGTTATGCCTATGGACAACCCCTCTACATCTGCTGTAAAGGATAGTTTTGAGAACTTTGAAAACTCATTTGCCATTTTTAACACAGAAACCAAGAGAACAAAGTACTTCAACCAAAAATGGGGTGTTGTGGAGCCAGTAGAAGTAAGGTTGGGAGTTAGATATGATGGCAGATGAAATAAACAAACAGGCATGTATGATCGTCCCAGTGAAAAACACTTTTGTATATATTCCTATACTGGAAACATTGACGCTCATGTGTCGCAATTCTGAAATCTGTAAGTTATTCGAAAATGCACCAAGGGATACATCTGTGGAAGACACTTATGAAGACTTTTGTGATGGAAGTTGCTTTAAGACTCATCCCTTGTTCTCAAAACATAGAAATGCTTTACAGATCCTATTGCTTGGATCCAAGTGTGGTGTTCACAAGATAGGCGCCATTTATTTTGTCCTTAGGAATCTGCCACCCAAGTTTAACTATGCTGTGATTAATATTCATTTAGTGTCATTATTTCATTATTAATACATAAAGAAATATGAATTTGATGCTATTCTAGAGCCCTTGCTTAATGATGTTAAAAAACTGGACAGTGATGGTGTAAATTTGCCTTTTTCAACTGATAGAGTTTATGGCACTATCTGCCAAAAAGCTGGAGACAATTTGGGGATGCATGCAGTCCTTGGTTTCAGAGTCCTTCAGTGGTCATTACTTTTGCCAGTTCTGTTTGATAGAAAAGTCTAATGCTAAGACGGTTTACAGTGAGGATGACCGTAAGATTGTCTTGTGTGGTAAAGATCAATTTGAAATGCATTTGAATCAGTTGCAATCAGACCCACAGCTCCCATCTGTGTATGGTGTAAAGAAAAATTATAAACTAAACCGTTTGCAGCAGTTCCATGTTTGTAGTAATTTTTCTGTGGACATAATGCATTACATTCTTGAAGGGGTGTCTCAGTTTCAGTTAAAATTGTTGTTTGAAAATGTCTTCTTTTTTTTTTTCGAAACGTGCGCTTCTCTCTAGAATCTACTCATTTGACTATGGGTACGTGGAGAGCAAAAACCATCCAACTAAAGTCAACCTAGAGAACAGTGGAAATAGCATAGCACTTAATTATATTCAAACTCTGTGTCTTGTGAGAAACGTTCCCTTGATTTTAGGTGTTGTTCCACCAGGAAATGAACTGGAATTTGCTGCTCATCTTACTGCAAATAATCAACATTGTTTTTTCTTAGCCAGGGCATGACTGTGTATCTGAAGCATTTGATAATTGAACATCACACACTTTTCAAACAGTACCCACATAAAAACGTAATACCCAAACATCACTTTATGATACATTACCCAGCATGCATAGACAAATCGGTCCTTTATTACAAAGCACAAACTCTTGAAGAACACCCTCAAACTTCAAGAACATTACTAAGTCCCTTGCCAAAAAACACACATTTGCTGTAGGCCATCGCTGGGAGACATCACCATTGTGACATACTGAGTATGGACCGATGAAAGCATTTTCACTGAGTGATTATACTGGTGGTGAGGAGTTGGCAGCGTCACTTCAGGTCACTATGCAGAAAGCCATTTATTCTACCAGCTGGATTAAGATGGATGGCACAGAGTATGTGTCAGAGTGGTGTGTGTAGATGAGTGGAAGGAATCAAGCGCAGGAACCAGGATGACTTCAACCGTCTTTTTAGTAACGTTCAAACACGTGAACAAAATAGTCGCCAACCCAACCGGGTGGCGCAAAACAATTACGCACAAACACAGTGCGAAATACACAAGAAAAGCGCACGCAGTGCGAACTCTCGGGACAAGCAACAACGAGAGAAAATGTAACCATACAGAAGCAGTCTGACAATAAACAATCACGCATAACACCTGACCCAAACAAACAAAACTAAATAGGGAACATCATCAAACACAAACAAGGGACAGGTGTTACAAAGAGACAAAACCAAACGAACAAGAAACATAGAACGGTGGCAGCTAGTACTCCGGAGACGACGACCGCCGAAGCCTGCCCGAACAAGGAAGAGGAGCAGCCTCGGCCGAAACCGTGACAGTACCCCCCCCTTGACGCGCGGCTCCAGCCGTGCGCCGACCCAGGGCTCGGGGACGACCCGGACGACGCGGAGCAGGGCGCGCAGGATGACCCCGATGGAACTCGGTCAGCAGGGACTGGTCCAATATGTCCCTCCTTGGCACCCAGCACCGCTCCTCCGGACCGCACCCCTCCCACTCCACGAGATATTGAAGACCCCCATCCGGCGTCTCGAATCAAGGATGGACCTCACGGTGTGCGCCGGAGCCCCTCGATGTCCAACGGGGGTGGAGGAGTCTCCTCAATCTCAAAGTCCTGGAGTGGACCAGCTACCACCGGCCTGAGGAGAGACACATGGAACGAGGGGTTAATATTCTTGTAATCAATAGGTAGTTCTAACCTGTAACTCACCTCGTTCAATCTCCTCAGGACTTTAAAGGACCCCACAAACCGCCGACCCAGCTTCCGGCAGGGCAGGCGGAGGGGCAGGTTTCTGGTTGAGAGCCAGACTCGATCTCCAGGTGCGTACACTGGCCCCTCACTGCGGTGTAGGTCGGCGCTCGTCTTCTGTCGACGTATGGCACGCTGCAGATGGACGTGTGCAGCGTCCCACGTCTCCTCCGAGCGCCGCACCCACTCATCCACAGCGGGGGCCTCGATCTGGCTCTCACGCCATGGTGCCAGAACCGGCTGGTACCCTAATACACACTGAAAAGGGGTTAGTTGGGTGGAGGAGTGGCGAAGAGAGTTCTGTGCCATCTCGGCCCAGGGCACATATCTCGCCCACTCCTCCGGCCGGCCCTGACAGTATGACCTCAGAAACCTACCCACATCCTGGTTCACACGTTCAACCTGCCCATTACTCTCCGGGTGGTAACCCGAGGTAAGGCTTACCGAAACCCCAACCGTTCCATAAATGCTCTCCACACTCTGGAGGTGAACTGGGGACCTCGGTCAGACACTATATCCTCGGGTACCCCGTAATGCCGGAAGACATGGGTGAACAGAGCCTCTGCGGTCTGTAGGGCAGTGGGTAGACCCGGCATGGGAAGGAGACGACAGGCCTTCGAGAACCGATCCACAACGACCAGGATGGTAGTATTCCCCTGTGAGGGGGGAAGGTCGGTAACAAAATCCACCGAGAGGTGGGACCAGGGTCGTTGTGGAATAGGCAGGGGGTTGTAACTTACCCCTGGGCAAATGTCTGGGCGCCTTACACTGGGCACACACCGAACAGGAGGAGACATAAATCCTCACATCCCTAGCTAACGTTGGCCACCAGTACTTCGTGCTAAGGCAGTGCACTGTCCGGCCGATACCCGGATGGCCAGAGGAGGGGGACGTATGAGCCCAACAAATGAGGCGATCGCGTACCTCGAGCGGAACGTACGTCCGACCCACTAGACACTGTGGAGGACTCGGGTCGGTGCGTAACGCCCGCTCGATCTCGCCATCAACCTCCCACACCACCGGTGCAACCAGACAAGACTCTGGTAGTATGGGCGTGGGCTCAACGGACCTCTCCTCCGCGTCATACCGCCGAGACAGAGCATCTGCCTTCCCGTTCTGGGACCCAGGGATGTATGTGATCTTAAACACAAACCGGGCTAGAAACATAGTCCAGCGGGCCTGGCGAGGATTCAGTCTCCTAGCTGCCCGGATGTACTCCAGGTTACGATGGTCAGTTAGAATGAGGAAAGGGTGTTGAGCCCCCTCGAGCCAATGCCGCCACACCTTTAGGGCCTGTACCACGGCTAACAGCTCCCTGTCTCCTACGTCATAATTCCGCTCCGCCGGACTGAGCTTCTTTGAATAAAACGCACAGGGACGGAGTTTAGGTGGAGTGCCAGAACGCTGGGAAAGAACGGCCCCTATCCCGGCCTCTGACGCGTCCACCTCTACCTGGAACGGTAAAGAGGGATCCGGATGCGCCAACACCGGCGCCGAGGTAAACAGGTCCTTCAGTCTCCCAAATGCCCTGTCCGCCTCAGCTGACCACCGCAAGCGCACCGGACCCCCCTTTAACAGAGACGTTATGGGAGCTGCCACCTGTCCAAAACCCCGGATAAACCTCCGGTAATAATTCGCAAAACCCAAGAACCGTTGCACCTCCTTCACAGTGGTTGGGGTCTGCCAATTACGCACAGCTGACACCCGGTCTACCTCCATCTTCACCCCTGACGCAGACAACTGGTAACCCAGAAAGGAGACCGACTTCTGAAAAAACAGACATTTCTCTGCCTTGACATATAGGTCATGCTCCAACAGCCTCCTCAATACTCGGCGCACCAGGGCTACATGCTCTGCACGGGTAGGACTGTACACCAGAATGTCGTCGATGTACACAACTACTCCCTGTCCCTGCATGTCCCGGAAAATCTCATCGACAAAGGATTGGAAGACTGAGGGAGCATTCATTAACCCATATGGCATGACTAGATACTCGTAGTGTCCGGAAGTCGTGCTAAACGCTGTCTTCCATTCATCGCCCTCTCTAATGCGCACCAAGTTATATGCGCTCCTGAGATCCAATTTTGTAAAGAACTGCGCACCGTGCAGTGACTCCGTCATAGTCGCAATCAGAGGAAGTGGATAGCTGTACTTCACTGTGATCTGATTGAGACCGCGGTAATCAATACACGGGCGCAGACCTCCATCCTTTTTCTTCACAAAAAAGAAACTCGAGGAAGCGGGTGAAGTGGAGGCCCGTATGTATCCCTGTCTAAGAGACTCAGCGATGTACGTCTCCATTGCCTTTCTCTCCTCTTGAGACAAGGGATACACATGGCTCCGCGGGAGAGCTGCTCCTGACTGGAGATCTATCGCACAATCCCCCCGTCTATGAGGCGGCAGCTGCGCCGCCCTAGTCTTACTAAACGCCAGTTTCAAATCCTCATACTCGGGGGGAATATGCAGTGCTGTCATTAGATTCGGACTTTCCACCGAGGTCGCCCCTATGGAAACACCCAGACACCGCCCCTCACACTGGGCAGACCACCCTTTAAGAGCTTTCTCTCGCCACATAATAGTAGGGTCATGGGTCATCAACCAGGGAAGACCCAGCACTACCGGATACGCAGGAGAGTCAATCAGATAGAGCTGAATTATCTCCTCATGACCCTCCTGCGCCATCATCTGAAGGGGGTGCTGTGACCTCCCTAATCAACCCAGACCCTAACGGACGGCTATCTAGGGCATGAACGGGAAAAGGCTTATCAACTGGAAGGAGGGGAATCCCTAACTCTATACAGAACTGGCGATCTACAAAATTCCCAGCTGCGCCTGAATCTACCAGCGCCTTATGCTGGGAACGAGGTGCAACCTGTGGAAAACAAACAGGCAAGGTTAGGTGCACGACAGAAAGCTCTGGGTAAGTAGGGCGCCTACTCACCTGGGGGGACCCCCCAATGCGTGACCTGCCTTCTCCCTCACCGGGGGACCCTCCCCAACACCTAGCCGCGGTGTGCCCTCCACGGCCACAGTTAGTGCAGGGACCGGGCCCCCTCGGGTTCCTACTCCTCCGTTCCCTAGCGCCAGCACCCCCGAGCTCCATAGGGCTCGGCTCGGAGGTGCTGGAGAGTGGAATGGGCGAACCCCCCCCGGGACGTCCACGGGTGGCGAGCAGGGTATCCAGCCGAATGGCCATGTCGACAAGCTGGTCAAAGGTCAACGAGGTGTCCCTGCACGCCAACTCTCGCTGGACGTCCTCCCGGAGGCTGCAGCGGAAGTGGTCGATATGGGCCCGCTCATTCCACCCTGCATCGGCCGCTAGGGTCCGGAACTCCAATGCAAAGTCCTGGGCGCTCCTCATCCCCTGTCGGAGGTAGAACAGACGCTCCCCGCCGCCTTCCCTCTGGTGGATGGTCAAACACAGCACGGAAGCGGCGGGAGAACTCCGCATAGTTAGTGGTAGCGGCGTCCATTCTCCTCCATTCAGCGTTGGCCCACTCCAACGCCTTGCCGGTGAGACAGGAGATGAGGGCTGAGACGCTCTCGTGTCCCGAGGGCGCCGGGTGTACGGTGGCGAGGTAGAGCTCCACTTGCAGCAGGAACCCTTGACACCCGGCAGTGGAGCCGTCGTACGCCCTCGGGAGCGAGAGCCGAATCCCACTGGGTTCCGGAGATGAGGCAGGAGGACTGACCGATGGGGATGGTTCGGTTCGTGGGGGCGTGGGTACCCCGCTGGTTTCCCATCGGTGAAGAGTGTTCATCACCCCCTCCAGGGCATGACAGACCTGGTTAATACGATCCTCCTGTCCACGAAGACGTTCCTCCATCCCGGCTGTTGGCGCGGTCGCTCCTGCTGATTCCATGGAATGATGCGTGATTCTGTCAGAGTGGTGTGTGTAGATGAGTGGAAGGAATCAAGCGCAGGAACCAGGATGACTTCAACCGTCTTTTAGTAACGTTCAAACACGTGAACAAAATAGTCGCCAACCCAACCGGGTGGCGCAAAACAATTACGCACAAACACAGTGCGAAATACACAAGAAAAGCGCACGCAGTGCGAACTCTCGGGACAAGCAACAACGAGAGAAAATGTAACCATACAGAAGCAGTCTGACAATAAACAATCACGCATAACACCTGACCCAAACAAACAAAACTAAATAGGGAACATCATCAAACACAAACAAGGGACAGGTGTTACAAAGAGACAAAACCAAACGAACAAGAAACATAGAACGGTGGCAGCTAGTACTCCGGAGACGACGACCGCCGAAGCCTGCCCGAACAAGGAAGAGGAGCAGCCTCGGCCGAAACCGTGACAGTATGTTAGTTTGCAGTAAGATGGAGCATGAAATGCTAATAACTAAGATCATTGTGGTTGACAATATTTTATACCTATTGCTGGACAAGTTGCATACTGATCATTTCTGTGAACATTACCATGCATTCACTGTGTTTGATGGTGTTGATGACAAAGTTGTTGTCAAAGTTGATGATCTGACATTTTACAGTGAGGGGAAAAAAGTATTTGATCCCCTGCTGATTTTGTGCATTTGCCCACTGACAAAGACATGATCAGTCTATAATTTTAATGGTAGGTACTGTTTATTTGAACAGTGAGAGACAGAATAACAACAACAAAATCCAGAGAAATGCATGTCAAAAATGTTATAAATTGATTTTTATTTTAATGAGGGAAATAAGTATTTGACCCCTCTGCAAAACATGACTTAGTACTTGGTGGCAAAACCCTTGTTGGCAATCACAGAGGTCAGATGTTTCTTGTAGTTGGCCACCAGGTTTGCACACATCTCAGGAGGGATTTTGTCCCAATCCTCTTTGCAGATCTTCTCCAAGTCACTAAGGTTTCGTGGCTGAAGTTTGGCAACTTGAACCTTCAGCTCCCTCCACAGATTTTCTATGGGATTAAGGTCTGGAGACTGGCTAGGCCACTCCAGGACCTTAATGTGCTTCTTCTTGAGCCACTCCTTTGTTGCCTTGGCTGTGTGTTTTGGGTCATTGTCACGCTGGAATAGCCATCCACAACCCATTTTCAATGCCCTGGCTGAGGGAAGGAGGTTCTCACCCAAGATTTGACGGTACATGGCCCCGACCATCGTCCCTTTGATGCGTTGAAGTTGTCCTGTCCCCTTTGCAGAAAAACAACCCCAAAGCATAATGTTTCCACCTCCATGTTTGACGGTGGGGATGGTGTTCTTGGGGTCATAGGCAGCATTCCTCCTCCTCCAAACACGGCGAGTTGAGTTGATGCCAAAGAGCTCCATGTTGGTCTCATCTGACCACAACACTTTCACCCAGTTCTCCTCTGAATCATTCAGATGTTCATTGGCAAACTTCAGACGGCCCTGTGTATGTGCTTTCTTGAGCAGGGGGACCTTGCGGGCGCTGCAGGATTTCAGTCCTTCACGGCGTAGTGTGTTACCAATTGTTTTCTTGGTGACTATGGTCCCAGCTGCCTTGAGATCATTGACAAGATCCTCCCGTGTAGTTCTGGGCTGATTCCTCACCGTTCTCATGATCATTGCAACTCCACGAGGTGAGATATTGCATGGAATCCCAGGCCGAGGGAGATTGACAGTTCTTTTGTTTCTTCCATTTGCAAATAATCACACCAACTGTTGTCACCTTCTCACCAAGCTGCTTGGCGATGGTCTTGTAGCCCATTCCAGCCTTGTGTAGGTCTACAATCTTGTCCCTGACGTCCTTGGAGAGCTCTTTGGTCTTGGCCATGGTGGAGTGTTTGGAATCTGATTGCTTCTGTGGACAGGTGTATTTTATACAGGTAACAAACTGAGATTAGGAGCACTCCCTTTGTCACACCCTGGCTCTGGGACTCTATACAGTGGGGAAAAAAAGTATTTAGTCAGCCACTATTTGTGCAAGTTCTCCCACTTAAAAAGATGAGAGAGGCCTGTAATTTTCATCATAGGTACACGTCAACTATGAAAGACAAATTGAGAAGAAAAAAATCCAGAAAATCACATTGTAGGATTTTTTATGAATTTATTTGCAAATTATGGTGGAAAATAAGTATTTGGTCACCTACAAACAAGCAAGATTTCTGGCTCTCACAGACCTGTAACTTCTTCTTTAAGAGGCTCCTCTGTCCTCCACTCGTTACCTGTATTAATGGCATCTGTTTGAACTTGTTATCAGTATAAAAGACACCTGTCCACAACCTCAAACAGTCACACTCCAAACTCCACTATGGCCAAGACCAAAGAGCTGACAAAGGACACCAGAAACAAAATTGTAGACCTGCACCAGGCTGGGAAGACTGAATCTGCAATAGGTAAGCAGCTTGGTTTGAAGAAATCAACTGTGGGAGCAATTATTAGGAAATTGAAGACATACAAGACCACTGATAATCTCCCTCGATCTGGGGCTCCACGCAAGATCTCACCCCGTAGGGTCAAAATGATCACAAGAACGGTGAGCAAAATCCCAGAACCACACGGGGGACCTAGTGAATGACCTGCAGAGAGCTGGGACCAAAGTAACAAAGCCTACCATCAGTAACACACTACGCCGCCAGGGACTCAAATCCTGCAGTGCAAGACGTGTCCGCCTGCTTAAGCCAGTACATGTCCAGGCCCGTCTGAAGTTTGCTAGAGTGCATTTGGATGATCCAGAAGAGGATTGGGAGAATGTCATATGGTCAGATGAAACCAAAATATAACTTTTTGGTAAAAACTCAACTCGTCGTGTTTGGAGGACAAAGAATGCTGAGTTGCATCCAAAGAACACCATACCTACTGTGAAGTATGGGGGTGGAAACATCATGCTTTGGGGCTGTTTTTCTGCAAAGGTACCAGGACGACTGATCCGTGTAAAGGAAAGAATGAATGGGGCCATGTATCGTGAGATTTTGAGTGAAAACCTCCTTCCATCAGCAAGGGCATTGAAGATGAAACGTGTCTGGGTCTTTCAGCATGACAATGATCCCAAACACACCGCCCGGGCAACGAAGGAGTGGCTTCGTAAGAAGCATTTCAAGGTCCTGGAGTGGCCTAGCCAGTCTCCTGATCTCAACCCCATAGAAAATCTTTGGAGGGAGTTGAAAGTCTGTGTTGCCCAGCGACAGCCTCAAAACATCACTGCTCTAGAGGAGATCTGCATGGAGGAATGGGCCAAAATACCAGCAACAGTGTGTGAAAACCTTGTGAAGACTTACAGAAAATGTTTGACCTGTGTCATTGCCAACAAAGGGTATATAACAAAGTATTGAGAAACTTTTGTTATTGACCAAATACTTATTTTCCACCATAATTTGCAAATAAATTCATTAAAAATCCTACAATGTGATTTTCTGGATTTTCTTTTCTTATTTTGTCTGTCATAGTTGACGTGTACCTATGATGAAAATTACAGGCCTCTCTCATCTTTTTAAGTGGGAGAACTTGCACAATTGGTGGCTGACTAAATACTTTTTTTCCCCACTGTATGTTGAGCCAGGGTGTGTTCATTCTATGTGTTCTGTTTCTATGATGGGTGTTTCTAGTTCGTCATTTTCTATGTTTGACTGAGTGACTCCCAATCAGAGGCAACGAGTGTCAGCTGTGTGCTGGTTGTCTCTGATTGGGAGCCATATTTAACTGTCTGTGTTTCACTTTGTGTTTGTCGGTTTTTGTTCCTTGTCGGTCTTTGTCACCGTGGACTTCACGAGTCGTTTATTGTTTTGTTTTGTGTGCTTATTATCACTGACGGTAATAAAGTCAATCATGTTCGCTCAACACGCTGCGTATTGGTCTACTTCTCGTCAAGACGATCGTGACAGAAAAACCCACCAACACAGGACCAAGCAGCGTGTCCAGGAGCAGGCAGCCTGGTCATGGGAGGAGATATTAGACGGGAAAGGGTCCTGGACCTGGGAGGAGATCCTGGCCGGGATGGATCGCCGGCCATGGAGTGAGACGGTGGAGAGGCGACGGAGAGAGGAGCAGCGGCGTCAGCAGGGTCAACGTCGGACAGGCGAGAGGCAACCCCAAAACATTTTAGGGGGGGGCACACGGCAGGGACGACGAGGGAGCAGGAGGTAGTGTTGCAGAGGATGGAGCATTTGGAGGCGATAAGGGAAAGGGTGAGAAATGAGGCACGGCGAGAGGAACTCGGTAGGCAGCTGAGGGAGCGGGGGGTTATGACGAAACCCAGTCCCGCTCCTCACACCAAGCAAGTGGTGTGCGTCACCAGTCCGGTCCGGCCCGTTCCTGCGTCCCGCACTAAGTGTAAGGTGCACGCCGCCAGCCCAGCCCGGCATGTTCCTGCCCCTTGCACCAAGCCTATGGTGTGCGTCGCCAGCCCGGCCCGGCCTGTTCCTGCCACTCGCACCAGGCCTACGGTGTGCGTCACCAGCCCAGTCCGGCCTGTCCCTGCTCCACGCACCAAGCCTACGGTGTGCGTCGCCAGCCCAGCCCGGCCTGTCCCTGCTCCACGCACCAAGCCTACGGTGTGCGTCGCCAGCCCAGTCCGGCCTGTCCCTGCTCCACGCACCAAGCCTACGGTGTGCGTCGCCAGCCCAGCCCGGCCTGTCCCTGCTCCACGCACCAAGACTGCGGTGTGCGTCGCCAGCCCAGTCCGGCCTGTCCCTGCTCCACGCACCAAGCCTACGGTGTGCGTCGCCAGCCCAGTCCGGCCTGTTCCTGCTCCACGCACCGAGCCTACGGTGTGCGTCGCCAGCCCAGCCCGGCCTGTCCCTGCTCCACGCACCAAGCCTACGGGGTGCGTCGCCAGCCCGGCCCGGCCTGTCCCTGCTCCACGCACCAAGCCTACGGTGTGCGTCGCCAGCCCAGTCCGGCCTGTCCCTGCTCCACGCACCAAGCCTACGGTGTGCGTCGCCAGCCCAGTCCGGCCTGTTCCTGCTCCACGCACCGAGCCTACGGTGTGCGTCGCCAGCCCAGCCCGGCCTGTCCCTGCTCCACGCACCAAGCCTACGGGGTGCGTCGCCAGCCCGGCCCGGCCTGTCCCTGCTCCACGCACCAAGTCTACGGTGCGCGTCGCCAGCCCGGTCCGGCCTGTTCCTGCCACTCGCACCAAGTCTACGGTGCGCGTCGCCAGCCCGGCCCGGCCCGTTCCTGCCACTCGCACCAAGCCAGGGGTGCGAGTCGTCAGTCCGGCACAACCCGTGCCTGGGTCATCGGTGCCAATTCAGGTACCGCTCAACTGCTCCACTAAGGAGCTGAAGCCTACCGCTCCTGCTACGTCCAGTCCAGCGGGGCCAGACCGGACCAGGGGCGCTATGGGGGGTTTGTTGGAGGGTGGTGGGCAAGCCCGGAGCCGGAGCCGCCGCCGAGGAGGAATGCCCACCCAGCCCTCCCCTGTTTTGCTCGTATTTAGGCGCGGTCGCAGTCCGTCAAGACGATCGTGACACCCTTTAAGAGTGTGCTTCTAATCTCAGCTCGTTACCTGTATAAAAGACACCTGGGAGCCAGAAATCTTTCTGATTGAGTGGGGGTCAAATACTTATTTTCCTCATTAAAATGCAAATCAATTTATAACATTTTTTACATGCGTTTTTCTGTTTTTGTTGTTGTTGTTATTCTGTCTCTCACTGTTCAAATAAACCTACCATTAAAATTAATGACTGATCATGTCTTTCTCAGTGGGTAAACTTACGAAATCAGCAGGGGATCAAATACTTTTTTCCCTCTCTGTATATGCCTTTTGTCCTTTAAAGTGCTTATGGTGCTGATGAGAGTCTTTATGTTGTTCCTTTGTTTGACATGATTGAGTAATAGTCAGATTATTGGCAACTTTGTCAAGAAAATTGCATGCCTAGTCTTAGGAGGACTTGTTAAATAGCAACTCTGCAAATACTCTTGTTCTCATATAGTCCATGTACTGAGGTGCCTGTGATGCACTGATTTCATTTTTATATGGCTGTGATGCACTGATTTCATTCTGATGCACCCTCTCTTTGTGGCCTAAATAAATGAAACAAAGCAGAGTCACTACTCTTGTAACGAATCCTTTATTGCTCCTGTTTAACTCACCTACAACTTGCAGGCTTGATTTATGAGTGGGAGAGAACCAGACAAAAAATGGTTATTTCCTAGTGTGAATATTTAGCACTTCCTGGTGTCAATTCAGCTACAGGATGCATTCTCTAGAGTTTATCCTCAACACTGAAAGGTGTTGCTGCTTAATACTGAGGGTGTTGAAAAAACACTCCCATGGGTAATTTGAACAACACCTGAAGTGTTGTATCTTAACACTCAGTGTTTCAATATTAACACTACAAAAAGTGTTAAATGAGAGTGGACCTATATAAACACTGGACGAGTGTTTAAAATTAACACGCCTGGTGTTAATTTAACACTTTCAAATTTGCTGTGTGGAATGACTCCACTGTTGCATTGGAGTCATGAGAAGTGGTAGCCTAACCTATGACCTGACCATCACCTTATGTATTACTGCCCCCCAGTTGCAAGAAGTGACATCCCATAAACCCCCCCCCAAAAAACTACACAACCCAAATGGCTCCTAGCCTCCCACGCATGCGTTCTTTCCCTTACACTAAAACTAAAACTGAAACTAAATAATACATGTCACTCCTGCTCCTCCCCTCCGACGTGCGACGTCGCAGGAATACTAACCACCGGTCATGGGATTCATCATTACGCACACCTGGCATCCGGCATCCATCATTACGCGCACCTTCAGATCATTATGATTCACACCTGGACTCCATTACCTTCCTCATTACTTCCCCTTTATATGTCCCTCCCTTACATTTAGTCCTCATTCGGTATTGTTCATGTGTTTATGCTTCCGTTTGTTGTTTTTATTAAATTTTTCACCTGCACCTGCTTCTCGACTCACAGCATCATTGTTACAATATAAAAACAAAATTGAAATATTTTTATACAACTACATAAAAACTTTTCAAATCAGGTTTGAAAACTGAAACTAAACCGAATTCAAAATAAAAACTAATTTGAAAACACAAAAATATGCCAAGGTGGAGGCGTGGAGCCTTCAAAATATTTCACCCTGTCAGAAGGTTCGAGGCATAAGCGACCACCGGCCACCGGGGCGCCCCCGACCCTAAAACCTTCTGTTGAGAGTAAGAATAGAAGAATACACAAGGTGCAATTTCGAAATTTGGTTGTGCATCAGCAGTTTTTCTCGTGTTATGTTAGTCACCTGACAGTCATTAAATTAGCCATGTCAGTTAACAATTTTTAGATTGGTGGTTCATCTAGCCAGCTATCTACACTTGCAGTAATCATGGCCGAATACCGACCGGGCACACAGGGCACGTTCCCAGGGGCCCTGACTTAAGGGGGCCCCCAATGATTTTGTTAGTCATTCTCACTTGGATATCATATGTGACTTGCTCTATCATAATCAGTCACATTGACCCCAAAACACATTTGGAGTACAGTGCTGGAGAATATTAGCATTCTATTGAGACCAACATGATATCTCTACTCCAAATATCAAGTGAGTTACGTGTCACCAAACTATGTTTTAGAGAAAAACGAAGTAAGTTTTTTTTTGTCAAATAATGAATAACAACTATTTACTTAACTTTTTTTTATTTAACTAGGCAAGTCAGTTAAGAACAAATTCTTATTTACAATGACAGCCTACACCGGCCAAACCCGGACGACGCTGGGCCAATTGTGCGCTGCCCTATGGGACTCCCAAACGGCCGGTTGTGATACAGCCTGGAGTCGAACCAGGGGGTCTGTAGTGACGCCTCAAGCACTGAGATGCAGAGCCTTAGACCGCTGCGCCACTCGGGAGCCCCAATTCTAAACCCAATACATTAAATCCATTGACATGAGTACCCATGCTCACGCTCACACACGCAAGCACGCACACACACACACACACACACACCGGAGACATGTAAATTACATCTTGCTCTAACTATACAGGCATAATGTCTGTCTGCATCGTTGTCGCACACACACGTGCATGTACAGTTAAAGTCGGTAGTTAACATACACCTTAGCAAAATACATTTAAAACCAGTTTTTTACAATTCCTGACATTTAATCCTAGTACAAATTCAGTGTCTTAGGTCAGTTAGGATCACCACTTTATTTTAAGAATGTAAAATGTCAGAATGATTTATTTCAGCTTTTATTTCTTTCATCACATTCCACGTGGGTCAGAAGTTTACATACACTCAATTAGTATTTGGTAGCATTGCCTTTAAATTGTTTAACTTGGGTCAAATGTTTTGGGAAGCCTTCCACAAGCTTCCCACAATAAGTTGGGTGAATGTTGGCCCATTCCTCCTGACAGAGCTGGTGTAACTGAGTCAGGTTTGTAGGCCTTCTTGCTCGCACACACTTTTTCAGTTCTGCCCACAAATGTTCTATAGGATTGAGGTCAGGGCTTTGTGATGGTAACTCCAATACCTTGACTTTGTTGTCCTTAAGCCATTTTGCCACAACTTTGAAAGAATGCTTGGGGCCATTGTCCAATTGGAAGACCCATTTGCGACCAAGCTTCAACTTCCTGACTGATGTCTTGAGATGTTGCTTCAATATATCCACATCATTTTCCTTCCTCATGATGCCATCTATTTTGTGCACCAGTCCCTCCTGCAGCGGCCTTTCAGGTTATGTCGATAAAGGACTCGTTTTACTGTGGATATAGATAATTTTGTACCTGTTTCCTCCAGCATCTTCACAAGGTCCTTTGCTGTTGTTCTGGGATTGAGTTGCACTTTTTTGCAACAAATTACGTTCATCTCTAGGAGACCGAACGCGTCTCCTTCCTGAGCGGTATGACGGCTGTGTGGTCCCATGGTGTTTATACTTGCGTACTATTGTTTGTACAGATGAACGTGGTACCTTCAGGCGTTTGGAAACTGCTCCCAAGGATGAACCAGACTTGTGGAGGTCTACACATTTTTTTCTGAGGTCTTGGCTGATTTCTTTTGATTTTCCCATGATGTCAAGCAAAGAGGCACTGAGTTTGAAGGTAGGCCTTGAAATACATCCACAGGTACACCTCCAATTGACTCAAATTATGTCAATTAGCCTATCAGAAGCTTTTAAAGCCATGACATAATTTTCTGGAATTTTCCAATCTGTTTAAAGGCACAGTCAACTTAGTGTATGTAAACTTCTTACCCACTGGAATTGTGATACAGTGAATTATAAGTGAAATAATCTGTCTGTAAACAATTGTTTGAAAAATTACTTGTCATGCTCAAAGTAGATGTCCTAACCGACTTGCCAAAACTATAGTTTGTTAAGAAGAAATTTGTGGAGGGGTTGAAAAATGAGTTTTAATGACTCCAACCTAAGTGTATGTAAACTTCCGACTGTATATGCATCCACATGCATATGTATACATGCACACATTTGTACACATACGTATGTACACATAAAAGCAACAGAATGTATAGGCTTCATTCACTAATTAATTTGCACGCACATTTACACCAGAGGAGGCTGGTGGGAGGAGCTATAGGAGGACATGCTCATTGTAATGGCTGGAATGGAATAAATGGAATGGTATCAAACACATCAAACAAATGGAAACCACATGTTTGACTCTGTTCCATTAATTCCATTCCAGCCATTACAACAGCGGTTCCCAAACTAGGGATCGCGACCCCATGTGGGGTCGCCTCATGAAAATGGGGTCGCGGGAGAATTTCCCAAATCCTGAGATTTTTTTTAAACAAGAAAATAGATATATTATAATATCATCTTTGTATCTCAAAATTATTGTAATGTGGTTAACCTTTAAAATCTAAATTAAAATTATTCAAATCTAAAAGATTAAATTCAACCAGAGTGCACCGTTAGATCGTGGGAAAAGGCTTCACTTGACTGTTGCACTTTAATCATTCCCACGGTGAATGGCTCGGCCCGCTACGCTATGAAACCGTACACTATTGCAGAGACTGATATTACCGGATGCAATTGATATGGTGAAAACAATGTGTGGGGAGGCAGAGGCACAGAAATTCAAATCAATACCTTTGTCAGATAACACTGTTAAACAAGGAATGTATGGTATTGCTAGCAATTAAGAGGAAACTGACTGAATGACTCCCGAGCTTATGCTCTCCAAATGGATGTTAGCTGTGAGGGCCGAGATGCCCATGCAATGACTTTTGTTCGCTATAGCCTACATGTCCGGGGATGCTATTCATGAGGACATTTTGTTCTGTCTCACGATTCCTGAGCATGAAACGGTACAGGGGATGTTCAGTGTGCTGCATGGCTATATTGACGTAAAACAGATTCCATGGGATAGAATGGTGGGCTTTTGCACAGATGGGGCTCCATGTATGCGGGGAAGGCAGGCAGGCAGGCCTCTGCACTCTAGTTATAAATGTGTCTCCCTCTGCCATATGGACGCATTGTATGACACACAAAGAGCAACTGGCGGCAAAAGAGCTGAGCACAGAACTCGGAGATATACTGTAGCAGGTAACTTCGATTGTAAACTAAATCAAACCACATCCACCGCACACACCTGTTTGCAAAACTATGTGGAGATATGGGATCAGAGCACGACAATGTTCTATTTCACACAGAGGCTTCGTGGTTCTCGAGGGGTAGTGTTGGAAAGATTTTTCGCATTGAGAGAGGAATTGTTGTCATTCACAATGGATGTAAAAAAAAAACAGACGTGGTTGACTTTCTGTGTAATGAAAATAAAATGTGTCTCCTTGCCTATGTAACAGACATATTTGGGAAACTGAATGCAAGCATGCAGGGGAAATACAAAACCATTCTACAAATGAGTGACCGATTCAGAGGAAATAATTCTTATTGGAGAGAGTCTTTCAAAAGCGAAACATGCCCCCTTCCCTCGGCTGTGCATGTTTCTAACAGAAAACAGCATCAGTAAGTGTCCCACACGAGTGATGACTGCTCACCTCCAACGCTTGTAAGAGCACTTTGGGACCTACTTCCCAATCTGTTTGACTGTGATCGTGGCTCAGTTGACATGCCGGTAAGTGAAATCGAACAGCTGATCAAGATGTCACGTGACGTGCATTCACGTGTCACTACAGAGGACTTTTATTTCCTGTCTCAAAGAGAATACCCTGCCGTCTACCTCTGAGCATTGTTGCCGGGGTCCAAACACCTGGGAACTTGTAACTGGGAACTCGGAAATCTCTGACTTCAGTGCATTCAAGACAACTTTTGAACGGTCATCCAACTCGGAATTCCAACTCGGGAACTCAGGCCTCTTTCTAGAGCTTCAACATTATGACCTGAAGATCACTGACGTCATCATTTGACCTTGTATTTTTCTGAGTTTCCAGTTGTCTTGAAAGCACCATTAAACTTATGGTACCCTTTGACAGCTCATATCTGTGTGAAGCTGGATTCAGTGCTCTCATCTGCATTAAAACCAAATATTGATCCAGGTTTGATGTGTTTGAGGTGCGCACTATTGACCACGTCCCCTGACTTTGAGAAGCTGCAACGCAACATGCATCAACCACACCCATCTCATTAGTGGTGGTGAGATAAGATACATTGTCAGACTAATGTGCAATTGACTGTCATAGCCCCACATTAAAAGTATGTGATGGTGAGTTGAGATGAGAATCAGAAATACTGTTAGAATGTTTTTCTATTGACTGCCATAGCCCCAAATAAAAAAAGAAACACAGGCTGATAATTACATAATTTTTTTCACATGGTTGGGGTCGTGAGAATTTTCAGATATCAAAATGCGGTCGTGGGCCAAAAAGGTTTGGGAACCCATGCATTACAATGAGCCAGTCCTCCTATATCTCCTCCCACCAGCCTCCTCTGATGTACACACGCACACACGTGCACACATGTACATGCACATACATATGTATGACGGAGAACAATCTCACACTGCACATGTTCACGCCATGATATGTGCGAGGACTACATGCGGTGAGCATGTATTTGTGTGCATGTGTAAGTGCACACAAATGCGTGCACATCCCATGTAGTCCTCGCACATATCATGGTTGTGGCCCTTAGTTTTTCCACATCAGATTACATTCGGATATAAGACTTGGGATGTTAAGTAATTAATAAATTACCACGTTAAATAATGTCTCTTATAAAAGCTATACTCAAACACATTTTGTTCCATCTGACACGTCCCTGGGTACATGCAGATGTGCCCAAGCAACCCTCTCACAAACCCAGACCTGCATTTTTATGACAGTCACACAGAGTAAACGACATCTGAAAAGAGTTTAAACAAGAAAGGGGATGGAGGAGGTGAGAGCTAAAAAGGGTTAGATTAAGCTCTGGTCTCACTGAGCAGCAACTAAAATGAGAAATGTTACAGAAAATATTACCACACACAAGTCACCAGAGAGTAAGGACTGACAGTCTCTTTGGATCTGATTCGTGTGGGCTTTGGTTAGTCTTTGCCGCTGGTCCACTGGCTTGAGCTGTTGAATGTTTTATACAAATACATGGCATAAATCATTACAAAATGCGTAGAATTGCAGGAAATTAGCTATAAAATCGCAACATTTTATCTACGCCCCATGGCAAAATGTGTAGAATTGCAGGAAATGAACTTTAAAACTAAAACATTTCTCTCCACATAAAGAGGGGGGCCGCGAAATTCTGCTTAGGGCCCCCAGAAGACTAGAGCCGGCCCTGCCTGTCAGTCATCTACAGTAGTTTATATACAAATTATTGGTTTGTGAACTGCAGCAGCCCCCCAGACGATTCGTTCTCGAGTTCGAATGTTGAGCAGAAGCATGTTTGTTTTGGTTCTACTGTGGTGAGTGACTTAGGAGTCAGACGCAGGAGCGTAAATCACAGAATAAATGGTTTATTCAGTAACACAGCGGTACGCAGCAATGCGTATAACACTCCAGTGCGGAAATACGGCGCACTGGAAAACAAGGCACACTACAAAAAGAGCTCCACCGAGCTATAATAACCTCCACAATAAACAATCACACACAAAGACAAGGGGGCAGAGGGAACACTTATACAGGTACTGATGAGGGGATATGAACCCCCCGCGACGCGCAGCTCCAGCAGCATGCCGACACCGGCCTCGGGGACGGCCAGGAGGATGCGGAGCAGAGCGAGCCGGATGGCGACCGGTGGAAATCCCTCAACAGGGAGGGATCGAGGCTATCCCTCACCGGGACCCAGCACCGCTCCTCCGGACCGTACCTCTCCCACTCCACAAGGTACTGAAGGCCCCCCACCCGACGCCTCCAATCCAGGATGGAACGGACGGAGTATGCAGGGGCCCCCTCGATGTCCAGAAGGGGCGGAGGGACCTCCGGCACCTCAGACTCCTGGATCGGACCAGCCAACACCGGCCTGAGGAGAGACACATGGAACGAGGGGTTAATACAATAATCTGGCAGGAGTAATAACCTATAGGTAACCTTGTTTATTCTTCTCAGGACTTTGAACGGCCCCACAAACCGCGGGCTCAGCTTCCGGCAGGGCAGGCGGAGGGGCAGATTCCGGGTCGAGAGCCAGACCCGATCACCCGGTACAAAGAACAGGGCCTCACTGTGGTGGCGGTTAGCGTTGGCCTTCTGGCAACGCATGTTGCGCTGGAGGTGGACGTGAGCAGCGTTCCACATCTCCTCTGCGTGCCGAAACCAGTCATCCACCGCAGGAGCTTCGGTCTGGCTCTGATGCCACGGTGCCAGAACCGGCTGATAACCTAAAACACATTGAAATGGTGATAGGTTAGTGGAGGAGTGGCGGAGAGAGTTCTGGGCGTATTCGGCCCATGGCAAGAACACCGACCACTCCCCCGGCCAGTCCTGGCAGTAGGACCGCAGGAACCTACCCACATCCTGATTCACTGATTCACCCGTTCCACTTGCCCATTAGACTCGGGGTGAAACCCAGAGGTCAGGCTGACCGAGACCCCCAGACGTTCCATGAACACCTTCCAGACCCAGGATGTAAACTGGGGACCCCGATCAGACACTATGTCCTCTTGCAACCCGTAGTGCCGGAAGACGTGAGTAAACAGCAGTCTGCAGGGCCGTGGGGAGACCGGGCAGAGGAAGGAGGCGGCAGGCTTTAGAAAAGCAGTCCACAATGACCAGGATGGTGGTGTTACCCTGAGAGAGGGGAAGATCAGTGAGAAAGTTAATACACAAGTGGGACCATGGCCGTTGTGGAACTGGTAAGGGATGTAACTTACCCACTTGAAGGTGCCTAGGTGCCTTACTCTGGGCGCACACCGAGCAGGAGGAGACATATACCCTCACGTCCTTAGCCAAGGTAGGCCACCAGTACTTTCCGGTCAGGCAGCGCACTGTACGGTCGATACCTGGGTGACCAGAGGAGGGGGACGTGTGTGCCCAATAGATCAGACGGTCACGGACAAGAGACGGCACGTACCGCATCCCAGCTGGGCACTGAGGTGGCGATGGCTCTGTGTGTAACGCCCGCTCTATGTCCGCTTCCACTGCCCACACTACCGCCGCCACAATGCAGGAGGCCGGGAGTATGGGGGTGTTGTCTATGGGCCTCTCCTCTGTGTCGGACAGCCGTGACAGTGCGTCTGCCTTCACGTTCTTTGTACCCGGTATGTAGGACAGTGTAAAATCAAACTGGGTGAAGAACAGGGCCCACCTGGCCTGGCGAGGGTTCAGCCTCCTCGCTGCCCGGATGTACTCCAGGTTACGGTGTTCAGTTCAGACGAGGAAACGGTGTTTCGCCCCCTCGAGCCAGTGCCTCCACACGCTCAGGGCTCTGACAACAGCCAACAGCTCCCGATCACCAACGTCGTAGTTCTGCTCCGCCGGACTGAGCTTCTTGGAGAAGAAGGCACAGGGGCGGAGGTTGGGTGGCGTGCCCGAGCGTTGAGATAGGACAGCGCCTATCCCTACCTCGGACGCATCCACCTCCACTACGAACGGTAATAATGGATCGGGATGGGCCAGTAACGGGGCTGAGGTGAACAGAGCCCTGAGGTTACTGAAAGCCATGTCAGCCTCAGCAGACCAGCGGAGCCGGGACGGCCCACCCTTCAACAGAGATGGGAGCTGCGACCTTGCCAAAGCCCCGGATAAACCTTCGATAGTAGTTGGCAAAGCCAATAAAGTGCTGCATCTCCTTTAAAACTGTTTTGAAGCACTTGGACACAATACATCATAGCGCACTTCGTTTTATAACATCTGTCAGTTTTCACACTCACCACTGCATCCTTTATTATAAAGTTGGTTGGACATTCTGTTTTTGTTTATAAAGCCTTCCTCAATAAACTACCAATTTACTTAACATCATTGTTGAAATATAGAAACTCGGATTACAACACTAGATCACAGAGTTGGTTAATGCTGGAGACTCCACGTGTATCCACAGAGTTGGGTAAATCTGCCTTTTCCTACCAGGCCCCTATCATGTGGAATAATCTCCAAGTAACATTTCATTTGGATGTGTTGTTGTCTCAGGATCAGTTTAGGAGAAAGACTAGGGATTTTTACATGGATAAATGTGTTTGTTTTGTTTGTTTGTTTATTGTGTATATAATGTTTGCAATTTCTTTAATTTTGTGTTTTAAGTTGTGTATAATTTTATTTTCCCAGGGCACATTTGCAAATGACACCAAGGTCTCAGTGTGTTTTTCCCTGGTTAAATAAAAGTTAAATAAAATAAAGATACAAAATGGGTGCGGTTCCTCTCCCTCTCTCTTCTCTCCTTCTTTCTCTTTTTTTCTCTCCTTTCAAGTGGGCATGCGACCAATCCAATTAATCAAATAGAGGGCAGTAGAGAGGGAGGAGAGAGGGAGAAGGAGGAGAGGAGGAGGGAAGTGGATTAGTAATCCCAATCTACTAATTGGAAAGTATGGGTTGCTTCCCAAATGGCATCCTATTCCCTATCAAGTGCCCTATTCTTGACCAGAGCCCTATGGGCCCTGGTCAAAAGGAGTGCACTAAATAAGGAATAGGGTGCCATTTGGGACACATATTAGTATTATGATGTAGTTCAGGTGGGGGACTTTTTTGTGAAACATGCATAGGGGAAATTAGAGATAAATGCAATTGAGAGAGCTGAAGATGAGAGAGCAAAAAAGAGGGATAGAAAGAGAGAGGGAGTGAGACAGAGAGGAGAGAAGGCAGACCCAGAGATGGAACCAATCCCCAGAGGATAGTGAGGTATCACACAACAGTCACTAACACACACGTCGAAGACTCTGCGGGACGGCGACTCTCACTGACGCCGGCGAGTCAACCTGTTACCACGGATACAGGAGGCGATAGAACCCTGCCGTGTTCAACAATGATGTCATCATCCTGCGGCACCGGGCCAGCGGCCAATTGGACAAAAGGAGTGCAGGGAGCATGCTGCCTCTCTTTCTTTCTTTGTCTTTCTTTCCTGCCGTCTCTTTCATTATACATTTTTTCTCCCCTCTCTCTCTCATTCATATAATAGACACACTAGCTAAGGCTAGGGTTGGAGTTAAGGTCATCACAATCTTGTCTCTTTTCATTCTTTGTCCTGACTTTCTTTCTTTCTCAGTGCAAATGACACCATGCTGGTTTAGAGCTATAGGGTAATGGATGTTGGTCATGGATATGTCTTAGGTCTATAACAGAATCATAATTTGGTTTAGCACTCAACATATACAGTCAGGTCCAAAATTATTGTCAACCTTAATTAAGATGAGCACAAAAAAACTGTATAAATAAAAATACTGAGGTATATATTTTATATTTGAGATTCTTCAAAGTAGTCACCCTTTGCCTTGATGACAGCTTTGCTCTCTATAAAATATATTTTGATTTGTTAATTTTTTTTTGGGTTACTACATGATTCCATGTGTTATTTCATAGTCATGATGTCTTCACTATTATTCTACAATGTAGAAAATAGTAAAAATAAAGAAAAATCCTGGAATGAGTAGGTGTGTCCAAACTTTTGACAGGTACTGTACAGTGAGTAAAAGAAAGGACATTTATTCGTGAAGACAAACTTTGGAATTAAAAGCTGCTAAATGAGCAAACTTGAGGATAAAACGTCAGTGAGTGAGGAGAATGAAGATCACGTGACTGAGGAAAATATTGCAGTGGTTGAGGACAATATTGAAGTGAGCGACATATTGAGAAACAAAACATTTCTGGAACATTGGACAGTTTGATGAAGGTTTTGAGCAGTGGAGCTCACATACAGAATCGTTTGACTATTTTGTTCTTGCAAATGACATTGATGAGGACAAAATTGTGCCTACATTTTTTGGTGTGATGGGGCCAAAGACATTTAATTTACTACGCAGCCTTCTACAGCCAGACAGGCCAGGTAGTAAGACGTATGGGGATTTTGTGGAAATACTGAAAAATACACGTTTCACCAAAACCACTAGTTATTGCTGAAAGGTTCCACAGAAGAAATCAGGAACAGAGAGAATCAGTGACAATGTTTGCTGCTGCATAAAATAAACTCAAGGCACTGTGAGTTTAATGATGTTCGAAATGACACCATTAGAGAGACTAGTATGTGGGCTACGGAGTGAAGCTACACAAAAGAGACTATTAACTCAAAGTAATCTGATCTTGTCAAGGGCCATTGATGTCAGTGTGTCCATGGAACTAGCTTCTAAATAGTCCAGCAGTTGGGTTCATTAGGATGAGTGCACAGAGTTGCAACTGAAAATCAGAGACAGGTAAATCAAGGCACATGCTTCCGCTGTGGCAAAGCAAGACATCAGGCATCTATCTACATGCTGGTGTAAGGACATAGGTTGCTGAGCCTGAGGTGAAAAGGGCCACATCTAGCAAGCCTGTAGAAACAAAAAGAGCTCAGAGAAAACGTAAAAGACTGAAAACAAGAAAGAGACATTCCAAAGAAAGAAAAAGAGACATGTTAATAATATGCCATTTAGCAGACGCTTTTATCCAAAGCGACTTACAGTCATGTGTGCATACATTTTTACATATGGGTGGTCCCGGGGATCGAACCCACTACCCTGGCGTTACAAGCGCCTTGCTCTACCAATTGAGCTACAGAGGACCACATGTTCACGCTGTTGAGCAGGACAACACAGAGGTGAGTGACTCATCAGACGAGGAAGTCACAGGCCATCAGTGTGTACAATGACACATGGAGACACAGGCCTACCCGCCATCTTAAAGAAACATGGAGAAGTATTTAATGGAGAGTTTTGGTAGCATGAAAGACATTACAGGTTAGCATTAAGCCAGACAGCAAACCAAAGTTTCTGAAAGCACGACCCGTACCTTATGCTATCAGACCAAAAGTCGAGGCTGACTTGGACGTTCTAGTCAAAAACAAAGTCCTGGAGCCAGTCAGCATGAGTGAATGGGCTACACCCATCATACCAGCCCTTAAGAAGGATGGTGGAATCAGGATATGTGGAGACTTTAAAGTTGTCCGCTGATCAGTACCACACATCAACAACCTTTTTGCGGGTTTAGCTGGGGGTCAGAAGTTCAGCAAAATCAACCTTTGCCTAGCCCACTTGCAGATGCACGTGGTTGAAAAGTCAAAGGAGCTGCTGACCATAGTGACACACAAGGGGCTCCTCAGGTACTGTCGTCTACCGTTTGGAATCACAGGTACGCCAGCACTGTTCCAGAGCGCAATGGACCAGATCTTAAGTGGACTACCAGGAGTGTAATGCTACCTGGATGACATCCTTGTTACTGGAAAAGATGAAGAGGACCGTCTCCAGAACTTGGATGCGACCTTACAGAGATTAAAGGACCATGGACTGCAAATTCGTAAGTATAAATGTGCATTCTTCCAATCATCGGTAGAATACATTGGACACGTCATCGATGCCACGGGCCTTCACAAGGCTTCGTTCAAGCCGCTGCATCAGTTGCTTTGTCAGGACAAAACATGGAAAAGGACAAAGTAATGCGAGGAAGCATTCAAGAAAACCAAGGAAACACTACTGAAATCTGAGGCACTGACAAACTTCGACTCGTCATTGCCCATTGAACTATCTCATGATGCTAGTCCATATGGTGTGGGAGCAGTCGTGTCCCATATCATGCCTTCCGGTGAAGAGAAGCCAATCGCTTTTGTATCGAGGACATTGAACAAAGCAGAAACGAACTACGAACAGAAGCCCTAGGCATCGTTTTTGGAGTACGAAAGTTTCACCAGTATCTGTACGGGAGGAAGTTCGTCCTTCTTACAGATCACCGTCTGCTAACGAGCATCTTTGGACCGCATACTGGGATTCCGTCACTTGATGCAAGCAGAATGCAAAGTTGGGCTTTGTTGTCAGCACACACCTACGACATCAAGTACTGCAAGTCAGAACTGCACTGAAACGCAGAGAGACTTTCCAGGTTATCACTACCTGTGGTCAAACCAGATTCAGACAAGTAGAAAATGCACCAGTCACTTCAACACAAGAGTGGAGAAACACAAGAAACGACCTGGGGTTATCTGAAGTGATGGACATTATCATCTCCAGGCATGCGCTCCTCTCCCGCTGACGCCATAGCGGGTGGGTGATTCTGTGAGAGTGTGATTTGAAGGAGTCAGGCGCAGGAGGGTAAATCAAAGAATAGAGAGTTTATTCCATAGTACACAGTTACGCTGGATAGCGTCAACAGCACAGTGTGTAATACAGGCGCACTGGAACACAATACAGGCACACGGGGAGAGCTCCAGTTGGAGGAGAAATCCTTAGCAGAGAGCCGCCGTCCTGTTGAACTCCCGTGGTCGGGATAGCTGGATCCTACAGTGGCTAGTAAGCCGGTGACGACGAACGCCGAAACCTGCCTGAACAAGGAGGGGAGGCAGCCTCGGTGGAAGTCGTGACACCACTGTGCTGCAGTCTACACAGTGGCTCCAAGAAAGATAAGAACACATCCACTTGAGACGCCCACACGCACTTGAAGAGATAAAAGAAAACACACAGATAAGACGACAGCAGGGTGACCTGTATTGTCTGTAGTCTCAGGTCAGAGAATGGAACCAACAGAGCGTACACAAACACACACACACTCTTGATAAGAAGACATCGCTGGTGTCTCAGGTCACAGCATGAAGCCACCCGAGCATGACTGATTTGTACAGCAATTATGGTGTTGAATTAGGCTACAGAGAGAGAATGAGATAATTCAGAGACACCCACACACAGAGATCGTCAGAGAATGTAAGAGATAATTATTGTTTAGGACAGTTAGAGGACTTTCCATGGGAAAAGCACACACATATAGTACACACACACACTCACAGATCATGCTCGAACATACTCATATAAGTTTGAAAATGCAGCAGACTATTGATCTATCCAAAATACATTTTCTCATTTGAAAACCATGGACATGTGATTATTGTTGATAAAAGACCACCTGTCCTCTCCTCTCCTCCTCCTCTCCTCTCTTCTCTTCTGAGCATCCGTTTCCATCTAATAGTTGACGCCTGCTGTCTCCGAGGGGAAACTGTTGCCAGGTGACCTTTTGACAGGCCCTAGAAACACTTTCCCCATTGCTAGGGGTAACAGGAAGCAGGTATCACCGGGCGGCCGGAGTACAGGAAATAGAAGAACAGGAAATGGAGAGGAGACCCTGAGGGCTGTACTTCCTGTTTAACAATAACAAAAACACTTGGAAGAGAAGAGACACCTACACACACTCACATATACATGTGCAAAGATGCGCACGAACGCGTGCGCACACACACATACAGAGTACACACGCACACACACATTCTGTACAAGAGGACAGAGAAAGAGAGACAGGTTTTTGCACAGATTACACACATAATGTCCTTTCGAATGTCTATTTCTGTTGTTCTCACTTTTTTCACTGCCTTGATTTCCATTACCACACAGGTAGGAGTTATTGTATTGAAGCCAATATGAGTCATATTATAAGTTGACACGTTTCTACTGGTAGAAAAGTGAGAAGTCATTTTCACCTGAATCGTGGTCTGTCACTCATACAGACGTCTCATAGGAGGTGGTGACAGGGTGTGTGTGACTGTGTGTGTGTGTGTGTGTTTCTACAAAATGTAGGTGATTAGATAGAGAAAGCATTATCAGAACATTTACCTGGAAACTGCAAGGATTTTCTGCCTGAGAGTCTTGGTGACTAGAATGAAAAATAATAACAATTACATTGAGGTATAGAAAATAATGTTCTTCTTTTGTGCTCTGTGAGCTGCCAAGTGACTTTGAACTCTGGGGGCATTCTAATGCAGTATCCCATCACACTGTTCTATCATTCTACTGTTCCACTGTCACACTGTGAAGCGTTCTGGCCATAGACTGAGAGAGAGAGAGCGACAGAGAGAGGAAGAGAGCTGAGGTCTAGAACTGTCTCGTCTTGTCACACACGTCTCCTCTGGTCAGGCTTGGATGGGTAGCAGACTGAGGGAGACCTGCTGTATGTCACTCTGAAAGCGGCTGCATGAACTGTAGCTGTATGGCTACCTGGCTGCCATGTACCTGTCTCAGCCTCTCTCTGACTCACACACAAGCACGCACGCACCCCCATCTGCACACACACACTCTGTTGAACTGTCAGAATACTGAGGCCAGAGTCTATAACTTTTATATATTTTCTAAATATTTGGAAGGACATCCCTCCCTCCCTCCCTCCATCCATCCATCCATCCACCCTCCTCTCATTCCCCACAAGGATAGTAATACAAACGTGTGTGTGTGTGTGTGTGTGTGTGTGTGTGTGTGTGTGTGTGTGTGTGTGTGTGTGTGTGTGTGTGTGTGTGTGTGTGTGTGTGTGTGTGTGAGAGAGAAAAGTAGGCAGGAGGTTCATAAACAATACCATCCTTATCTGTCATGAGCCTCTCACTCCACCGGGTTACCACCTTAATTTTCTTCCACTCTGCTCACCACTCTCTCTACTCAGCCTAACTAGCTCCACCTGTCCCTGCTCTGCTCGGCTCTAATTACTCTGCCAGCTGCGCTGCATTACCCACTAACCTCTCCCAGTATTTATAGCCCTGTCTTTCAGCTCTCCTTTGTCAGATCGTCTGCAAAGCTCACACCCGGAACCTGTGTGCTCGCGCTTCTGGCTCACCCCTGTTTTGTGACCCCGGACCTGCCTGATTCCTGGATACTCTTCTGCCCCAGGAAAACCAGACCTGCTTTCTGCCATTACGACTCCTGACTACTCTTCGACCCCGGTAACTCTGACCAGCCTTCTGCCTTGCTACAACGTATTTGGATTTCCCTTGAACTGTACTTCTGCCTGTTTTCATCCGCCCCGTTGTGTCTGTGTTTCCTCCCCCCCCCAGGACTTCTGGACCACCAACCACCGGCGTCATCGGACGCATCGCTGCCACTGGGGGGAGGCACAGACCCAGCACATCGGACGGGATAACCCCTGGAGCCTTCACTCACTCCCTACATCCCTTTCCCCTTAAGTTTAAATAAACTTTCTGGTGTGACGCAATTGTGGTCCTCTTGTCGTCTGTCTGAACCGTGACAGTACGATCTGACCATCATGGACTCAGCGCACACTTCCCCCGACATGGAAACCGAAGAACCTGAGCAACCCACCGCCATGCTACGCCTGGAACACACTGAGAGAGAGCTAGGCCGCATGAGCGGCGACATCACCTCTCTGCTTCAGGTCGGCCACCAACAGCATCAGCAGTTCCAGCAGCACCAGCAGCAGTCCCAGCAGCAGCAACAACAACTCGCCATGATCATTCAACTCCTCACCAACCTGACCCCAGCCAGTCTGCCCACCAGCCCTGCCCCCGAGTTACCTGCCCCGGTCATTGCAGCCGCTGCTCCGAACCCAAGATTGGAAACCCCGAGCGGTTCAACGGCGATTCAACCCAGGTCCGGCCATTCCTGACTAGCTGCCGACTTCAGTTCTCCTTGCAGCCAAGGACCTTCGCCACGGAGGGGGCTAAAGTTGGGTATGCCATCACTCACCTGACGGGCCGAGCTCGACTCTGGGGAACAGCAGAGTTCGAACGTCAAACCCCCGCATGTGCAACCTTCGACCCGGTTTGCCGAGGAGATGCTGAAGGTGTTTGACCTGGATTCACCAACCGCAGAGGCGTCTCGTGAACTGTTCAGTATTCGACAAGGCAGACGTACAGTCGCAGACCATTCCATCGACTTCCGAACCCTGGCTAGACGAAGTTCTTGGAACACACCATCGTTGGTGGACGCGTTCTTCCATAGTTTGGCTGACTATATCAAGGGACGAGTTGGTCTCCCATGAACTGCCTTCCACTCTTGATGAAGCCATCGCACTGACTGTCAGGATCGACAGAAGGATACAGACCCGTCGTCGTGAGAGGGGGCGCCAAGGTCCACCTACTACCGGCATTCGGAGAGATCCGACTGGGCTCCTGTCATCTACTGCCACTCACCCAGGTCAGCTTGATCAGTCTGAGCCTATGGAGATTGGGCGAGCCTCTCTCACTCCTGCAGAGCGCCAGCGACAGCTCACCTCAAACCTCTGCCTCTATTGTGGAGGTGATGGACATCGTGTGGTAACCTGCCCTTTAAAGGGCCGAAGCTCACCGGGCATAGGGGGAGTCCGGTTGAGTTCAATGACCATCCAGTCCTCCGACCGCAAACCCCTGCTGCAAGTTCACCTCCGCCTCCCTGACTCAACTCACACCCTGGCTGCTCTGGTGGATTCTGGCGCCGAAGCCAACATAATGGACATCAAGCTGGCACGCCAACTGGGACTGGAGAACCTCCGTTTGACACCTCCTATTCCTGCCCGGGCACTGGACGGACACTTACTCGGATCGGTCACTCATGTCACGGCCCCGGTCTCGATGGGTCTGTCCGGAAACCATCAAGAAACTATCCAGTTTCACCTGCTCCCCTCTCCAGGCCAACCCCTCATCCTGGGTTACCCATGGCTCCGCCCGGCACAACCCTCAGCTCGACTGGGTGACCGGGGTGATCAGGGGAGTGGGGAGAGGACTGCCACCGTACCTGCCTGCTTGCCGCCGCACTCCCCTCGGCCAGTACCTACTAACTCCGCTCCTGACCCCTCCAAGGACCCTGTGCCGATTCTGCCAAGTCCCTGCATCGTTGCAGCTCTGACCTGGGCTGTTGAGGAACAGGTGCTGGAGGCTCTCCGTAACCAGCCAGGTCCCAGCACTTGCCCAGCTGACCGCCTTTTTGTCCCCCGAAGACCTGAGGTCCCAGGTCGTTCAGTGGGGACATGACTCCCGCCTAGCTTGTCACCCTGGCTCCACCCGCACTTACAACCTGCTCGCCCAGAGGTTCTGGTGGCCCTCTCTGAGGAAGGATGTACGGGAATTCGTCCAAGCCTGCCCCATCTGCAACCAACACAAGTCGTCCTGCCAGCCCCCAGCCGGATTGCTGCAGCCCCTGCCTGTGCCCAGGAGTCCGCTGGTCCCTGCTGCGCCTTGTCCTCCTCCTCCACGGCTCAGTCGATGGTGGTCTGGTTTACACCGTCCGCCGCCTGCTTCGGTCCAGACGGAGGGGTAGGGGTCTCCAGTACCTCATTGACTGGGAGGGCTATGGACCTGAGGAAAGGACCTGGGTGCCAGCTAGTCGGATTGTGGATAGGACTCTCATCACCGCTTTCCACCAACGGCATCCTGATCAACCTGCAATCCGTAGGGGGCCGCCCCAGAGGGGTCTCTAACCGTCCTGCCCGCTCGGCTTCCTGTCCTGTGCCTGATCCGGTCTCGGGACCTGTCCCATCTCCCGACCACGGCCCTCCGGCTTCCTCCGAGGATGAGGACGTTCACTCGGACCGTTCGGAGGAGTTCTAGCCCTCCTCCGGCTCCCCTCCTCCCGCCCGGCGTGGTGTTGCTCTTGGGACTTCTGGGGCCGTCCCTTGGGGGGTTCTGTCATGAGCCTCTCACTCCACCGGGTTACCACCTTAATTTTCTTCCACTCTGCTCACCACTCTCTCTACTCAGCCTAACTAGCTCCACCTGTCCCTGCTCTGCTCGGCTCTAATTACTCTGCCAGCTGCGCTGCATTACCCACTAACCTCTCCCAGTATTTATAGCCCTGTCTTTCAGCTCTCCTTTGTCAGATCGTCTGCAAAGCTCACACCCGAACCTGTGTGCTCGCGCTTCTGGCTCACCCCTGTTTTGTGACCCCGGACCTGCCTGATTCCTGGATACTCTTCTGCCCCAGGAAAACCAGACCTGCTTTCTGCCATTACGACTCCTGACTACTCTTCGACCCCGGTAACTCTGACCAGCCTTCTGCCTTGCTACAACGTATTTGGATTTCCCTTGAACTGTACTTCTGCCTGTTTTCATCCGCCCCGTTGTGTCTGTGTTTCCTCCCCCCCCCAGGACTTCTGGACCACCAACCACCGGCGTCATCGGACGCATCGCTGCCACTGGGGGGAGGCACAGACCCAGCACATCGGACGGGATAACCCCTGGAGCCTTCACTCACTCCCTACATCCCTTTCCCCTTAAGTTTAAATAAACTTTCTGGTGTGACGCAATTGTGGTCCTCTTGTCGTCTGTCTGAACCGTGACACTTATCAGGGAAAAGAGCTGTGTTTAAAGATGAAAACAAAGGCCACACCCCAACTCTCCACCTTTTTCCTGAAGTGTGCACTTGCACACTTTCTCGCATAGATTTAACAATGGTTGAGTGCGCAATTGCACATTTGGGGAATAAAGGTGTATAATCTGGACATAGGTTCTCATCAAGTGTTCCAGCCACCCAGTAGGCCAGAGGGCTCTAGATAAAAGCTGATGTTTATATATTTTAAATGAAGCATTTTGGAGTCCAGCTGCGCACACACACAGGGACTGGGTTATTGGACTGTTGTGCTTTGAGAGTTGTAGTATGTGAGTGAACATCTGGACGGAAGGAGAGAGAGAGAAAGAGACAGAGAGAGAGAGAAAGGAAGAGAGAGGGCGAGAGAGAGAGAAAAGAGATGATAAAATACGAGGCCAGACGAACAAATGTCAAAGGCCTAATATATTCAGAGAAGGGACAAACGGACACACATTTGGACAAACACATACTCTGTTTGCTGTCTGTGTCAGATACAGTATAGGGTGACTTGGGTTTAAACATACACTGTATAGGGGACATTGTTCCTGATCCCATGTACAGCAGCATAGTATCTAATGATCAGTCATATGTATCTCATGTCCTCTACTATGTATTGGGGTCTGTGACGCTTTACAGTTTATGACTTTATGTAATGTAAATATGAATCTTTAGGTATGTACAGTGGAGTCCGAAATTATTGACACCCTTGATAAAGATGAGCAACAAATTAAATAAATAATTGAAATACTGAGCAATATTGTATGCTCATAAAACATTTGAAATTATATTATTTTTGCTCAGAGAAAGGGATTTTGTTTAACAAGTAATACTTTTCTTCTCAAAAAGGTAGGGGTCAAAATTACTGACACCCTTGTTTTCAATACCTCGCAAAATAGCCCCATAAAATTGAAGATCCACCACCATAGTTTGCAGTAGGTATGGGGTTATTTTCTGGTCATGCATTCTCGTTTTGACACCGAACTCACCATTAGTGTGTGTGGGCAAAGAGCTCTATGTTCATGTCATCTGACCAAAGCACCGGTTCAAATCCAAGTGCCAATGCCGTTAGCAAACACCAGGCGCTTACATTTGTTGGATGACATGAAATAGAGCTCTTTGGCCGTGCACACTAGTGGTGGGTTTGGCATCGAAATGAGAATGCATGATCAGAAAATAACCCCATAACTACTTTAAAATATGGTGGTGGATCTTTGATGTTATGGGCTATTTTGCTTCCACTGGTCCTGGGGCCCTTGTTAGGGTCAAGGGCATCATAAACTTGACCCAGTACCAGGACATTTTAGCCAAAAACCTGGTTGCCTCTGCCAGGAAGCTGAAACTTGGCCGCAAGTGGATTTTCCAGCAAGACAATAACCCCAAGCAAAAACGTACATCCACAAATAAATGGTTTATTGGCCACAAAATCAATATTTTGCAATGGCCATATCAGTCTCCGAACTTGAAACCCATTGAAAACCCGTGGTTTGAATTGAAGAAGTGCAGACAAAGGATATCAAGGATCTGAAAGGATTCTGTATCAAGGAATGGTCTACGATCCCTCCCAATGTGTTCTCCAACATAAAACATTTTAGAAAATGGCTCAGTGCTGTTATCCTCGCAAGGTGAGGTATTGAAAGCTGTTGAAAACAGGGATGTCATTAATTTTGACCCCTACCTTTTTGAGGAAAAAGGCATTACTTGTTAAACAAAGTCTCTCTGAGCAATTGTAATAGTATATAACTTCCCCCAAAAATTCAGCATACAATATAGGTCAGTATTTCAATTATGTATTTTATACAGTAATTATTGCCGATCTTTATCAAGGTTACCAATAATTTCCGACCCCACTGTATGTATGTACAGGTATTTGCCAAAATAAAGGGAACACTTGAGTAAATGAGGGATACAAAGTATATTGAAAGCAGGTTCTTTCACACAGGTGTGATTCCTGAGTTTTTTTATTTTATTTTTTATTTCACCTTTATTTAACCAGGTAAACCAGTTGAGAACAAGTTCTCATTTACAACTGCGACCTGGCCAAGATAAAGCAAAGCAGTGTGATAAAAAACAACAAGACAGAGTTATATATGGGGTAAACATGACAAAGTTAATTAACATCTCATCATGCTTGGGGTCATATAAAAAATGCCCAGTTGCCAATTAGTTTGGCTATTATTGCTAGAAGAAATGTCAGTCACTTTGAAAGAGGGGTCTCAACAGACTGGTCTCGAAGACGTAACATAGTAACAATTTAAATCCGGGACACTCAAATTAGTATGATATGTTACGTTTGGTATGGTTACATAAGACAGAAGGTTATTTATGGCAAAAACTAAAATAGGGTGGTTGGTCGGGGTGGATGGGTAGGCATATAACGCAAACATCTAGCAACCCAAAGGTTGCATGTTTGATTGTCATTACAGACAACTAGCATAATAGCAAATTAGCAACTCACCTCGTGGAGTTGCAATGATCATGAGAACGGTGAGGAATCAGCCCAGAACTACATGGGAGGATCTTGTCAATGATCTCAAGGCAGCTGGGACCATAGTCACCAAGAAAACAATTGGTAACACACTACGCCGTGAAGGACTGAAATCCTGCAGCGCCCGCAAGGTCCCCCTGCTCAAGAAAGCACATATACAGGCCCGTCTGAAGTTTGCCAATGAACTTCTGAATGATTCAGAGGAAAACTGGGTGAAAGTGTTGTGGTCAGATGAGACCAAAATGGAGCTCTTTGCCATCAACTCAACTCGCCGTGTTTGGAGGAGGAGGAATACTGCCTATGACCCCAAGAACACCATCACCACCGTCAAACATGGAGAAGGAAACATTATGCTTTGGGGGTGTTTTTCTGCAAAGGGGACAGGACAACTTCACCGCATCAAAGGGACGATGGACGGGGACATGTACCGTCAAATCTTGGGTGAGAACCTCCTTCCCTCAGCCAGGGCATTGAAAATGGGTTGTGGATGGGTATTCCAGCATGACAATGACCCAAAACACAAGGCCAAGGCAACAAAGAAGTGGCTCAAGAAGAAGCACATTAAGGTCCTGGAGTGGCCTAGCCAGTCTCCAGACCTTAATACCATAGCAAATCTGTGGAGGGAGCTGAAGGTTTGAGTTGCCAAACGTCAGCCTCGAAACCTTAATGACTTGGAGAAGATCTCCAAAGAGGAGTGAGACAAATTCCCTCCTGAGATGTGTGCAAACCTGGTGGCCAACTACAATAAATGTCTAACCTCTTTGAATGCCAACAAGGGTTTTGCCACCAAGTACTAAGTCATGTTTTGTAGAGGGGTCAAATACTTATTTCCCTCATTAAAATGCAAATCAATTTATAACATTTTTGACATGCATTTTTCTGGATTTTGTTGTTATTATTCTGTCTCTCACTGTTCAAATAAACATACCATTAAAATGATAGACTGATCATGTCTTTGTCAGTGGGCAAACGTAAAAAATCAGCAGGGGATCAAATACTTTTTTCCCTCACTGTACATATAAATACATATACACATACATATCCTTTAAAAAAATACATTTCCCTTTATTACTTTCCAACCCCACCACCCCTTCCCTAATTGGAGTAAACTAGTGAACAACAACGCTTAGGCCTCTACTTCCAGCTTATACTATATATATTTTATGGACACAGTCAATTTTACAATAATTATATTTTGTTTGTTTTTAATCCTGAACTTCCTCTACCCTCAACCTCTCCGATCATTTTCATGATGTCCATCCGGTTTGCTTCTATATGCCATATCTTTCTAACTGCGCTCTTTCACAAAAGCTCTCAACCTATAACCTATATACTTATTATGGACACAGTATGCTTTACATTAGTTATCTTGTTGTTATTAGTTGTTGTTAGTTGTTATTAGTCCCATCCTTCAGCTCCAATTCAACACCTCCCATCTATCTCTTAACACCATCCATATTGGATTTCTATTTGCCATATATTTTTCAACTGTACAGTGATGTTTCACAAAAGTTCTGAACCCTTCAATTTTTATTGTTTCTACAGATTGTAAATTGAAAATAAACATTTTTGTTAAAAGTATTATTATATTATTGATCGATTGACTATGACTTTTCAGATCACCCAGTAGTGCCATCTGCAGGGTTAGCTCCAGGTAAATACTGCAATCCTTCAGCCATTCCTGGACCTGTGTCCAAAAACAAGCTACAAATGGACAGTACCAAAACAAATAATCTAATTATTGTCTTTTCGCAGCAAAATCTGCAGAGTTGGGAAGATTGTATCCCCAATATAAATAACATTCTATTAGTAGCAAGAATTGTATAATAATATTGTAAATTGAACAATTCTAAGTTTTGAATCCGGCGTCGTTTTACGTATCAGTTCATAAACACTATGCCATGGAATCGGTACGTCGAAAATCTCTTCCCAACTATTTCGCAATCTATATGTCAATCCTTTGGTCCTTAAATGAAACTGGTATACTTTTTTATTTATCACAGTTTTCTTTAACCAATTATGTTCTTTAATGCAGGGCCGACAGACAAGTTCCTTACTTTTTCCCCCTTCCACTTTCTTCTTCCAATTTTGCGGTAATGCTGCAATTATTCGGTTGTAATTTTGGGTGGAGTAGACATTTCAATATGTTTTTGTTAGCTGCATTTGCAACATAATTCAACCAGTCCTACCTCTGATATCATTTACGAAGATTATACCTTTTTTAAACATTTTTTCAAAAAATAATGGTTTTTTATTTATTTGTATATTTGAGTTCAACCACAATATTTGTTGCATAATTTGTCGTTTCTGGAGGATTCAATTGAAATTGCAACCAACTTTCTAATGCTTGTTTTAGATATAGTGATATTTGGGAGATTATTTCCTTTTCAAATAACTGAAAGTGAGAGGTTGTAATCTGAATAAAGGAAAAAAGGCCATTTTTGAACATTGGGTGAGACAATCTTACCAATTTGCTAGAGAACCAGTTTGGATTTAAATATAACTTTTGTATGACTGAAGCTTTTAGTGATAGGTCTAATGCTTTAATATTTAATCATTTCTGTCCTCCGAATTCATATTCATTATATAAATAGGCCCTCTTAATTTTGTCTGGCTTGATATTCCAAATAAAATTGAATCTTTTTTTCTCATATAATTTTAAAAACTGTTCGCTAGGCGTAGGCAAGACCATAAGCAAATAGGTAAACTGGGATAATACTAAAGAGTTAATCATGGTGATTTTTCCACAAATAGACAGTTATTTACCTTTCCATGGTAGCAAGATCTTAACTATTTTTGCTAACTTTCTATTAAAATGTATTGGACTGAGATAATTTATTTCATTTGGGATACGTATTCTAAGTATATCCACATAACCATCAGACCATTTTATTGGTAAACTACATGGTAATGTAAATTTTTTATTTTTTAGTGATCAAATACGTAATATAGTACATTTGTCATAATAATTTGGTTGTAATCCAGAGACATTAGAACATGTATCTAGATCCTCTATGTGGCTGTGGAGGGATTCAAGTTGTGGATTTAAAAGAAAATATGAATCATCAGCGTACAATGACACCTTTTTTTATGCCCTGGATTTCTACTCCCTTGATATTATTGTTGGATCTGATTTTAATAGCTAACATTTTGATGGCCATAATAAATAGATGTGCCGGTAGTGGTAAACCTTGTTTTACTCCTTTTGACAGTTTAAAACTTTCTGAGAAATAGCCATTATTGATTATTTTACACCTAGGGTTACTATACATGATTCTAACCCATTACAGTGGGGGGAAAAAGTATTTAGTCAGCCACCAATTGTGCAAGTTCTCCCACTTAAAAAGATGAGAGAGGCCTGTAATTTTCATCATAGGTACACGTTAACTATGACAGACAAAATGAGAAAGAAAAATCCAGAAAATCACATTGTAGGATTTTTAATGAATTTATTTGCAAATTATGGTGGAAAATAAGTATTTTGTCAATAACAAAAGTTTCTCAATACTTTGATATATACCCTTTGTTGGCAATGACACAGGTCAAACGTTTTCTGTAAGTCTTCACAAGGTTTTCACACACTGTTGCTGGTATTTTGGCCCATTCCTCCATGCAGATCTCCTCTAGAGCAGTGATGTTTTGGGGCTGTCGCTGGGCAACACGGACTTTCAACTCCCTCCAAAGATTTTCTATGGGGTTGAGATCTGGAGACTGGCTAGGCCACTCCAGGACCTTGAAATGCTTCTTACGAAGCCACTCCTTCGTTGCCCGGGCGGTGTGTTTGGGATCATTGTCATGCTGAAAGACCCAGCCACGTTTCATCTTCAATGCCCTTGCTGATGGAAGGAGGTTTTCACTCAAAATCTCACGATACATGGCCCCATTCATTCTTTCCTTTACACGGATCAGTCGTCCTGGTCCCTTTGCAGAAAAACAGCCCCAAAGCATGATGTTTCCACCCCCATGCTTCACAGTAGGTATGATGTTCTTTGGATGCAACTCAGCATTCTTTGTCCTCCAAACACGACAAGTTGAGTTTTCACCAAAAAGTTCTATTTTGGTTTCATCTGACCATATGACATTCTCCCAATCCTCTTCTGGATCATCCAAATGCACTCTAGCAAACTTCAGACAGGCCTGGACATGTACTGGCTTAAGCAGGGGGACACGTCTGGCACTGCAGGATTTGAGTCCCTGGCGGCGTAGTGTGTTACTGATGGTAGGCTTTGTTACTTTGGTCCCAGTTCTCTGCAGGTCATTCACTACGTCCCCCCGTGTGGTTCTGGGATTTTTGCTCACCGTTCTTGTGATCATTCTGACCCCACGGGGTGAGATCTTGCGTGGAGCCCCAGATCGAGGGAGATTATCAGTGGTCTTGTATGTCTTCCATTTCCTAAAAATTGCTCCCACAGTTGACTTCTTCAAACCAAGCTACTTACCTATTGCAGATTCAGTCTTCCCAGCCTGGTGCAGGTCTACAATTTTGTTTCTGGTGTCCTTTGACAGCTCTTTGGTCTTGGCCATAGTGGAGTTTGGAGTGTGACTGTTTGAGGTTGTGGACAGGTGTCTTTTATACTGATAACAAGTTCAAACAGGTGCCATTAATACAGGTAACGAGTGGAGGACAGAGGAGCCTCTTAAAGAAGAAGTTACAGGTCTGTGAGAGCCAGAAATCTTGCTTGTTTGTAGGTTAACAAATACTTATTTTCCACCATAATTTGCAAATAAATTCATTAAAAATCCTACAATGTGATTTTCTGGATAATTTTTTCTCAATTTGTCTGTCATAGTTGACGTGTACCTATGATGAAAATTACAGGCCTCTCTCATCTTTTTAAGTGGGAGAACTTGCACAATTGGTGGCTGACTAAATACTTTTTTCCCCCACTGTAATACTAATTGGAGTGTCATATAATACTAATTGGAGTGTCCCGGATTTACTTTTACTATGTTACGTCTGAGTCCAGGTTGGTTTCAAAGGAGCATTTAACAGGTGTGTGTGTGTGTGTGTGTGTGTGTGTGTCAGTCACCAGATCTCAACCCAATTGGACACTAGATTCTGGAGCGGTGCCTGAGACACGCTTTCCACCACCATCATCAAAACACCAAATTATGGGATTTCTCGTGGAAGAATGGTGTCGCATCCTTCCTATAGAGTTCCAGACACTTGTAGAATCTATGCCAAGGCATGTTGAAACTGTTCTGGCGGCTCGTGGTGGCCCAACATCCTATTAAGACAATTTATATAGGTGTTTTCTTTATTTTGGCAGTTACCTGTATGTAACTTAATGAAATATACGGTACTTGGAATGTCATGTATATGTATCCTGTGTTGTACTATATGTGCAGGATGTAAGTAATTGTGTTATTGTGCTTCAACAATTATTTAATTACCCTCAAGGGGATTAATACACTCATATTGAACTAAATTAGCTACTTCCCTGAGGGGCAGGAAGAACAGAATAAAGTACATAAGGAACATGGAACATAGAACCTAGAACCTAGAATACAGGACATACTTAGAACATGGGACAAAGAGGGAGAATACAGTCAAGCCATGGTGTGACTGTGTTCTAGTACTAGAGTGTTGAGTGACACCAGATGATGGTGGGGGTATCACCGTCTTTTTATCTCTCAGCTGAGTAGCTTCCTCTCTCAGGGTTGTTGTACAATAATGATCTTGCTACAGTGACACACTTGTGAAAATAATCACGATACAGTGACACGTGTGTGATAATGATCATTCATGAAACGCTGAGTGGTGAGGGTGACGGGGTGTGTTAAGAGGTGTATGAGAAAATGGAATCAACTGAGAAATTATCAAAATCTTAAAACTTTGCTCAAAGATTGGCACTGTGTGTATGTGTTTATGTGTATGCTCGTATGCACATTATCCCTGTGTGTGTATGTTTAAGCTTGACATGCTTTGGAACCAGTCACCTTTCACAAAACCTCTAACTCTAACTTTTTTTTTTTTTTTTAAGTCCTCACTATACATTTTTCATGGTCAAAATACAATTTTTTGTTCAGCCCATCTTCTCTTTCAGACTCTCACCCACCCACCTACCACTCACCCCCTCCCTTCCCAAAACGCTTTTCGGAAATCAAGCAGGTTTCACAGTTGCACTGGAATGTCTGTGTTTGTGTCCCAAACGGCAACCTATTCCCTATATAGTGCACTACTTTTGACCAGAGCCAAATGAGGCCCTGGTCAAAAGTAGTGCACTACAAAGTAAATAGGGTGCCATTTGGAGGTAAAGCCTGTTTTTACCTAATCCTGAACCGTTGTCATGGCAATAACCCTCTCAAATGGAGCTATTCAGAAGTCCTTCAATGAAAGATGATTTTAGGAGGGGGCCATGCGGCTCGAAAAGGAGCAAATGATTTTCAGCTGTAATCTTCTCTCACAAAAAGGAAGAGAGGAGGCATAGGCAAGGGAAGAAGGAGAAAGAAGAGGAATAAAAGTTTTGAATTTGCATTCGCCTGCCGCTGAGTGAGAGGTAGCCAAATTGCCTTGGGCCTTCGTGTTTATAAGTAGGCGTTATCTAACTATCCATTTTAGATAGGGGTGAAATTCAGCTTTTAGAGCAGAGCAGTGTTAATAACCTTGTATGGTGGTTCTATGCTTTTTGAGTGTACTTGCTACTACATTATAATAGACCCTGGCTGCGTCCCAAATGGCCCAATATTTCCTACATTGTGCACTACTTTTGACCAGAGCCCATCACTACTTTTGACCAGAGCTCTATGGGACCTGGTCAAAAGTAGTGCAATAGGGGCACATAGTATGTTTTTAGAGTGCACTTGTTACTCCATTATAATAGACCCTGTCTCCAGTGAATCAGACACCAAAAGGATCAACAGGTTTATAACCGTAGTAACAGTGGAACAACACCACTGATGGAACAGCAACCTGATTGGATGATAGGTATTCCGTCCTGTCATTACAGAAAAAAATAATGGCGGTTCTTGGCTCTTGCAACCGCTGCTTAAATGCTATTGTCCAATCCAACCTTGCTGTTCTGGGCCTGTGTTTACCAAGCTCTCTCAGGGTAGGAGTGCTGATAAGATCAGTTTTGAATAAATACAATTATTAAAGACAGGGAGGACCTGATCCTAGATCAGCACTACTACTCTGAAATGCTTCATACATACGGACCCTGAAATCACTACTTTACTACAATCCTTATGTGTTATTCAGTACAATAAACATTAGATATAGTCATTTACAAACCACAATATGCGTACAGTACAGTACAGTAACACTCCTTTTTCCGGTAGCCCTAAAGGCATGAATGGGTGTGTGGGTTCTCAGTTGGACAATAAAGCTACAACACTGATCCTACAGGTAACTGCCAAAATAAAGGAAACACCAACATAAAGTGTCTTAAAAGGGCGTTGGGCCACCACAAGCCAGAACAGCTTCAGTGCACCTTGGCATAGATTCTACAAGTGTCTGGAACTCTATTGGAGGGATGCGACAACATTCTTCTACAAGAAATTCCATTATTTGGTATTTTGTTGATGGTGGTAGAAAACACAGTCTCAGGCGATGCTCCAGAATCTCCCATAAGTGTTCAATTGGGTAGAGATCTGGTGACAGACGGCCATGGCATATGGTTTACATTGTTTTCATGCTCATCAAAACATTCAGTGACCACTTGTGCCCTGTGGATGGGGGCATTGTCATCCTATCGGGGCATAGCCATGGTAGCCAAATAATGGCCAAAACAATGGCCTGCCCAGCATTTTTATACATGACCCTAAGAATTATGGGATGTTGATTGCTTAATTAACTGAGGAACCACACCTGTGTGGAAGCACCTGCTTTCAATGCACGTTGTATCACTCATTTACTCAAGTGTTTCCATGATTTGGTCAGTTACCTCTAGTTCTCAGTTGGATTATAAATCTAAGATACTGATCCAAGATCAGCCCACATACACAACATAGTTCTAGACCAGAGGCCTTTTAAATCTATAACACTGGTCTATGTCACGGATTCTGCCGAGGCTGCCCCTCCTTCCTAGGAGTCCATCTCCTTCCTAGGATACCACATGTCCGCGTCTGGGGTGAAAATGGAGAGTGACCGCATTTCGGCCGTGCCGACTCCAACCACGGTGAAGGAGGTGCAGCAATTTTTGGGATTTGCCAATTACTACCGGAGGTTTATCCGGGGCTTTGGTGAGGTAGCGGCTCCCAGTTCACCTCGAGGGTTTGGAGGGCGTTCATGGAACGTCTGGGAGTCTCGGTCAGCCTTACCTCAGGGTTTCAACCCGAAAGTAACGGGCAGGTGGAGAGAGTCAACCAGGAGGTGGGTAGGTTTCTGAGGTCGTATTGCCAGGACCGGCGGGGGGAGTGGTCGGCGTTCCTCCCCTGGGCAGAGATAGCCCAAAACTCACTCCACCACTCCTCCACTAACCTTTCTCCATTCCAGTGTGTATTAGGTTATCAGTCGGTTCTGGCACCTTGGCATCAGAGCCAGATCGAGGCACCTGCGGTGGATGAATGGTATCGGCGCTCGCAGGAGACCTGGAACGCTGCCCATGTGCGACTGTAGCGGGCCATCGGGCGGCAAAAGGCGAGCGCCGACCGCCACCGCAGTGAGGCTCCGGTGTATGCACCGGGGGACCGGGTCTGGCTCTCGACCCGAAACCTGCCCCTTCGCCTGCCCTGCCGGAAGCTGGGTCGGCAGTTTGTGGGGCCTTTCAAAGTCCTGAGGAGATTGAACGAGGTATGTTATAGGTTACAGCTTCCTCCTTAGTATCGTATTAACCCCTCGTTCCATGTGTCTCTCCTCAGGCCGGTGGTAGCTGGTCCACTCCAGGAGTCTGAGATACGGGAGGTCCCTCCGCCCCCACTGGACATCGAGGGGGCACCGGCGTACTCGGTCCGTTCCATCTTAGATTCGAGGCGTCGGGTGGGGGACCTGCAGTATCTTATGGAGTGGGAGGGGTACGGTCCGGAGGAGCGGTGCTGGGTCCCTAGGAGGGACATCCTCGATCCCTCCATGTTGAGGGATTTCCACCGTAGTCATCCGACTCGTCCTGGCCGTCCCCGAGGCCGGTGTCAGGAGGGGGGTACTGTCACGGATTCTGCCGAGGCTGATCCTCCTCCTTGCTCGGGCAGGCTGCGGCGTTCGTCATCACCGGAATACTAGCTACTGCCGATATATGTTATATGTGTCTATGTTGCACCTGTTGTCTATGTCACACACCTGTTTCCCATTTGTGTAATCACGCCTACCCTATTTAACCCAGGTGCTCCCAATGTGTCTTGTGCGGGGTTGTTTTTCGTTTCGTGTGTCGTTTGGTGAGCGGGTTAGTTCCTTCCTGTGTGAAGGTATTGCTGTGTTGTTTTCTTTACTCAAGTTCAGTAAAGTACGTTTCCTCGAGTTCTGTGTCCTGCGCCTGACTTCGATCCACCGCATTACACTGACACTCGTTACAGTCTAACACCAGCCCACATACAACATAGTTGCACCAGGAGCATTTTTACATGCTTAGAGACAATGTGATTATCACACCCACTAGACATATAAAAAAAACACAGACACATCAAAAGCTTTTGAGTTTACTTGCCGACAGACACAATGAGATCACACCCACTGAGTATCCCACAGAGAATTATAAAAACACACACAATAAATATATCTGAACGCACACACAAACACGAACGCAAATAGATTCATTTTGAGACCTTTACATTAGGACAAAGTTTACATTTTGAAAATAAAGTACAATGAAATGGATTAACTTGACTATCACTTCCTCTGTGCTACTTTAATCAGATAACAGCATCAGTGAACCCCAACCCCTCAGCTCTTATATACCCTCCACACCCATGAGTTCATATAAATTCAGAATCTGTAGGCTATCAGCTAATATTCTACCCTCCCTCCCCTCCTCCCATCTCCATACTGCTCTATACCCACTGCTTCCTCCCTCCTCCTACTCCCAATGAAAAGCAATAGCTTCCTCCCTCCCTCCTCCTCCTCCCCCCATCTCTCTACTGAAAAGCTATAGTTCTCTCCTCCTGCCCTTCCTCCTCCCCCATCTCTCTACTGAAAAGCTATAGCTCTCTCCTCCCTCCCGCTCTCCCTTCCCCATCTCTTTACTGGAAAGCTTAACTCTGACTCAGATGTAAATGATTTGCATAAGACTATAACAAACATATTTTTAGCTCTTCTATAATATCTTGCATGGGGGAGAAATTTAAACGAGCCTCCCTGGGCTCAATTAAAGGGAATGGAAGTGGCCCATGTAAATGGATTGAGCTCACCAAAATGATTGGGAGTTTGTTATTACAGTTTTTGCTTATTGCTTACACACTTTTTGCAGAATTTGGCTCATTATGTCAAAACTCAACACACAAGCCAATCAGACATAGCACTTGGAGATTAACAACTCACATATATGCCAAAATGAAACACTGCAATCAAAACTTAACACTCCTTTCTAAAAATGAAATTCTTGCAACAAAACCATACATTCAAGCAACATTTGAATTACTCTTTCATATCACGAGCAACACACTGATGGGCTTTATATAAAACACTGCAGTTTTTGTGTTTCTATTTTTATTGTCATTTTATTGTCATTGTCTTCTGTAAAACTCAAAAGTAGAATTTCTGCAGTAATCAAACAGTATTTACAAAAAAGTTTTTACAAAAAAAAAAACATTCTTACAGAAAGTCTTAACATCAAATTTAGCAACAAAACAAAAGTAAAAAAACAAAACAATTACTGGATAAATTGCTATTGGGGGAAAAAACATATACTTGTTTTGTGTGTGTGTGTGTGTGCGTGTGCGTGTGCGTATGTGTGGTGGGGGGTGGGGGGGCTTATGGATCACGCCTTCTGTTCGGATCTGGCCACAAGACCTCGTCAACATCACAGGCGATGTCCTCGCGGGCTAGGCATCGGGGAAAATATCGCCTTGTGTGCCGAATCCACCCTTGGATTGATCCCACCTCAATGTCTCCACATGCCTCTTCCATTGCTTGCAGAAGAGTCATGCGGGCATGTGGTTGCCGATCATATACTTTCCACCGCCACGCTGAAAAGACTTCCTCGATTGCATTTAGAAAGGGGCTGTAAGGGGGCAGGTATAAAACTGTGAAATGATTATGGTTGTTGAACCAATCTCGGACCAGAGCAGCCCGGTGGAAACTAACATTATCCCAGATGACAACAAACCTGGGCTGCTGTGGTCTGTCCTGCACAACTGCATGTAGTGCATCTAGAAATGCAATGATCTGTCCTGTATTGTAGGGACCTAGAGTGGCATGATGATGCAGGACTCCTTGGACACTAATTGCAGCACACAAGGTGATATTTCCCCCACGCTGCCCAGGGACATTTACAACAGCCCTTTGTCCAACTACGTTACGGCCCCGACGCCTGGTTTTGACCAGATTGAAGCCTGCCTCATCCACGTAGATGAACTCATGCGGCAGTTCGGCGGCATCAAACTCCAGAACTGTCTAAAACAGAAAATATTGAATAGTGTTACTGAAAACACATACAGTAACTACAATGTCTATATTTTCACACAAGTAGGGGCTGGGTTGGGTGAGTATAGACAAAAACTACAAGCTACAGGCAGGGCAGGTGGCAGCATAAACCCTCATTCCCACATCACAATATGTAGTATGTAAAGTAAAGTGACACATACCTGCACATAATCATGGCACAGATCCTTGACCCTGACACTGTTCCTCTCAAATGGCACCCTGTACAGCTGCTTCATTCTGAAGTTATGTTTCTGTAGGATGCGACTTAGTGTAGAAATGCTGACCCTGTTGATATTGTTGAATTCATTGCCATTTGCAATTATGCGTTTAGGTATTGAGGCTTTGGTCTAAGCATTCTGTTTTAGTGTGTAAGCAATGGGAAAAAACTGTAATTGCAGCACACAAGGTGATATTTCCCCCAGCTGCTTCATTCTGAAGATATGTTTATGTAGGATGCGACTTAGTGTAGAAATGCTGACCCTGTTGATATTGTTGAATTCATTTCCATTTGCAATTATGCGTTGTTGCAACTCACGAAGTCGGATTGCATTATTTTCTTGCACCATTTCAATGATGGCAAGCTCTTGTTGTTGAGTGAAGAGCCGTTCCCTTCCACCTTGAGGAGGTTGTCCAACCATTCTGTAGAAAATGCCACCACAAGATGTCATTGGTTAGGTTCTTTTTCACATACTGTACTTTCAAACTGTACACAGTACTGCAACATCACAATGGTATTCCTTTACATATACAGTACTTCACAGCACTACCCATTTTTGTATAGTATAGTTAGTACAGTAATACTGTAATATGATACAGAATCATGTGACACATACAGTCTGGAGTAGAAACTTGAAGATATACCTGTTCTCCAGTCGGAATGTCCTTATTATCGATGCTACTGTGTAGTGACTGAGGTTAGGGTGGACTCTTTGCCCAGCCTCCCTCATGGACAGGCCATGATTTATCACATGGTCCACCAGAGTAGCCCTGATGTCATCTGATATACGTCTCCGCACTGGTCCTCGTCCTCTTCCACGTCCTCTTCCACATCCGACTCCTCTCTCTCTTTGTCCTCCTCTTACTCTGACTCTCATTGCCTCCATGCTTGCAAAGTTCTAAAAATGGCTTACCTGAGGCCTATTTGTAGTGCTAAGGCTCAGACTGGTTGGTGTTCTGTTTTCTGTGCAAGTGTTTTCAGGTGTGTATGTAAGTGCATACAATTGCCAGATGAGTTTTGCATTTTGAACAGAGTGTTTTCCCAATGATAACAGGTGATTTCGTTTTTGAACAAAGTGTCTAATGTAAGAAAACATCTGTAGTGTTTCGCAATAAGTGTGTTACAGAATTGCAAACAAAGTGCAAAGTTGACATTGTGTTTAAGCTATGGTTACACTGTGTTTAAGTGCTACAAGAAGTTTAGGTATTGAGGCTTTGGTCTAAGCATTCGGTTTTAGTGTGTAAGCAATGGGCAAAAACTGTAATCCTATGGGGTTTATACCTAGAAGAGCTCTCTAAAACTGCACTGTGTGTTTGCGTGTGTGTTAAACAAATCCTGTATACAGCTGTATGCTGAACCATGTGCAGTGTGATGATGGAGCTATACTTTGGTAAATAATTTTGGATAATCAAGTAAATTTAGTTTTGCAGTTGTTGAACAGTTTCAGATTAGTTGACTGTGTTTTTCCTAGGTGGGATGGGAAGGGATGCATAGAATGATCACACATCCTGGTCTGTGTCTGGGGTGAGATGAAGAATGATTAGACCGTGATTTCCTAGGCCTCAACGTTCTACAGGAAGTATATCTACCCTGGGAGTCAAATGGAACTTTTGCCACAGAGAATGGAACTTAAGAGGACCAATGTAATAGTTGGCTGGCTTCTATGTTTACTTATACTACCTGGTCTCTTCTATGATATTATCTCTGCTTAATCTCTCATAATCTCATTCTAGCTCTCTGTTTGAACATATTTATTTGTCTCTCACACTTAGCTTAGCTTACACACTGCTGCCAGTCAGGGAACAGACATAAAGCTGGTCACGCGCACACACACACACACACACACACAAACACTAAACTCTAATCATAACATTACATCCAGCTAGGGAGAGGGTAACGCGTGTTTACACTGCAACGTGATTACCTGCCCACTCTTCAGCCTCTGTAGTGTACAGTACAAACCCTAAACCAAAAAAACAACATGTCAACTAGGTATAAGGGGTAACAGTCTCTCATGTGATTGTACTAAATTGCTGGAGATGGCGGTAACAACAGCCTAGTTACAGTTAAACTATTAGTGTGTGTGTGTGTGTGTGTGTGTGTGTGTGTGTGTGTGTGTGTGTGTGTGTGTGTGTGTGTGTGTGTACAAACATAATGTTTTCTCTCGCCTGTCTCATCAGACCCTTCTAGCACAGATAATGATTTGGCCGTTAAACAAGACATCAGTTGCACAGCCTTCTGGGTGATGACATCATCAGCCGGTGCCGGTGAGACCCGAGGTCTGGAGCCGAGCAGTGTCCCAAATGGCAGCCTATTCCCTACATACTTTTGACCAGAGAGTAGAGCACTGTTAAGGGAATAGGGTGCCATTTGGGACACAGAAGGTCTCACTGGAAGTCAGTGCTTTCTCCGAACTCCCTGGTCTAAGGAGGCTTGGGTGTGGATTTACGGTCCCCCAGTTCAGAGAGTGCTCGGATGTGTGTGTGTGCCTGTGTGCAAGTGTGTGTTCCTGCCAGAGTTATTCATGATGGGACTAAAGGTTCCTGAATTCAGTGCTCCATATATTGTCAAGCTACCTTAATCAGCAAGCGTAATCCTCACATATGTCGAGACACACACCCACACACACAAACTGAGCCTACCAAATCAGGACTTTCGCTGAGACAAATTTGCCTGAGAGTAATTCTGTTGGGATCAAAGAGAAGGAGGGTAGTTGTTACACTCACACACACCTCTTATCTCCAGCGAACAGAAGTGCATGTTACACGTCTCTCGTCAATCACTGACGTGGTGACGTGTCAGTGTGTGTGTGTGTTGATGGTGTGTACTGTGTCAGCTCTCATTTCACACTACCCAGTCTCTTACCAAACAAGCGCAGCGCTAACTCTCTCGCTCATACTCTCTCAAAGGGTGAATTCAGAAAAAGTGGGACATCACATAAACTGGAAAAGCAAATTGTAGTGCTGAGCGATTAACCAAAATTATTTTCTATTTTTTGTTTGTTATTAAACAACTAATTGACCCGACGTTGGTTAAATTACTTGAATTCCATTTATTTATTTATTTTTGTGAGCCCAACATGCTGTTTCTCTAGAGAGAAATCAAGTCAAGAACTATGTGGGATGCTGGGCTATAGGGAGTTGTAGTTTTCATTAAGAAAATATTCAACCTAGTTCAGTGCAGAAACGTGGTAATTAACTACAATGACCATAATCCACTGCGCCTGTTTTTTCCGGCTCAGACAGAAATGGATACACTTTTACGCCTGCTACATCAGGTTAGATACACACAGACAGCATAGTCCGCATGAGAGAGGCATGTACACAATACAACTACGAGAGAGAAGGATAGAGACAGTTCGTGGAAAGCATGTCTTATTTACTTTGAAGAACTAGTAAAATGATTTAGTCAGACAGCTCTGCAGCATACTTAGGCAGGCTAGCATAGCTAAATAGGATTATTAAAGCTGGTTTTAATGTCTATGGACTAAAGACAGTACAGTACGGTGAGCACAGAGTCTGGCTGGCTGCTACTGCCTGAGCAGAGATGAGATAACAAAGTCATCAAATAAAAATGAAGTAATATACACCACAGAAATATTGTATTATTAAATAGTAATTTCCTATGTTTCTATTGATGTCTACCCAATGTGGACCTGACAGAGACAATGGAATATTTTTTATGTTTTGGCAATTGAATGTTAGCTATTTTTGGCTTTGGAATTTCCATTAAAAAGCTCAAAAATAATTGTAATGTTAATTTTTCATAATGCATAAAAAAAAAAAAATGTTTAATAATCGAACCGAAACCAATCCGACCTCAAAAACACTAATTGCTCAGCACTACCAAATTGTATGATGTAAATGTGTAAAGTCTGAAGGAGTTTGTGGCTTAGTCCCAAATGGCACCCTAACCCATGAGGCCTGGTCAAAAGTAGTGCACTATATAGGGAATATGGTGCAATTTGGGATGCAGCCCTTCTGATTCTGAATCACCAGGGCCTGAAATCAAAACATTATGATTTCCATAATTCTATGCTATTAATTTGTTCCCTCAGATGCTCTTGTGACCCCTTCAATTATCTTAATGAAGTGTCTAAAGATGTTGTTATAATAAGGTCTGTGTGTTCCTCAACTCAGCAGACAACAAAGTAGTTTGAATGTTCTTTATTGAATATGAGTTAGAAAATTGACATCCAAACATACAGGGGATACAATACATACATTGCATTGAACGAACAATGAATAACCCTGAGTAGTACCAGTACTGTTGAAATATTATAAAATACATTTAAAAATAAAATAAAATGGGCACAGATACCTAGCGGGGACCCCCTAATACTAAGGAGGAGGAGAGTTCCTTCACTGTCAGTCACTTTCAGTCCTCAGCTCAATGGCAAAGAGCAAAGAAGAATGCAGCGTCTAGATCACATGCAGATACGTCAGCTCAACGAATCCAGCAGCAACAGGCAATGAACAGTTCAGCTCCGTGACGTCGGCAGCTGTACTATGTGAAGTTATTGAAGCACAGTAATGTACGATAAGAAAGCAGCAAAGATGCGACTCTGTGTCTCAGCAGCATGCCCAAAACACATACACATCTAATTTGCATATACAGACAACTACTTTTCTGCAGTGAAATAATGTCTTTGAAAGAATACACATGAAACCGAGTTGTGCTAATAACACTTTATAGCATACCATAACACTTAACAAACTTGAGTTATGAAAAGCACTTACAACATTGACGATCGCTAACCATACAGGGATGCTGCAGAGCTAGCTACTAACACTGGTTAGTATGGCTGATTTACAAGATAAGGTAAATACTGTACTAACATATTTTCATAGTCACTTTAACACCATTCCCCCATCGAACTACGTTATACTAAGTACTTATAAAGCAATATAAAACAACTCCCGAGTGGCGCAGTGGTCTAAGGCACTGCATCGCAGTGCTAGCTGTGCCACTAGAGATCCTGGTTCGAATCCAGGCTCTGTCGTAGCCGGTCGTGACCGGGAGACCCATGGGGCGGCGCACAATTGGCCCAGCGTCGTCCAGGGTAGGGGAGGGAATGGCCTGCAGGGATGTAGCTCAGTTGGTAGAGCATGGCGTTTGCAACGCCAGGGTTGTGGGTTTGATTCCCATGGGGGGCCAGTATAAAAAGTAATGTATGCACTCACTAACTGTAAGTCGCTCTGGATAAGAGCGTCTGCTAAATAACGTAAATGTAACTCACAGAAATATTACATACCTATGTGAAGTTTTTGAAGCACAGTAATGTACGATAAGCAAGGAACAATGATGCGAGTCGGTGTCTTTGCAGCATGCCTAAAACACGTGCACATCTAATTTGCATAGTCTAGGACCTAGATGCATTACTATCAGAGGTCAGAGAGGGGGCGGGATGATACGGACTGTACCTCTCAAAGCACCAAAATAACAAGGGTTACATATTCCCCCCTAAACTCTTTCGTCCTCGAAAGAGTAACTTGCACTGTCAACTGATAAAACTTGGACCAATAAATATTTCAGCCTATCTACTTGCTCCAACATGATGGTAGTTTGTTGTTGTACAAAAGCCACCAACTGTGCAATAGATTCGCTATCTATGTGCAACTGGTCAGCTGACAGCATCCGAGAAGCCACTTCAAAGTCTCTCAGGTAAGTAGGCATTCTTCTCTCTCTTGTAGACCGTCTAGGTAATGATGACACTGATTCAGGTTCTATTAACTCCTAAGAACTCCTGGATATTTCTTTCTCCTGGTTCTGAGTTTCAAAGGTTCCATCCAATGGTGGCTGCTGAGAAGGTGAGCCATGGTTGTCTTCCACTAGTGTAGAGAATCTAGGTGCGTCAGGATTCAGTTACTGAGTCCTCAAATCTTCAGTTTCATCAGCATTGGCAACATACTCCTGGGAATGGACATCCTCCGCTTCAGATGTGACATTTTCCATGTCAGCCTCTCTGGCATGTTTGTATCATCCGAGGAGGTTCGGGACTGGGTGGTGAATCTTGACATCTCACATCTGGATTAGAAGATATGAATCCACACGGCCACTGTAAATCCCAGTGAAGAGTCCTTTCACCACTTTCCTCATTATCTTCTGGCTTCACAATATACACAGGCAGATCATCACTAGCCCTTCGGACAACTTGTGTTTTCCCCTCAGATTCACATTTCTGACTAGGACTCTGTCCCCTTCCTCAAGAAAGCATTCTGCGACATTCTTGTCCCATCTCCGCTTGTTTGCAAGTTGTCTTTTCTTGGTTTTGTTCAAGGCCATCTCATAACCTTAGTTCTCTGACATACTTTTGATGGGTTTCATGGTTATGTCCAACAGGGTCAATGCCAATGGGTAACCTAGGCTGTCTACCGAACATGAGGAAGAACGGTGACTCGCCAGTGGTATCGTTTCTTGTACAGTTGTAAGCATGTACTAGTGGAAGTACATATTTTCTCCAATGTTCTTTTTTTTGGTCAGAGAGTGTACCTAACATGTCAAGAAGTGTTCTATTGGAGTGGTAAATGACTTAGACCCTGAGATTTTACAGAGCTCTGAGATCAACTGTGACTCAAAATTGGCTCCCTGATCACTATGAATGCGTTTAGCAAATCCAAAACTGCAGATGACATTTTCCCACTGAATTTTGGCAACAGTTTTAGCCATTTGATCTTTAGTAGGGAAGGCAAATGCATGTTTCATAAAGTGATCAGTTAACATTAGGACATTTCGTACATCTCTGGATTCAGGCTCTAAGGTTAAGAAAACTATGCACAATAGCTCCATAGGGCTAGAGGCTTTGATGTTGACAAGTTTGGCTGCCTTCTGAACCCTGGCTTTTCTCATGATACATCTCTGACACATTTTGCACTTCTCTTAAATGTCTGGAGCCATTTTAGGCCAATAAAATTGAGCTCTAGCCAGGTCAAGTGTCCTTTCAATTCCAAGATGTCACGTTTCATCATGAACCCCCTCAAAAGCTATTGAGCAATGACTGGGAGGTACAGCAAGCTGCGTGTGAAGCTCCGCATTCCTTATCACTTTTCTTCAGCACCAGTCGTGGCCACTCTCTAAGGAACATCCGCACCTCTGACCCCTCAAGTTATCGTGTAGTTTCATCCAACTTCTGTCCTTCTTCAACCAATTGTGTGACCCTTCCAATTACTGCATCTTCTCTTTGAAAACTGTACCAATCGTCAAGCTTCATGGAGGGCAGTATCGGCTGACCAGGCCAAGGCTCAGGGTCCTCAAAGTTATCAGGAATGGCATCTTCACTGCAAGGTAGGGACACGATTGCACTCCACTCATCATTTTCCACATCCACTGAGCCGTCAGATACATTTAATGTCTTGGGGAGGGCACTCACTTTGTGCCTCAAACAAACAGCTTGTTTAACTTCAGACTTCATGGATTCAGCTGGGATCTCTTGAGTTCTGGACAGCAACTCTGCAATCCACTACTCCTTTTTTTTTTGGGGGAGTAGATCAGCTTTAATATTGCATATAGATTGTGGTTTCCATCGTTGTAACTGTCTGCATAATTCCCAATGCCCCATATATTTTATGGTAAATATATACATAAAATATATATATATTTTTAAACATATTTTCCTATATTATTTTCCCATAACCCAAACATCCCTCCCCTAATTGCAGTAAACTAATAGACAACTATTAGGCTTCTACTTCTAGCTTATACATACTATAAACAGTAAACAGCCTTTGGAAAGTATTCAGACCCATTTACTTTTTCCACATTTCGATACGTTACAGCCTTACTCAAAAATGGATTAAATAAAACAATTTCCTCAGCAATCTACACACAATACCCCATAATGATGAAGCTGAAACAGGTTTTAATATATTTTTGCAAATGTATTAAAAACCAAAAACATAAATACCTTATTTACAGAAGTATTCAGACCCTTTGCTATGAGACTCGAAATTGAGCTCAGGTGCATCGTGTTTACATTGATCATCCTTGAGATGTTTCTACAACTTGATTGGAGTCCACCTGTGGTAAATTCAATTGATTGGACATGATTTGGAAAGGCACACACCCGTTTATATAAGGTCCCAAAGTTGACAGTGCATGTCAGAGCAACAACCAAGCCATGAGGTCGAAGCATTGTCCGTAGAGCTCCGAGACAGGATTGTGTCGAGGAACAGATCTGGGGAAGGGTACCAAAACATTTCTGCAGCATTGAAGGTCCCCAAGAACACAGTGGCCTCCATCATTCTTAAATGGAAGAAATTTGGAACCACCAAGACTCTTCCTAGAGCTGGCCGCCTGCCAAACTTAGCAATCGGGGGAGAAGGGCCTTGGTCAGGGAAATGACCAAGAACCCGATGGTCACTCTGACAGAGCTCTAGAGTTCCTCTGTGGAGATGGGAGAACCTTCCAGACGGACAACCATCTCTGCAGCGCTCCACCAATCAGGCCTTTATGGTAGAGTGGCCAGACGGAAGCCACTCCTCAGTAAAACGCACATGACAGCCCGCTATGAGTTTGCTAAAAGGCACCTAAAGACTCTCAGACCATGAGAAACAAGATTCTCTGGTCTGATGAAACCAAGATTGAACTCTTTGGCCTGAATGCCAAGCGTCATGTCTGGAGGAAACCTGGCACCATCGCTACAGTGAAGCATGGTGGTGGCAGCATCATGCTGTGGGGATGTTTTTCAGCGGCAGGGACTGGGAGACAAGTCAGGTTCGAGGCAAAGATGAATGGAGCGCTCAGGACCTCAGACTGGGGCGAAGGTTCACCTTCCAACAGGACAATGACCCTAAGCACACAGCCAAGACAACGCAGGAGTGGCTTCGGGAGAAGTCTCTGAATGTCCATGAGTGGCCCAGCCAGAGCCAGGACTTGAACCCGATCAAACATCTCTGGAGAGACCTGAAAATAGCTGTGCAGCGACGGTCCCCATCCAACCTGACAGAGCTTGAGAGAATCTGCAGAGAAGAATAGGAGAAACTCCCCAAATACAGGTGTGCCAATCTTGTAGCTTCATACCCAAGAAGACTCGAGGCTGTAATCGCTGCCTAAGGTGCTTCAACAAAGTACTGAGTAAAGGGCCTGAATACTTATGTAAATGGGTTTATTTCTATTTTTTTATTTTTAATAAATTAGCAACCATTTCTAAAAACCAGTTTTTGCTTTGTTGTTATGGGGTATTATGTGTAGATTGATGAGGGAAAAAAACAATTTTATCAATTTTAGAATAAGGCTGTAACCTAACAAAATATGGAAAAAGTCAAGGGGTCTGAATACTTTCCGAAGGCACGGACACAGTATAGTTTACAATAGTTACATTTTGTTTGTTTTTATTCCCATACTTCAGCTCCACTCAACCCCTCCCATCTATCTCTGAACACCATCCAGTTTTGATTTCTATTTGCCATAAATGTTTCAACTGTGCTGTGATGTTTCACAAAATTCCTGAACCTTTCTATTCTCATAGTTTCCACAGATTGTATACATTAAAGATAAAATGTTTTGTTAAGAGTATTATTAAATTATTGATTGATTGATTATTGATTGTCATCTGTCAACACAATCTTGTGGCTCACTCCTGAAGCATGTCCAATGTTGAGGTCATGATGAGAAAAGGCACTGGCACCCTCATGTTCAAGCCTGTCGGTGCTGTGCTGTTTGAAATCTTCTGAGATCGGGGAGTCACCAATGTCCAGGTTGAATTTCAGTGCGTGTGCTCCTTCGTTATTTTCTTCACTGATGCGACAACACTTAGCTTGCTCCTTGGACAATTTGTCAACATTGACAGGTTTTGCCAGATACCATGGTCCAGCTTTCTCCTCACAGTCACGCATAAGTAGTCTGAGCACATTAGTTCCCACTAAAAGTGGTGCAGCATCGTTAGAACCATTATCTGGACAAACTAGGGCTAGAACTGGTAGACTGGTGTCGGTCCCACAATCTTCTTTGGGGAAACTGATGTCAACTTCAACAAACCCTGGTGACAAGCTTGGAGGGGACAATGGTGTTGAACGCTGAGCTGTAGTCAATGAACAGCATTCTCACATAGGTATTCCTCTTATCTAGGTGGTGAGGGCAGTGTGGAGAGCAATTGAGATTGCGTCATCTATGAATCTGTTGGGATGGTATGCAAATTGGAGTGGGTCTAGGGTGTCTGGGATGGTGGAGTTAATGTGTGCACTTCATGATTACAGAAGTGAGTGCTACAGGGCGGTAGTCATATGAGAATGAGATAGAGTCAAAAGAACTCAGAAAGAAATGCTATTTAGGTAGCGCACAACTCAAAGCAATCAGTAAGACAAGTATTGTGAATGAAGTTACACGAGAAGAGTCTGGCTACAGTGGCAGATTGCTCAGTCTTCAAAAGTTAGGCTGGAGGCATGAAAAGACAGTCAAACTCCAAGCAGCACTGTGGATCACAGACAAATGCAAGTGCAGAGTGCAACTCACTCACTGAGAGAGGTCCTGGAAAAAATAAGGGAAAAAAACAGGGAATCCATCTTCTGTTACAACTGTGGAGCAGATAGACACACTTTGGGGAAGTGCACCAATGTTGGAAATGCGGAAATGGTTCAGCAGAAGCTGAAACAGAGATGGGAGAGAAAGAATGCTCAACGCAGCACTGCTCACAATAGCTCCAATCCTTTAAACTAACTCTGTGTCTGTGCAGGACATATAAAGGCACCTATATTCAGCAGTCCTAGTCCCAAATCTAAGCAAAATAAATCCTCCCAAACACTGCACTCCAGGTGCCATAGAGAAATAACTACAGGTTTAATTGGAGAACCATGCTATGACAGACAACTACTTTCTGCAGTGAAATAACGTCTCTTAAAGAATACACATGAAACTGTATAGAATACCATAACACTTAACAAACTTGAGTTATGAAAGGCACTTACAACATTGACGATTGCTAACCATACAAGGATGCTGGAGAGCTAGCTACTAACACTGGTTAGCATGGCTGATTTACAAGACAAGGTAAACACTACATATTTTCAATAGTCACTTTAACACCATTACCCATGGAACTACATTATACTAAGTACTTATAAAGCAATATACAACAGCTCACAGAAGTATTGCTTACCTATGTGAAGTTTTTGAAGCACAGTATTGTACGATAAGCAAGGAGCAAGGATGCCTAAATCACGTGCACATCTAATTTGCATAGCCTAGGACCTAGGTGCATTACTATCAGAGGTCAGAGAGGGGGCAAAAGGATACGGACTGTAGCTCTCAAAGCTCCAAAATAACAAGGGTTACACACTCATGTCTTATTTCTATTCACTTCAGGGTAAAGTGGCTGAATGGAGAGAGGGAGGAATAGAGGGAGAGAGAGGATGGAGAGAGAGGATGGAGAGAGACGTGAACGTCCAGATCCAGAACACACGTGGGTAAAGCGGCGGTTAGAAAGTTATTGGCTTTGATAATCTGATTGGTTAGAGACGATCCAATCGCTGATTACTTAGTTTTTTACAGTGCCCCACGTCACCACAAACGACTTCAATGATGGCAGTCTCAGTATGTAGCGAACGACAGGGCAGCGGAAGAATTCATTGCTTATTCAGGCTAGGAGGGAGGAAACTCAAGAAAGCAGGGGATGTTCACTGCCATTATTAGCCTATTGCGTATTGTGCAGGTGTTGTCCCCAAAAAATCAGAGATCTGCTGTATTGGCTCCTTGATTTGTCGCTAGAAGTCGCTAGATTACTTTTTGCCATTGCCGCAACAATGTCACAGAACCAATTAGCCTTGCTGCAGCACAGCTGCGGTTGGTGTGGGGGCCTCCGGTCTAAAAGTGGACTAGTTACCACAGCCACAAATTCAAAATTGGCTATATGGTAAAACTTCATGAAAAACAAGTGCTTCTTGGTCTTAAGTTAAAGTTAGGGTAAGGCATAAGGTTAGCAGTGTAGTTAAACTTATGGTTAGGTTTTACATCACATTTTAAGAAGATTAATTGCAGAAATAGGCAGGGTTTGTGGCTGTGGTAACTAGTGTTCGAAGTATTTGGTATTTTGGTATTTATTAGGACCCCCATTAGCAGCTGCAAAAGCATCAGCTACTCTTCCTGGGGTCCACATGAAACATGGCATAATACATAGTACAGAACACTATTAGTCAAGGACTGGAATACATACATTTAAAACATCACACATAGCCTACATATCAGTACACACAACTGTTTTTATTGCTAGCTTGAGTTAGCTTGGGTGGCAAAGAGTTATATGTAATATTGGCTCTATTTAATATTGTGCATTTTCCAGACTCTTTTCTGGACCTGGGGACTGTGAAGAGACCTCTGGTTGCATGTCTTGTGTTGTACCGATGAGAGTCGGAACTGTGTCCCAACTGCTTGAACAGACAGTTCGGTACCTTCAACACATCAATGCCTCGCACAAAGACCAATAGTGCTGCAGTCAATCTCTCCTCAACTTTGAGCCAGGAGAAATTGACATTCATGTTACTGATACTTTCCTTCCGTGTACATCTAAGTGCGATACGTGCTGCTTTGTTCTGGACCAACTGCAATTTACCTATATCCTTCTTTGCTGCACATGACCACACATTAGGGCAGTAGTCCAGGTGCGACAAAACTAGGGCCTGTAGGACCTGTCTGGTCGACTGAGATGTCAAGAAGGCAGAGCAACACCCTATCATGGACATACCTAACTCAACCCTAACTCTAACCATATTCGAGGAGGTGAGGAGCTTGGAGTCGGGTAAGTTTGGCTTTATACATAGCTTGGGCTTTGTCGAGTAGGGCTTAAACTATGTATTTAGATTGTAGTTAGGTATTGTAGGTAGGTATCGTGGGTTGTTGTAGGTAGTTATTGTATGTAATTATTGTAGGTTAGTGTTGTATTCGGCGGTGCCGGGTGTAGCACGAAGCTAGCTAGCTAGCTAACTCACCACCTGGACTAGCTGGCGAGTAGCTATTAGCAACGGTATAGTTGTTTCACGCCTGAGAGTGCCTGTAATTACGCCAGCTGGCTGCCTACAATAATTACATACAATAATTGCCTACCATTCAGCTGTTTTCTAACCTCATTGTCTGAACCGTTAACATTAGGCAGCAAGTGGCTACTGTGCTCGAAAATTAGCAAGCTTGTTGCAACCTGGATAGCTACTTGTAAACAATAGCTGGAACGACCGAGCGAACAGACGCGAACTGGCTGAGTCAATTCAGTGGCTAGCTTTGCACTTGGCTAGCTAACAGTAGCTGCTAGGGGTAAGTCATAACCTACACTTGTGTTTTGTTTTTTACATATTGATAGCCCGAGTCGCTCAAGGAATTCGGGACATGGGTGACTAGTTAACGTTAGTTTGGCTCTCTCTGTGTGTTCGTGCCGTAGAAGGAAGGGTTCTTCTTTGTCTGAAAGCAATGGCTAGCTAGTTTGCTAACTATTCTAGCTAACTAACTGGCTGAATAAGTTGACGACGGACTCGCTCAAGCTGTCGGGACTAACCCACAACGTTAGACACGGACGATCTGCTTGTGTGTTGATACACTGGTGGTTGTTGTGGCTGAGTATTGGCGCTAAACCCTGCTGTTGGAGACCGTCATGCTAGCTGGCTGTGGCGTCTTATGACGAGGTGCCCGGACGTTTTCACGGAATAATACTGCACCTAGTTAGCTAGCTGAATAAACTAGGTTAGTCTATTCCTAGAAAACATTGAACCGCTGTAGTTTACAACAATTATAGTTTCTGAGGTGGAAGTTGGGAGAGTTATATTTGGGAGTTGTGGTGAGGGAGGCCCCGCTCTCTCCTTTCCCAGATGTTTAGTTCTTTTTATTCCGATCTCCTCTGCATTATTGTAGCCATCTGCTGCAGCCTGTCAACTATGCCTCTGCCTATCCCTGTTCTCTCCTCTCCGCACAGGCTACACAAACGCCTCACACCACGTGGCTGCTGCCTCTCTAACCTGGTGGTCCCTGCACGCACGACCCACGTGGAGTTCCAGGTCTCAGGCAGCCTCTGGAACTGCCGTTCTGCTGCCAACAAGGCAGACTTCATCCCAGCCTATGCTACCCTCCAGTCCCTCGACTTCTTGGTGCTGACGGAAACATGGATTACCACTGAAAACACTGCTACTCCTGCTGCTCTCTCCTCGTCTGACCATGTGTTATCGCATACCCCGAGAGCATCTGGTCAGCGGGTTGGTGGCACAGGAATCCTCATCTCTCCCAAGTGGACATTCTCAATTTTTGTCTGTCTCCTCATTTGAATTCCATGCTGTCACAGTCACTAGCCCATTCAAGCTTAACATCCTTGTCATTTATCGCCCTCCAGGTTCCCTTGGAGAGTTCATCAATGAGCTTGACGCCTTGATAAGTTCCTTTCCTGAGGATGGCTCACCCCGCACAGTTCTGGGGGATTTCAACCTCCCTACGTCTACATTTGACTCATTTCTCTCTGCCTCCTTCTTTCCACTCCTCTCCTCTTTTGACCTCACCCTCTCACCGTCCCCCCCTACTCACAAGGCAGGCAATACGCTTGACCTCATCTTTACTAGATGCTGTTCTTCTACTAATCTCACTGCAACTCCCCTCCAAGTCTCCGACCACTACTTTGTATCCTTTTCTCTCTCCCTCTCCTCCAACACTACTCACTCTGCCCCTACACAGATGGTAATGCGTCGTCGGCAACCTTCGCTCTCTCTCTCCCGCTACTCTCTCCTCTTCCATCCTATCATCTCTTCCCTCTGCTCAATCCTTCTCCCTCCAATCTCCTGATTCTGCCTCCTCAACCCTCCTCTCCTCCCTTTCTGCATCCTTTGACTCTCTATGTCCCCTATCCTCCCGGCCGGCTCGGTCCTCCCCTCCAGCTCCGTGGCTTGATGACTCATTGCGAGCTCACAGAACAGAGCTCCGGGCAGCTGAGCGGAAATGGAAGAAAACTAGACTCCCTGCAGACCTGGCATCTTTTCACTCCCTCCTCTCTACATTTTCTTCATCTGTTTCTGCTGCTAAGGCCACTTTCTACCACTCTAAATTCCAAGCATCCGCCTCTAACCCTAGGAAGCTCTTTGCCACATTCTCCTCCCTGCTGAATCCCCCCTCCCCCCCCCCCCCCCCTCCTCCCTCTCTGTGGATGACTTCGTCAACCATTTTGAAAAGAAGGTTGACGACATCCGATCCTCGTTTGTTAAGTCAAATGACACTGCTGGTCCTGCTCACACTGCCCTACCCTATGCTTTGACTTCTTTCTCCCCTCTCTCTCCAGATAAAATCTTGCGACTTGTGACGGCAGGCCGCCCAACAACCTGCCCGCTTGACCCTATCCCCTCCTCTCTTCTCCAGACCATCTCCGGTGACCTTCTCCCTTACCTCACCTCGCTGATCAACTCATCCTTGACCGCTGGCTATGTCCCTTCCGTCTTCAAGAGAGCGAGAGTTGCACCCCTTCTCAAAAAACCAACACTCGATCCCTCTGATGTCAACAACTACAGACCAGTATCCCTTCTTTCTTTTCTCTCCAAAACTATTGAGCGTGCCGTCTTTAGCCAACTCTCTTGCAATCTCTCTCAGAATGACCTTCTTGATCCAAACCAGTCAGGTTTCAAGACTGGTCATTCAACTGAGACTGCTCTTCTCTGTGTCACAGAGGCTCTCCGCACTGCTAAAGCTAACTCTCTCTCCTCTGCTCTTGTCCTTCTAGACCTGTCTGCTGCCTTTGATACTGTGAACCATCAGATCCTCCTCTCCACCCTCTCCGAGCTGGGCATCTCCGGCGCGGCTCACTCTTGGATTGCGTCCTACCTGACCGGTCGCTCCTACCAAGTGGCGTGGAGAGAAGCTGTCTCCGCACCACGTGCTCTCACCACTGGTGTCCCCCAGGGCTCAGTTCTAGGCCCTCTCCTATTCTCGCTATACACCAAGTCACTTGGCTCTGTCATATCCTCACATGGCCTCTCCTATCATTGCTACGCTGACGACACACAACTAATCTTCTCCTTTCCCCCTTCTGATAACCAGGTGGCGAATCGCATCTCTGCATGTCTGGCAGACATATCAGTATGGATTTTTTTGTTTATTTTTATTTCACCTTTATTTAACCAGGTAAGCCAGTTGAGAACAGGTTCTCATTTACAACTGCGACCTGGCCAAGATAAAGCATAGTAGTGCAATAAAACAACAACACAGAGTTACATATGGGGTAAAAAACATAAAGTCAGAAATACAACAGAAAATATATATACAGTGTGTGCAAATGTAGCAAGTTATGGAGGTAAGGCAATAAATAGGCTATAGTGCAGAATAATTACAATAGTATTAACACTGGAATGCTAGATGTGCAAGAGATTATGTGCAAATAGAGATACTGGGGTGCAAATGAGCAAAATAAATAACAATATAGGGATGAGGTAGTTGGGTGGGCTAATTTCAGATGGGCTGTGTACAGGTGCAGTGATCGGTAAGGTGCTCTGACAACTGATGCTTAAAGTTATTGAGGGAGATAAGAGTCTCCAGCTTCAGAGATTTTTGCAATTCGTTCCAGTCATTGGCAGCAGAGAACTGGAAGGAATGGCGGCCAAAGGAGGTGTTGGCTTTGGGAATGACCAGTGAGATATACCTGCTGGAGCGCAGACTACGGGTGGGTGCTGCTATGGTGACCAATGAGCTAAGATAAGGCGGGGATTTGCCTAGCAGTGATTTATAGATGGCCTGGAGCCAGTGGGTTTGACGACTGAACATGTAGTGAGGACCAGCCAACAAGAGCGTACAGGTCACAGTGGTGGGTAGTGTATGGGGCTTTGGAGACAAAACGGATGGCACTGTGATAGACTACATCCAATTTGCTGAGTAGAGTGTTGGAGGCTATTTTGTAAATGACATCGCCGAAGTCAAGGATCGGTAGGATAGTCAGTTTTACGAGGGCATGTTTGGCAGCATGAGTGAAGGAGGCTTTGTTGCGAAATAGGAAGCCGATTCTAGATTTAACTTTGGATTGGAGATTCTTTATGTGAGTCTGGAAGTTGAGTTTACAGTCTAACCAGACACCTAGGTATTTGTAGTTGTCCACATACTCTAGGTCAGACCCGTCGAGAGTGGTGATTCTAGTCGGGTGGGCGGGTGCCAGCAGCGTTCGATTGAAAAGCATGCATTTAGTTTTACTAGTGTTTAAGAGCAGTTGGAGGCTACTGAAGGATTGTTGTATGGCATTGAAGCTCGTTTGGAGGTTTGTTAACACAGTGTCCAATGAAGGGCCAGATGTATACAAAATGGTGTCGTCTGCGTAGAGGTGGATCTGAGAGTCACCAGCAGCAAGAGCGACATCATTGATATACACGGAGAAAAGTGTCGGCCCAAGAATTTAACCCTGTGGCACCCCCATAGAGACTGCCATAGGTCCAGACAACAGGCCCTCCGATTTGACACACTGAACTCTATCTGAGAAGTAGTTGGTGAACCAGGCGAGGCAGTCATTTGAGAAACCAAGGCTATTTAGTCTGCCAATAAGAATGCGGTGGTTGACAGAGTCGAAAGCCTTGGCCAGGTCGATGAAGACGGCTGCACAGTACTGTCTATTATCAATCGCGGTTATAATATCGTTTAGGACCTTGAGCGTGGCTGAAGTGCACCCGTGACCAGCTCGGAAACCGGATTGCATAGCGGAGAAGGTACGGTGGTATTCGAAATGGTCAATTATCTGTTTGTTAACTTGGCTTTCGAATACTTTCGAAAGGCAGGGCAGGATGGATATAGGTCTGTAGCAATTTGGATCTAGAGTGTCACCCCCTTTGAAGAGGGGGATGACCGCGGCAGCTTTCCAATCTCTGGGGATCTCAGACGTTATGAAAGAGAGGTTGAACAGACTAGTAATAGGGGTAGCGACAATTTCGGCGGCTAGTTTTAGAAAGAAAGGGTCCAGATTGTCTAGCCCAGATGATTTGTAGGGGTCCAGATTTTGCAGCGCTTTCAAGACATCAGCTGTCTGAATTTGTGTGAAGGAGAAGCGGGGGGGGGCATGGGCAAGTTGCAGCAGAGGGTGCAGAGTTGGTGGCCGGGTTAGTGGTAGCCAGATGGAAAGCATGGCCAGCTGTAGCAAAATGCTTGTTGAAATTCTCGATTATTGTAGATTTATCGGTGGTGATAGTGTTTCCTAGCCTCAGTGCAGTGGGCAGCTGGGAGGAAGTGCTCTTATTCTCCATGGACTTTACAGTGTCCCAAAACTTTTTGGAGTTAGTGCTACAGGATGCAAATTTCTGTTTGAAAAAGTTAGCCTTTGCTTTCCTGACTGCTTGTGTATATTGGTTCCTAACTTCCCTGAAAAGTTGCATATCGCGGGGGCTATTTGATGCTAATGCTGTACGCCACAGGATGTTTTTGTGCTGGTCAAGGGCAGTCAAGTCTGAGGAGAACCAGGGGCTATATCGGTTCTTAGTTCTGTATTTTTGAATGGGGCATGTTTATTTAAGATTGAGAGGAAATTACTTTTAAGGAACAACCAGGCATCCTCTACTGACGGAATGAGATCTATATCCATCCAGGATACCTGGGCCAGGTCAATTAGGAAGGCCTCCTCGCTAAAGTGTTTTAGGGAGCGTTTGACAGTGATGAGGGGTGGTCGTTTGACCGCGGACCCGTTACGGACGCAGGCAATAAGGCAGTGATCGCTGAGATCCTGGTTGAAGACAGCTGAGGTGTATTTAGAGGGTATGTTAGTCAGGATGATATCTATGAGGGTACCCATGTTTACGGATTTAGGGTTGTACCTGGTAGGTTCGTTGATAATTTGCGTGAGGTTGAGGGCATCTAGCTTGGATTGTAGGATGGCTGGGGTATTAAGCATATCCCAATTTAGGTCACCAAGCAGTACAAACTCTGAGGATAAATGGGGGCAATCAATTCACATATGGTGTCCAGGGCACAGCTGGGGGCTGAGGGGGGTCTGTAGCAAGCGGCAACAGTGAGAGACTTATTTCTGGAAAGGTGGATTTTTAGAAGTAGAAGCTCAAACTGTTTGGGCACAGACCTGGATAGTATGATAGAGCTCTGCAGGCTATCTCTACAGTAGATTGCAACTCCACCCCCCTTTGGCAGTTCTATCTAGACGGAAAATGTTATAGTTGGGGATGGAAATTTCAGAATTTTTGGTGGCCTTCCTGAGCCAGGATTCAGACACTGCTAGAACATCAGGGTTGGCAGAGTGTGCTAACGCAGTGAATAACTCAAACTTAGGAAGTAGACTTCTGATATTTATGTGCAAGAAACCAAGACTTTTGCGATTACAGAAGTCATCAAATGATAGCGCCTGGGGAGTAGGAGTGATACTGAGGACTGCAGGGCCTGGGTTAGCCTCTACATCACCAGAGGAACAGAGGAGGACTAGAATAAGGATACGGCTAAAGGCTTTAAGAACTGGTCTTCTAGTGCGTTGGGTACATAGAATAAAGGGGGCAGATTTCCGGGTGTTATAGAAAAGATTCAGGGCATTATGTACAGACAAGGATATGGAAGGATATGAGTAAAGTGGAGGTAACCCTAAGCGTTGGGTAACAATGAAAGAGATAGCATCGCTAGAGTCATCAATTGAGTCGGTCTCCGCGTGTATAGGGGGAGGTGCAAAGGAGCTATCTAATGCAGGTTTAGCTAGGCTGGGGGTCTACAGTGATATAGTACAATTAGAAATAACCGAAACAACAATAAACTAACCATGTTTGGGCTGAGGCTAAACATAAACAGGATGTAGTACCGTAAAAAGGAACAGTCCAGCAGATATCAGCTGTATAGCTGAGTTATCATAAGGTCCGGTGGTGAAGCACTAGTAAGAGGCCACGGCTAGCGGGCCAGGGCTAGCAGATGGATGGAATCTTCGTGGTTAACGTCGTAACCACATCAGACGATTTCGTCCGCAGACCAGTCGTGTAGGATCGGCGGGGCTCCGTGTCAACACTAGGTGGTCCCGTCCGGTTGACAGAGAGGTAGATAGCCGGGAGATGGGCGATGGGCCTAGCTCAGGATGTTTTGATTAGCCAGACCACAGCGTCCGTTTTGTTGTAGCTGGCTGGTGGTAGCTAGCTGGTAGCGATGAAATCCGGAGTTAAAGGTCCAGTGATTCAGTGATTCCGGCGGAAAAACTGATATGTTCTGGGTCGATAACGCGCTGTGCAGACTGGCCGAATATCCGGTGATCAATGTCCAGTGATTAAAATTAATCCCGCAGAAAAAAATCCAATGTCCTGGGTGAAACACCACTAGCTGTGGCTAATAGCAAATAGCAAGTAGCTAGTTAGCTGGATAGCTAGTTTCAACTGGAGATTCTAGATTCTAGATAAAGGTAAGTCAAGGTAAGTCAATAATAGAATCCGTTCCACATTGAGTGAGGCGGGTTGCAGGAAAGTATATCTTGTAGAAGGATGAAAAGTCTGATAGGGAAATATGTACGAAAAATAGGGTATTTACAGGCTATTTACAGACAGACGATAAAAACACAACTGCACTACTACGCCATCTTGGGATGACGGATCACCACCTCAAGCTGAACCTCGGCAAGACGGAGCTGCTCTTCCTCCCGGGGAAGGACTGCCCGTTCCATGATCTCGCCATCACGGTTGACAACTCCGTTGTGTCCTCCTCCCAGAGTGCGAAGAGCCTTGGCGTGACCCTGGACAACACCCTGTCGTTCTCCGCTAACATCAAGGCGGTGACCCGTTCCTGTAGGTTCATGCTCTACAACATTCGGAGAGTACGACCCTGCCTTACACAGGAAATGGGCACAGGTCCTAATCCAGGCACTTGTCATCTCCCGTCTGGATTACTGCAACTCGCTGTTGGCTGGGCTCCCTGCCTGTGCCATTAAACCCCTACAACTCATCCAGAATGCCGCAGCCCGTCTGGTGTTCAACCTTCCCAAGTTCTCTCACGTCACCCCTTTCCTCCGTACACTCCACCGGCTTCCAGTTGAAGCTCGCATCTGCTACAAGACCATGGTGCTTGCCTACGGAGCTGTGAGGGGAACGGCACCTCCGTACCTTCAGGCTCTGATCAGTCCCTACACCCAAACGAGGGCACTGCGTTCATCCACCTCTGGCCTGCTGGCTCCCCTATCTCTGCGGAAGCATAGTTCCCGCTCAGCCCAGTCAAAACTGTTCGCTGCTCTGGCACCCCAATGGTGGAACAAGCTCCCTCACGACGCCAGGACAGCGGAGTCACTCACCACCTTCCGGAGACATTTGAAACCCCACCTCTTTAAGGAATACCTGGGATAGGATAAAGTAATCCTTCTACCCCCCCCCCCCCCTTTACTCCAACCCCCCCCCCAAAAAAAACAAAAAAACATTGTAAAGTGGTTATCCCACTGGCTATAAGGTGAATGCACCTATTTGTAAGTCGCTCTGGATAAGAGCGTCTGCTAAATGATGTAAATGTAAAATACCTCTTCCCATTTTAGCAACCACTGAGTCTATATGTTTTGACCATGAAAGCTTGCAATCTAGGCTTAAACCCAGCACTTTAGTCTCCTCAACTTGGTCAATAGACACATTTTACAATAATAGATCTAAATGAGGTTTAGCGTTGAGCGAGTGATTTGTCCCAAACATTATGCTTAAATTTTTTGAGATATTGAGCACCAGCCTATTGCTAGTTACCCTTTCTAAAACTGAATGGAGCGCTATGTTAAGTGTCTCAGTTATTTATTTTACTGTTGCAGCCGACGTGTATACTGTTGAGTCGTCAGCATACATAGACACACAGGCTTTATTCAAGGTCAATGGAAGGTCATTTGTAAAAACAGAAAACAATAATGGCCCTAGCTAGCTGCCCTGCGGTACACCACACTTAAATTAATTTGCATGAGAGAGGCTTCCATTAACGAAAACCCTCTGTGTTCTATTAGATAGGTAACTCTCAATCCATAATAAGGCAGAGGATGCAAATCCATAACAACTAAGTTATTTCAGCAATAGGTTATGATCAATGACATCAAAAGCTGCACTGAAGTCTAACAAAACATCTCCCACAATCTTCTTACTATCACTTTCTTTCAGACAATCATCAGTCATTTGTGTCAGTGCCGAGCATGTTCAGTGCCCTTCCCTCAAGCATGCTGTTGTTAATTAGTTTTTTTGTAAAATAACTTTGTATTTGATCAAACACCATTTTTTTCCAAAAGTTTGCTAAGCACTTGTAACAGGCGGATTGGTCGGCTGTTTGAACCATTAAAGGGTGCTATTCTTTGGTAGTGGAATGACCTTTGCCTCCCTCTATGTCTGATGGCACACACCGTCTTCTAGGCTTAAAGTCAAGATGTAGCAAACAGGAGTCACAATGTATTCCACTACCAACCTCAGAAATGTACCATCCAGGTTGTTGGTACCAGGTAGTTTGTCCTTATTTATAGATAGCAACAAGTTTTCAACTCTATTTTTTTTTTCATTTTTTTTTTTTCATTTAGCAGACGCTCTTATCCAGAGCGACTTACAGGAGCAATTAGGGTTAAGTGCCTTGCTCAAGGGCACATCAACAGATTTACTTTGTGGAACTCAAAACTACAGTGCTTATCTTTCATTATTTGGTCCATTATGCATGAACATGAAGGCTGAGCATTTGTTGTTTGCATGTCATACCTAAGTTTACTAATCTTGTCAACAAAAAAGTTATTAAAGTGGTTGGCAATATCAAAGGGTTTTGTTATGAACAAGCCATCTTTGTTCCATAGTAAAGTTCCTTCTTCCTGCAACCAATCAGAGCACAATCAAAGCACATAAACAATTAATTCTAACGGACCAATAAACAGTAAACCCACATACCCAAACAGCAAATTATTTTTATTCATTCATTTATTTGGCAGCCCTTATGATCTTTCTTACCTTGCTCTTGGTAGTTTGCCTTCATGCTTTTCTGCATTCCCGTGCATGCTGTTCTGTTCTGTTCTCACATCTGCCTTGGCGGGAGAGTGTAGCTACATGTCCAAGCTAGCTACTTTTCAAAACATCTGAAAATAACATTTTTGACTGCTAAACCTAGCGAGGCTTAACAACTAAAACATACACCAGGATGGGAAATTCAGCTACAAACACGAAAACAAAAGTGTGGAGGCAGGTGAGCAAAAGTAAGAGAAATTCGCTAGATAGCTAATGTTAACTATGAGGTTGACTTGCTAGATAGGCTAGCTAGCTAGATAAGTGGCTGGCTAGCTACATTGTGATGCGATTATATAATTAGGGGATATTTTTTTACGAGCTTGCTACTCCTAGCTCTCTACCACAGTCCCAAAAATAAACGACTCCTGAGCATTTTATTTACCGGCGGCTTTTTTTCAGGTGAGTTGGGAAAAGGTTAGCTACTACAAGCTGCATGAGTTGCTTGCACGTGACCCAGGTATCTGTCAGTAAACAAGTGCCCAAAAGTTGTTCATTTTGGAGAAATAGCTAACAGTTTCGGCACACAGAGAACAGTTCTTCAGCACTCTAGCTAACAACATCTTTACTTTGGTGAGTAACAAAAGTTATAGCTAGCTATTGGATCAGTCACTAAACAAATTGGTCAAGTCTGTCTGGCCTTTACCACTCAAGGATCCAGGCTCACCGTTAGCAACTCGCACTAACCCCTACCCTATTCATAGATGCTAACTGCTTTAGCACCTAATGACAACAGTATATTCTGATCTGGGCCCGGTTTCCCAAAAGCAGTAAGGCTACAATCATCGTTAGAACCTTCGTAGGAGCATCGTTAGATCTCATCCAAGCTGTTTCCTAAAACCATCCATACTAATGTAGCTCTTGAAAATATTTGTTATTTAATGACAGACTAGTCTGTGCTGAACTTCGTGGATGAAATTGGGGTTGGGCGGTATCCAGATTTTTATATCTTCATACCATTCTCTACCATACCGGCAGTGCACACAAGGAGCACTATTTCTTTCAAAAATCAAAAATCAAATAAAAATGCTAACAAAGTACTAGCGAATCCCCATAGCGGACGCTAGCTAAATGATAACAAGTGCAAGCGAACATAAACTAATTGCAAGGACAGACAACCTAGCTCATGAAGTTATACAACTATTTGAAAAGGCTACACACAGTTTGCTGCACCCACACAAAAAATATCACAAAACAACCTGGTATACGGTACCGCCCAAGCCTACTGTAGATTAAATCATCGTGGAGTTGAGGTACTTGGCTACCTTTTGATCAGTCTCTCCCCCCTAAAAGTGATATTTTTCCACTCTGATCAGACGACTCATCTAATGATGCACTGTCTTACTGAAATTACCAGGCCGTGTGTGTGTGTGTGACTGCGTGCGTGCTTGCACTTTGCGTGGAAGAGCACAATGTGTTCTTTGTCGTCACGCCAGTCTTATTGACTTGAAACGGATGCTTCAAGGCACAGAGAGATAGATCTAAGCGAAACATGGGCTTATAGAACAGACAAAACACAGACTTCAGTTGTGAATGGAAATTGTTCTATTGATGATTCTCAAGGGTAGTGTCCCAAATAGCATCCTATTCCCTACATGTTGCACTACTTTTGACCAAAGCCTTTTGGAACCTAATCAAAAGTAGTGGACTAATGATGTCATTTTCAATAAAATGTCACAATAAGGTGTAGAGTGTTCAATTTGCCTGCTGGGGGGCAAGGAGACCCACAGCTCTGCTAAAACCATTGACAACTGCCTGCCGTTTTCAAGGGATTGTTAAATAAATGTTAATTATTTGGTTGTAATATCATCACCTCTTGAAGAGCATAATCAGACCTACAAATGTCAGATTATTCCATGCAAAACGATTGCTCACATTTAGCTCTATCATCAGTTATACAAAAAGTAACTGCATGCTTTCATGATCAGTAAACATCAATTGATAATGTAATTTCAGATGTGTAGGGTAGCCTCATGATATCTCTCAATATTGACCACCATTAATTGGATATTTGAGTAATATAAAATAAAAGTGAACTATACCTGAGTGGTTTCCCTTACAAAACAAAACTGCAGTCAGAGTGCAGTTTAACTGCAGTACACTGCAGTATAACTGCAGTTAGAGTGCAGTGTAACTACAGTATGCTGTAAATACTGTGTCCAAAATAGCACAGTTGTTTTTACTGCAGTAATTTTACAGTGTAACTGCAGTTAGAGTGCAGCTATTCTGCAATTACTGCGTCCAAAATAGTTCGGTTGACTGCAGTTACTGCACTTTTACTGCAGTTTAAAAACTGCAATCTTTTTTTATTTTGTGGGCTCTGCCTGTCAAGCAGCAGAAGGGCGTATTTGCTGTGGTACTGTTAGCTGATAATGTTTACTTTGCAAGCTACCGGTATAAACTTTGTACAGTTGGCTAAACATATAGTGGTAAGTAGACCTAATGTACCTTTTTTCTCCAATCTATGTAGGCCTACCTAGCGAAGTTAGCTAACATGATCGATCCCCTTTTCAACATTGTTTTTAAGAGTGTTTAATTACGGGTTCTGCTGACAGACATGATATAGGCTACATTGATTGATGGACCATGTAAAAAATTGGCTAGCTAGCTAATAACAGATCACGTGAATATGGCTATTTAACAAGCTAACTTTCAGGGGATAAACTAGATGACTATACTCAAATATTGTTTGATTTGCTTGCCATCTATAGTGGTGATGACTGTAGTCCGACTGACAGCTTCACCAGGACGAGGACTTGACGATGTCAAGCTCTTTCCAAAAGCCTAATCTCTATTAAAACCAAATAGTTATTACATTTATTTAACAATCCCTTGTAAATGCCACATAGTTGTCAATGGTTTTAGTGGAGCTGGGGGTCTCCTTGCCCCCCAGCAGCCAAATCTAATTAAATGTAAAGTTTTATTGAAAACAACCTACAGAGAATACATAGATATAGATAACAGAATGTTCTTATCTGGCGCTATTTAAACCGCTCTGCTTCTAGCTACAGTTGAAGTCGGAAGTTTACATACAATTAGGTTGGAGTCATTAAAACTTGTTTTTCAACCACTCCACAAATTTCATTTTGGCAAGTCGGTTAGGACATCTACTTTGTGCATGACACAAGTAATTTTTCCAACAATTGTTTACAGACAGATTATTTCACTTATAATTCACTGTATCACAATTCCAGTGGGTCAGAAGTTTACATACACTGTGCCTTTAAACAGCTTGGAAAATTCCAGAAAATGATGTCATGGCTTTAGAAGCTTCTGATAGGCTAATTGACATCATTTGAGTCAATTGGAGGTGTACCTGTGGATGTATTTCAAGGCCTAACTTCAAACTCAGTGCCTCTTTGCTTGACATCATGGGAAAATGAAAAGAAATCAGCCAAGGCCTCAGAAAAAAATGGTAGACCTCCCTCAATCTTGTTCATGCTTTGGAGCAATTTCCAAACACCTGAAGGTACCACGTTCATCTGTACAAACAATAGTACGCAAGTATAAACACAACGGGACCACACAGCCGTCATACCGCTCAGGAAGGAGACACATTCTGTCTCCTAGAGATGAACGTACTTTGGTGCGAAAAGTGCAAATCAATCCCAGAACAACAGCAAAGGACCTTGTGAAGATGCTGGAGGAAACAGGTACAAAAGTATCCATATCCACAGTAAAACGATTCCTATATCGACATAACCTGAAAGGCCGCTCAGCAAGGAAGAAGCCACTGCTCCAAAACCGCCATAAAAAAGCCAGACTACGGTTTGCAACTGCACATGGGGACAAAGATCGTACTTTTTGGAGAAATGTCCTCTGGTCTGAAGAAACAAAAATAGAACTGTTTGGCCATAATGACCATCGTTATGTTTGGAGGAAAAAGGGGGCAGCTTGCAAGCTTAAGAACACCATCCCAACCGTGAAGCATGGGGTTGGCAGCATCATGCTGTGGGGGTGCTTTGCTGCTGGAGGGACTGGTGCACTTCACAAAATAGATGGCATCATGAGGAAGGGAAATTATGTGGATATATTGAAGCAACATCTTAATACATCAGTCAGGAAGTTAAACCTTGGGTCTTCCAAATGGACAATGACCCAAAGCATACTTCCAAAGTTGTGCCAAAATGGCTTAAGGACAACAAAGTCAAGGTATTGGAGTGGCCATCGCAAAGCCCTGACCTCAATCCTATAGAAAATGTGTGGGCAGAACTGAAAAAGCATGTGCGAGCAAGGAGGCCTACAAACCTGACTCAGTTACACCAGCTCTGTCAGGAGAAATGGGCCAAAATTCACCCAACTTATTTTGGGAAGCTTGTGGAAGGCTACTCGAAACGTTCGACCCAAGTTAAACAATTTGAAGGCAATGCTACCAAATACTAATTGAGTGTATGTAAACTTCTGACCCACTGGGAATGTGAATAAAGAAATAAAAGCTTAAATAAATCATTCTCTCTACTATTATTCTGACATTTCACATTCTTAAAAAAAGTGGTGATCTTAACTGACCTAAGACAGGGAATCTTTACTAGGATTAAATGTCTGGAATTGTGAAAAACTGAGTTTAAATGTATTTGGCTAAGGTGTATGTAAACTTCAGACTTCAACTGTATCTGTATCTAGCCTCATTGACACATAACAGTCTAAGGATGCATCTCAAATTCTACCCTATTTCCTACAGAGTGCGCTACTTTTGACCAAAGGGATGGATTGCCATTTGGGAAGCAGACAGAAATAACAGTCTTTCTCTTTGTTGTTTTGTCACGTCTGTGAGTGTGAAATTGAGAATCAAATGAGGGATTTCTTTGCCTGGCAGAACTCTGTTCCTCTTCTGATATAACCTGATGATACCAAGTCTGCCTCATTTGATAGGCTCCTGTCATTAACTGACTTGAGTTCTCTGGCTAGCTGGGTGGCTTTCCTTAAACTTACCAAACTGTAACATCCTTTTTCATGTTGAAAGACTGCTCACTTTTAGATTTACAGTTTATTCGGAAAGTATTGTGTGATTTTTTGTTACGTTAAAGCCTTGTCCTAAACTGGATAAAATTGTTTTTTTCCCTGATCAATTTACACACAATACCCCATAATGACAAAGCAAAAATAGATTTGTAAAATTTTTTGCTCATGTATTAACAATAAATAACTGAAACATTTATATAAGTATTCAGGCCCTTTACTCAGTACTTTGATGAAGCACCGTTGGCAGCGATTACAGCCTCGAGTCTTCTTGGGTATGATGCTACATGCTTGGCACACCTGTATTTGGGAAGTTTCTCCCATTCTTCTCTGCAGATTCTCTCAAGGCCTGTCAGGTTGGATGGGGAGAGTCGCTGCACAGCTATTTTCAGGTCTCTCCAGAGATGTTTGATCGGGTTCAAGTCTGGGCTCTGGCTGGGCCACTCAAGGACATTCAGAGACTTGTCCCGAACCCACTCCTGCGTTGTCTTGGCTGCATGCTTAGGGTCGTTGTCCCGTTGGAAGGTGAACCTTCGCCGCAGTCTGAGGTCCTGAGCACTCTGGAGCAGGTTTTCATCAAGGATCTCTCAGTACTTTTCTCTGTTCATCCTTCCCTCGATCTTGACTATTCTCCCAGTCACTGCCGCTGAAAAACATCCCCACAGCACGATGCTGCCACCACCATGCTTCACCGTAGGGATGGTGCCAGGTTTCCTCCAGACGTGACGCTTGGCATTCAGGCCAAAGAGTTCAGTCTTGGTTTCATCAGACCAGAGAATCTTGTTTGTCATGGTCTGAGAGTCCTTTAGGTGCCTTTTGGCAAACTCCAAGTGGGCTGTCATGTGCCTTTTACTGAGGAGTGGCTTCCGTCTGGCCATTCTACCATAAAGGACTGATTGGTGGAGTGCTGCAGAGGTGGTTGTCCTTCTGGAAAGTTCTCCCATCTCCACAGAGGAACTGTAGAGCTCTGTCAGAGTGACCATCGGGTTCTTGGTCATCTCCCTGACCAAGGCCCTTCTCCCCCGATTGCTCACTTTGGCCGGGCGGCCAGCTCTAGGAAGAGTCTTGGTGGTTTCAAACTTCTTCTATTTATGAATGATGGAGGCCACTGTGTTCTTGTGGACCTTCAATGCTGCAGAAATGTTTTGGTAACCTTCCCTAGATCTATGCCTCGACACAATCCTGTCTAAGAGCTCTGCAGACAATTCCTTCGACCTCATGGCTTGGTTGTTGCTCTGACATGCACTGTCAACTGTGGGACCTTGTATAGACAGGTGTGTGCCTTTCCAACTCATGTCCAATCACTTGAATTTACCACAGGTGGACTCCAATCAAGTTGTATATACATTTCGAGGATGATCAATGGAAACAGGATGCACCTGAGCTCAATTTCGAGTCTCATAGCAAGGGGTCTGAATACTGATGTAAATACGTTTTTTTTTCTGTTGTCTTTTTTTTTTTTGCAAAACAAAACAAAAACTGTTTTCACTTTGTCATTATGGGTTATTTTGTTTAGATTAATGAGATTGTTTAAAAAACAAACAATTTTAGAATAAGGCTGTAACGTAACAAAATGTGGAAAAAGTCAAGGGGTCCGAATGCTTTCCGAATGCACTGTATACCAAAACAAGTGTCGGGGCTGCCATTTCACTGAAAAAACGAATCCCATACTTACTTTAGCTTTAAACAACAAATGATTTCATGTTTGTTTACCATCTTCCTTTCTCTTTTTTCATTGTTGTTTTTTCTTTACGTTTTATTGTTTTGTTTAGATAACAATCCCGATTCTGTCGTCACCATGGACGCACGGAACCGCTCTGGCCCCTCCACCTCCTCCCAGTGCCGCCCCTCCTCTTTCTCACGGCAACCGCCCCATGTCCTGATAATGGACGAGTCGCCGCCCTGGTGGTCGGAAACTAGTACTCTCAATAACTTTCTGACTCTCGCCTGTAGTCTGGAGGGACCCTGTAGACTGCCTTTACTGAGTCTCTACGCCCTGAGCAGACAGCATGAGTGTCTACTGCCCTCCGTGGTACGAATGAGAAAGGGATGGAGGGAGGAGGAGAGAGAGAGTCTGGATGGACCATGTAGACTGCCTTCACTGAGTCTGTACACCATGAGCAGACAGCATGAGTGTCTGCTGCCCTTCGTGGTAAGAGGGTGTGTGTTGTGGTGTGTGTGTCGCGTTGGCTTGTGTTGTCTCTCTTTCTGTATCTCTCTCTGCCTTTTACCTTGAACTAGTGTAATAAATACATAAATAATCTATTTTTCCTATCCCACCTTTCTCACTCTCTCCCTCTATCTCAGGTAGCATGTAATGAAGAAATAAATAATCTCTCTCCCCTCCTCCCCCCTCCTAGCAGGTGTGGGATAACCTGGCTTGTCTGCGTTCCTGTGTGGAAGAGGTGAGGTCCGTACACGGAGAGGGGTGCATCCTCGCCCATAGAGAGGAGCTCCTCAAACAAGCTGTACAGGACAGCCTACAGCAGTTTAAACAATACACACGACATGCTACCACTCCTAACCAGACCAACAACGGATCAGTCGAGGTGGTTTTCATGCAATAAAAGCTGCACATTTTGAAGTTACCATTAGACACAGATCTATGATCAGTTCCTTCCCCTCAAACCTAACCTCTGCCTTTAGGGGCAGCAACTCGAAATTATCTTAGATTCGTGTTCTCTAAATGATGGATCGACTTTCATGTCCATTTAGGTCATGAATTGTAACTGGATCCTAACTACAAAGATGCTTTGTTTGCTTTAGTTGGGTTTCCGACAGTGTTAAGAAGGCCTTGTCAAACCCAAATCCATTGTGGGCTAAAAGCACACAGAATCATTTCTAGCTAGCTAGCCCCAATAGGAGATTGTCCCGATGCACCATTTGGGAAAACAGTGTTTTGGATGGCTCTCATCGGAAGCTCCCGTCAGAGCCATTAGCAGTCTTGTTTCCGACAGCAGCTGATATGAATAGACCCATTAGAACACAGAAACACAGAACACACACACACAACACAGACAGTAAAGGCACACACACACACACACACCCATTATATCACAGAGACACTGAACATATGGCCCTCTGTTCTATCTTAGCTCTGTAACAGACCTCATATGTCTGTCTCCCAAATGGCACCCTATTCCCTTTATAGGCATTTATCCCCCATAGGGCTCTGATCAAAAGTAATGCACTATATAGGGTGCCATTTGGGACACACCCTCTCCCACCACTAATATCCTTCTACACAGGAAGAGACAGGATAAAACATGGTCTGTGTCCCGAATTGCACCCTATTCCGTATGTAGTGCAATATTTTTGACTCACATCTGATCTTTTAAAGAACTGATCTGATTTGTCAAAGATCAGTTAGTGAAAAAAAGATCTGAATTGGGTTGCCTGAATGGTTGACTGATTGACTGATTATTTGACTCATTGATCTCCCATTGGCTCCCAGGTAACCGTGGTGATGAGCCAGCAGGGCGTGTCATGGTGTGGCAGCTGGGGCCTGGGTTGAAGGACGCTGACCTGGTGTCTCTATGGTGCCTGCTAGTGGTCCACGTCATTACTGCAGGTTTGAACCTAAAAAATACATTTGTACCATTGCTTGTATGATTCTCTCTACCATTGTTAATTGATATTGGTATCAATATAAACTTATAATAAATAAGTAAGTAAGTAAATAAATAAATAAATAAAAAGTTACTACTGCAGGGAGATGAGAGACTGACTTTTGGGTGCAGGACACACCCTTACCTGAGGCTGCAGGGGAGACTGAAGGTAGAAAAACACACACAGGATACACACATGTACACACACACAGGATACACTCATGTACACACACACACACACACACACACACACATACACCTACATACATACACACAAGCAGACAGTAGGAAAACACACACACTTCAGAACTCTGTCTTGATTACACGTATTAGTGTGCTATTTCAAGCTGACACCATGGCTTCATCCCAAATGGTACCCTATTCCATATATTGCACTCATTTTGACCAGGGCCCATACTACTCTTGTAAAAAGTGGTGCAGTACATAGGGGAAAGGGTACCATTTGGGACACAGCCATAAGAAAACCAGACTTTACATCCCCTTGAAAAAACCCAGTCATAAACTCTACAACTTACAGAGCTACATGTTAACCCAAACACCATAAAATCCAACAAATGTATCTTGTAGACTCTAATTTTGTAATTACGTGAGAGTGCTGAAGCCTTGAAGTTTAACGGCTGTGTGTGTGTGTGTGTGTGTGTGTGTGTGTGTGTGTGTGTGTGTGTGTGTGTGTGTGTGTGTGTGTGTGTGTGTGTGTGTGTGTGTGTGTGTGTGTGTGTGTGTGTGTGTGTGTGTGTGTGTGTGTGTGTGTGTGTGTGTGTGTGTGTGTGTGCTGGGCTTGCAACGCCAGGATTGTGGGTTCGATTCCCACGGGATCCCCAGTATGAAAAATGTATGCACTCACTAACTGTAAGTCGCTCTGGATAAGAGCATCTGCTAAATGACTAAAATGTGAATGTAAATGTATGGGAGAGTTGACAGAACAGCTAAATTACAAATCAGTTTAGAACCACACAAATACTGTATATAGACAGGTGTGTGCCTTTCCAAATCATGTCCAATCAATTGAATTTACCACAGGTGGACTACAATCAAGTTGTAGAAACATCTCAAGGATGATCAATGGAAACAGGATGCACCTGAGCTCAATTTTGAGTCTCATAGCAAAGGGTCTGAATACTTATGTATTATGGGGTATTGTGTGTAAATTCATGAGAAAAATGTTTTATTTAATCCATTTTAGAATAAGGCTGTAACGTAACAAAATGTGAAAAAAGTCAAGGGGTCTGATTACTTTCCAAATGCACCATATTTACTCCCAATATAAATAGTTAGTGGTATCTGTGTCCTGACTGAAACTAAAAATCTACAGGGTAATGTTGTTTTTGTGATAAATATTTTTGCCGGGTGTTGGGATAAGATGGGTAGCTATCATGTTTAAGGAGAAGACCTAGATGCAGACGGTGTCCAAGTAACAAAATATTATTACAAAAACAGGGGGCAGGCAAATGACAGGTCAAGGGCAGGCAGAGGTCAGTAATCCAGATCAGAGTCCAAAAGGTACAGAACGGCAGGCAGTCTCAGGGTCAGGGCAGGCAGAGGTCAATAATCCAGGGTTGTGTGACAAGGTACAGAACGGCAGACAGGCTCAGAGTCAGGACAGGCAAAATGGTCAAAACTGGGAAAACTAGAAAACAGGAACTTGAGAAAGACAGGAGCAAGGGGAAAACCGCTGGTAGGCTTGATGAAACAAAACGAACTGGCAACAGACAAACAGAGAACACAGGTATAAATACACTGGGGATAATAGGGAAGATGGGCGACACCTGGAGGAGGGTGGAGACAATCACAAAGACAGGTGAAACAGATCAGGGTGTGACAGGTAGCACTCGAAAGGAAAATATTTATCTTGTAAATAACTTGGATAGTTACCGTCTTGTAGTATCTGCCTCCTGTCTCAAAGTAAAACTATCAAGCTATAGTATCCAGGCAGCTACACTAGTATCACTAATATTTTCACAACAAAGATAAATAGTTACCCATATCTGTAAAGACCAAGTGAAATTTGATATACAACTTTATTGAAACCATTGCATTTGCCAGCCCAAGTATACGTAGATTGATAGTTACCCTTGTGTAGGCTGAGTGAACTTAAATACTAGATAGTTACCCCATAGATAGACAGTTCACTTGCTAGTGTATGTAAAGTAGTAGGCTGAGTGAATTTTGATACAGTATCGTTTGTGTTAAATGGTTGTACAGGGTGTAGGAATTTGGGTGTGAGTAGGTTCTGGAATGTTAATTGTGTCAGTGGGTGAGGTGATTTTGGATTTTGGAATTGGAATGTTTGTGTTTCTACAGATTTGCATTTATCTCATTCGTTTCCCTGAAATGGTTTGTACCACATCATCGGTTATGCATTCAGGCACCAGATTGCTATTAGATGTCGGTCAAGTTCCTCTGCTCAGACGTTGCTGACGCATGCCAGATCTTACAACGCCTAGATGGGTATTATACCTATCAGCTAACCACATCATATGGTATAGCAGTCTGGTGCCCGACTGCACAGTCGATGATGTGGCACACAACAATTGGTTGATTCATGCAACGTCTGAGCACACTTTTTCTCACACAGTCACACAGAGTATCTGCGCATGTGCACAGGTGCGCTTCACACTGCTACAACTTAGAAGCTACAGGACCAAAAC